>NC_138313.1:6865000-7255000 GCF_965601325.2 Salmo salar
GATATCGATATATCGGTAAAATGGTAATAGCAGCCAATAATATCGGTCAGGCTCTAATTATAATATATTAATTGGTTGTTCGCGTCACGGTAATTAGGCTTCTCTAAGCTCTGATGTTGCTGATGGTCATTAGTAGCCTACAAAACTTTGCTAACTGCCTGCTACTCAGCACTCTATTGTACTTCTAATCACTCAGACATCAATGCAAATGTATTCAAAAATCGAATCAAACACTTCATGAGAGCCTGTGAGTTCATGTTGCACAACATTTCAAGTCAAATGTTATTGGTCACATACACGTTAAGCAGATGTTATTGCTGGTGTAGCGAAATGCTTGCGTGAGATGCTTGCGTAGGCTATTGAATTGTGCAAGAAAACAGAGGGAGGCCTCTTATACTCCTCTACTAAAAAGAGGAGAGTCAGCTTTCTATAGGCTAGGCCTACAATATTTCTTTCTCAACTTTCCTAATATTAAGCACATTGCTTATATTCACAACATGAGTATAGCCTACCTGGCTGGCATGAAAAATAAACCACAGGGAAAAGCGTCCTCCATTCGCTATTTGCATAGATTACATATTTTTTCCACTGCCCCTGTTTTGATACAGGTCCATGATAATGGTCCATTCTAAATCAAAACAAATGTCACACATACAGCATCAGTAAAAAGTAAACCGCTCAGCCAACAAGTGCTCAGCATATGTGGGAACTCCTTCAAGACTTGAAAAAGCATTCCAGATGAAGCTGGTTGAGAGAATGCCAAGAGTGTGCAAAGCTGTAATCAAGGCAAACTTCTTACTTTGAAGAATCTCAAATATAGAATTTATTTTGATTTGTTTAATACTTTTTTGGTTACTACATGATTCCATATGTGTTATTTCATAGTTTTGATGTGTTCACTATTATTCTACAATGTAGAAAATAGTACAACAGCATCAATGTAACAGTGTAGGTTCCGTCCCTCTCTTCGCCCCAACCTGGGCTCGAACCAGGGACCCTTGCACACATTAACAACTGACACCCACGAAGCATTGTTACCCATCGCGCCACAAAAGCCGCGGCCCTTGCAACGCAAGGGGAAACCCTACTTCAAGTCTCAGAGTGAGTGACGTCATTGACTGAAATGCTATTAGCGCACACCACCGCTAACTAACTAGCCATTTCACATCGGTTACACTTATAATGTGAAGAAATAGCCTAATAGTTTATCAACATGTTAAGCTAAAGGTTCTTATCTGTTTTTTCGATGCTAGTGGTTGTATTAATTTGGGATCTATCGCATCCCACAACTGTCCCAGACTATGTTTGGAATATTTATTACTCGCACAGAATAGAATATGTCTACCTTTGTACTGTGGGGGATAGTAGATTGACATAGGCGAGTGCTTTTGCTGTTTGTTCGGCCTACTCATTTTGTTGGCTGATGATATCTTCGATATGCACCTCGGAATTGTATAAGGATGCATGCAGTTGTGTCCACGATGTGTCTGTTTTCACTTGTAGCCTGTGAGAAAGACCCAATCACATGATGGAGCGCGCAGCACTCAGGGAGAAGGGCACACCGGCCACTGGCTGCAAAAGGCCTGGATTTCTTTAGGGTTCATTACGGCCACACAAAGGGGATGCCGGCATGAAATTCTAGGCACTATCAAGTGCTTCTCAAATTGTGAATGAGTGACTGATGTAGTGTGTACAGCCTGCGCAAAAACAAAGCAGAGCTCATGCCCTTCAAGCTACTTTTATCAAATCATCATTAGTCTCTCATCATGCAGCCTTACAATGTATTAAAAGTCTAAACATATAGCCCAACGTTTGTAGAACAACTAAAGTTACATTAATAACTCTAAATTAAGCATATAGGAATACCTATTACATTGTTAACCACTCAACACAGAATAGCAGCTTGTGTGCACTGCCTCAAATTGTTTGGAGAAAATATCCTTTCTATTTTATTCAGTTTTGTTCATTTGTATTCTTCATATTATAAAATAATGCCACGGAATTCTAAGCAAATCTTGTCTGCTAAATGAACTAGTGTAACCCACAGCCATATGGCATAACCAGATCAGGACCTAACATATGGACAAATCAGAGTATGCCATTCTGTTCTTCTGAAATAGAATACATTTTCTTCATATCATGCTTCTTTAGACCTGTCTAAAATAAATCATGGATTTATTGTGGTGTAGGCTATATTACATATATTAGACTTTTTAAAATGTTCCAAAGGTCAGCATCAGTGGCTCGTAGGCTACAGTATGTGTGGAAGACAGGAGATGCTAAATGTGTTTGTTATTTATTTTTATTTATTTCACCTTTATTTAACCAGGTAGGCCAGTTAAGAACAAGTTCTCATTTACAACTGCGACCTGATCAAGATAAAGTAAAGGAGTGCGACAAAAACAACAACACAGAGTTACACATGGGATAAACAAACGTACAGTCAATAACACAATAAAAAACTCTATATAGTGTGTGCAAATGTTGTAAGATTTGGGAGGTAAGGCAATAAATAGGCCATAGTGGCGAAATAATTACAATTTAACATTAACACTGGAGTGATAGATGTACAGATGATTATGTGCAAGTAGAGATACTGGGGTGCAAAAGAGCAAAAAAAAATAACAATATGGACATTTTTTTTATTTATTTCACCTTTATTTAACCAGGTAGGCCAGTTGAGAAATAGATAAATAACAATATGGGGATGAGGTAGTTGGGTGTGCTATTTACAGATTGGCTGTGTACAGGTACAGTGATCAGTAAGCTGCTCTAAAAGCTGATGCTTATAGTAGGGTGAGATATGTCTCCAGCTTCAGTGACTTTTGCAATTCATTCCAGTCATTGGCAGCAGAGAACTAGAAGGAAAGGCGGCCAAAGGAGGTGTTGGCTTTGGGGATGACCAGTGAAATATACCTGCTGGAGCGTGTGCTACGGGTGGGTGTTGCTATGGTGACCAGTGAGCTGAGATAAGGCGGGGCTTTATCTAGCAAAGACTTATAGATGACCTGGAGCCAGTGGGTTTGGCGAAGGATATGTACAGTGCCTTGCGAAAGTATTCGGCCCCCTTGAACTTTTCGACCTTTTGCCACATTTCAGGCTTCAAACATAAAGATATAAAACTGTAATTTTTTGTGAAGAATCAACAACAAGTGGGACACAATCATGAAGTGGAACGAAATTTATTGGATATTCCAATACCACTCCAATACCTTGACTTTGTTGTCCTTAAGCCATTTTGCCACAACTTTGGAAGTATGCTTGGGGTCATTGTCCATTTGGAAGACCCATTTGCGACCAAGCTTAACTTCCTTACTGATGTCTTGAAATGTTGCTTCAATATATCCACATAATTTTCCTGCCTCATGATGCCATCTATTTTGTGAAGTGCACCAGTCCCTCCTGCAGCAAACCACCCTCAAAACATGATGCTGCCACCCACCCCCATGCTTCACAGTTGGGATGGTGTTCTTCGGCTAGCAAGCCTCCCCCTTTTTCCTCCAAACATCAAATCAAATGTATTTATATAGCCCTTCTTACATCAGCTGATATCTCAAAGTGCTGTACAGAAACCCAGCCTAAAACCCCAAACAGCAAGCAATGCAGGTGTAGAAGCACAGTGGCAAGGAAAAACTCCCTAGAAAGGCCAAAACCTAGGAAGAAACCTAGAGAGGAACCAGGCTATGAGGGGTGGCCAGTCCTCTTCTGGCTGTGCCGGGTGGAGATTATAACAGCACATGGCCTAGATGTTCAAATGTTCATAAATGACCAGCATTGTCAAATAATAATAATCATAGTAGTTGTCGAGGGTGCAACAAGTCAGTAACACAAGAGTAAGTGTCAATTGGCTTTTTCATAGCCGATCTTTGAGAGCATCTCTACCGCTCCTGCTGTCTCTAGAGAGTTGAAAACAGCAGGTCTGGGACAGGTAGGACGTCCGGTGAATAGGTCAGGGTTCCAGCAGGTCTGGGACAACAGGTCAGGGACAGGTAGCACGTCCGGTGAACAGGTCAGGGTTCCATAGCTGCAGGCAGAACAGTTGGAACTGGAGCAGCAGCACGGCCAGGTGAACTGGGGACAGCAAGGAGTCATCAAGCCAGGTAGTCCTGAGGCATGGTCCTAAGGCTCAGGTCCTCCGAGAGAGAGAAAGAAAGAAAGAGAAAGAAAGAGAGAATTAGAGAGAGCATATTTAAATTCACACAGGACACCGGAAAAGACAAGAGAAATACTCCAGATGTGACAGACTGACCCTAGCCCCGCGACACATAAACTACTGCAGCATAAATACTGGAGGCTGAGACAGGAGGGGTCAGGAGACACTGTGGCCCCATCCGATGAAACCCCCGGACAGGGCCAAACAGGTAGGATATAACCCCACCCACTTTGCCAAAGCACAGCCTCCACACCACTGGAGGGATATCTCCAACCACCAACATACCATCCCGGGACAAGGCTGAGTATAGCCCACAAAGATCTCTGCCACGGCACAGCCCAAGGGGGGGCGCCAACCCAGACAGGAAGACCACGTCAGTGACTCAACCCGTCTCAAGTGACGCACCCCTCCCAGGGACGGCATGGAAGAACACCAGTAAGCCAGTGACTCAGCCCCCGTAATAGGGGTAGAGGCAGAGAATCCCAGTGGAAAGAGGGGAAACCGGCCAGGCAGAGACAGCAAGGGCGGTTCGTTGCTCCAGCCTTTCCATTCACCTTCACACCCCTGGGCCAGACTACACTTAATCATAGGACCTACTGAAGAGATATGTCTTCAATAAAGACTTGAGGTTGAGACTGAGTCTGCGTCTCTCACATGGGTAGGCAGACTATTCCATAAAAATGGAGCTCTATAGGAGAAAGCCCTGCCTCCAGCTGTTTGCTTAGAAATTCTAGGAACAATTAGGAGGCCCGCGTCTTGTGATCGTAGCGTACGTGTAGGTATGTACGGCAAGACCAAATCGGAAAGATAGGTAGGAGCAAGCCCATGTAATGCTTTGTAGGTTAGCAGTAAAACCTTGAAATCAGCCCTTGCCTTAACAGGAAGCCAGTGTAGGGAGGCTAGCACTGGAGTAATATGATCAAATTTTTTGGTTCTAGTCAGGATTCTAGCAGCCGTATTTAACACTAACTGAAGTTTATTTAGTGCTTTATCCGGGTAGCCGGAAAGTAGAGCATTGCAGTAGTCCAACCTAGAAGTAACAAAGGCATGGATTAATTTTTCTGCGTCATTTTTGGACAGAAAGTTTCTGATTTTTGCAATGTTACGTAGATGGAAAAAAGCTGTCCTTGAAACAGTCTTGATATGTTCTTCAAAAGAGAGATCAGGGTCCAGAGTAACGTCGAGGTCCTTCACAGTTTTATTTGAGACGACTGTACAACCATCCAGATTAATTGTCAGATTCAACAGAAGATCTCTTTGTTTCTTGGGACCTAGAACAAGCATCTCTGTTTTGTCCGAGTTTAAGAGTAGAAAGTTTGCAGCCATCCACTTCCTTATGTCTGAGACACAGGCTTATAGCGAGGGCAATTTTGGGGCTTCACCATGTTTCAATGAAATGTACAGCTGTGTGTCATCCGCATAGCAGTGAAATTTAACATTATGTTTTCGAATGACATCCCCAAGAGGTAAAATATATAGTGAAAACAATAGTGGTCCTAAAACGGAACCTTGAGGAACACCGAAATTTACAGTTGATTTGTCAGAGGACAAACCATTCACAGAGACAAACCGATATCTGTTCGACAGATAAGACCTAAACCAGGCCAGAACTTGTCCATGTAGACCAATTTGGGTTTCCAATCTCTCCAAAAGAATGTGGTCATTGATGGTATCAAAAGCAGCACTAAGATCTAGGAGCACGAAGACAGACGCAGAACCTCGGTCTGACGTCATTAAAAGGTCATTTACCACCTTCACAAGTGCAGTCTCAGTGCTATGATGGGGTCTAAAACTAGACTGAAGCGTTTTGTATAAATTGTTTGTCTTCAGGAAGGCAGTGAGTTGCTGCGCAACAGCTTTTTCTAAAAGCTGATCTAACTTCCCGTGCTTATCGGAGAGAGCCGTGGAGTGAACCGGAGCCAGTCAAGGAGTCAAGCGCGGAGCTCAACGCAAGATTCCGGAGAGGTACTGGCATTGAGAGCACTGCGGAGCGGGCGTGCTGAGGAACGAGCAATGGGTTATGGTGTGATGCGCACTATATCGCCCATACGCACTCACAGCCCGGTGCGGTCGGTGCAAGCTCCTCACCGGTGTCGGGCGAAGATGGTCATTCAGCCAGGAAGGAGTTGGCCTGCTCAGCATGCCTGGTCTCCAGTTCGCCTCCATAGTCCGGTACGTCCTGTGCCTTCTTCCCGCACTCGCCCTGATGTGTGTGTTACCAGTCTGGCGCCACCTAGGCCAGTTCCACGCATCAGACCTCCAGTGCGCATTCCCAGTCTGGAGTGTCCTGTTCCTGCTCCCTGCACTCGTCCTGAGGTGGGGGTTACCAGTCTGGCGCCACCTAGGCCAGTCCCACGCATCAGACCTCCAGTGCGCATGCCCAGTCTGGAGTGTCCTGTTCCTGCTCCCTGCACTCGTCCTGAGGTGGGGGTTACCAGTCTGGCGCCACCCATGCCAGTACCACGCATCAGGATTCCAGTGCACATTCCCAGTCCAGAGCTTCCGGCGACAGTTCCCCATCCAGAGCTTCCGGCGACAGTTCACCGTCCAGAGCTTCCGGCGACAGTTCCCCGTCCAGAGCTTCCGGCGACAATTCCCCGTCCAGAGCTTCCGGCGACAGTTCCCCGTCCAGAGCTTCCGGCGACGTTTTTCAGTCCGGAACCTACTGAGACGGCCTACAGTCCGGAACCTACTGAGACGGCTTACAGTCCGGGACCTACTGAGACGGCCTACAGTCCGGAACCTATTGAGACGGATCTCAGCCCGGAACCTCTGGCAACGCTCTCCAGTCCGGAGCCTCCGGCGACGCTCCTCAGTCCGGAGCCTCCGGCGACGCTCCCCAGTCCGGAGCCTCCGGCGACGCTCCCTAGTTTGGAGCCTCCGGTGATGCTCCTCAGTCCGGAGCCTCCGGCGATGCCCCCCTTCGGCGGTGGTCTGCAGCCCGGATCCTTCGGCGGCGGTCTGTAGGCCAGAACCTCCAGTGGTGGTCTGCAGCACAGAGCTTCCAGTAATGATTTACAGTCCGATTCCTCTGATAATGATCCACAGGCCGGTGTTACAGAAGCGGAGGGATCTGCGGGCGGAACGGGGGTTACGTCCTGAGCCGGAGCCACCTCCGTTGCTGGAGGATCGGAGGGAGAGGAAGGTTCTGGGTGTAACACTAGAGCCGCCATAAACTTTTGTCACCCACCCTACCCTCCCTTTGGGTTTTGTTGTTGGGGGGGTTGTTGTTTTGGGGGGGGGGTTGTTGTTTTTGTAGGTGCGGACTTTGGGGGGGTACTGTCACGTCCTGACCATAGTAAGTTGTTATTTTCTATGGTAGTGTAGGTCAGGGCGTGACAGGTGGTGTTTGTCTATGTTTTGTATTTCTATGTTCAGTTTCTAGTTTTTGTATTTCTATGTTGGTTTTGTTTGGCATGATCTCCAATTAGAGGCAGCCGGTTGTCGTTGTCTCTAATTGGAGGTCATATTTAAGTTGATGTTTGTCCCACCTGTTTTTGTGGGTGATTATCTTTTGAGTAGTGTGTTTTCTCTCTGCGTCACGGTTTGTTGTTTTTGTGTATTCAAATATTTAGTGTATTGCATTTAGTTTCACGGTAAATAAAATATGTGGAACTACGAACAAGCTGCATTTTGGTCCGATCCTTTGAACAGCCATGACACCTATACATAATTAGCAGGCAGCGCGTGTTAACTGTCCTGTTGCGTAATAATCACATTTTGGAACAATGAGTGCATTCTGACATCACGTGCATAAACAATTCACGCTGGGGCGACCATTAGAGATATTTGGAACTCACATGTGAAAAGGTTAAGAGCAGTTGGAGGCCAGGGAAGGAGTGTTGTATGGTATTGAAGATCGTTTTGGAGGTTTGTTTACACAGTGTCCAAAGAAGGGCCAGATGTATACAGAATGGTGTCGTCTGTGTAGAGGTGGATCAGAGAATTGACAGCAGCAAGAGCAACATCATTGATATATACAGAGAAAAGAGTTTGCCCGAGAATTGAACCCTGTGGCACCCCCATAGACTGCCAGAGGTTGAACAACAGGCCCTCAGATTTGACATACTGAACTCTATCTGAGAAGTAGTTGGTGAATCAGGCGAAGCAGTCATTTGAGAAACCAAGGCTATTGAGTCTGCGACTTCCAGCAGTAACCTCATTTTTGATCAAGTAAAGTTTAAAAAAAGGGAACATTTGCCTTTTTAATCCTATTCATTGAATATCGGTGGATTTATCATCCGATATATATTTATATATCAGTAAAATGCTGTAACGGAGTCAAGAAGCAGGTGCAGGTGAAACGTTTATGAACACAACAAACATGAAATGCGACAACATAACAGTGGCGTTTACGCATATACACAGAAACAATACTGACTGGGGATAGAACCAAAGGGAGTGACAGATATAGGGGAAGTAATCAGGAAGGTAATGAGTCCAGGTGAGTATCATGATCTGCAGGTGTGCGTAATGATGGATCCCAGGACCGGTGGTTAGTATACGGAACATAACCCTCCATCCTTCTTGGCCACAAAGAAGAAACCAGCCGATGCAGGAGAAGTGGATATACTTTGTTGGAGCGCCTCTTGGATGTAATCCTCCATGGCCTGGGTCTCAGCCACCGACAGAGGGTAGATGTGTCTGCACGGAGGTGCTGAACCTGCAAACAGTGGCATTTACACAGGAACAATACTGACTGAGGAAGGAACCCAAGGGAGTGACAGATATTGGGGAGGTAATCAGGAAGGGTGAGTATCATGATGATCTGCTGGTGCGCGTCATGATGGATGCCAGGTGTGCATAATGATGGATCCCAGGACCGGTGGTTAGTATACCACCCGACGTCGAATGCCAGGGGAGGAGACGTGACAAATGCCAATATTGGTATATTGTTTGGGCTCTGCTGTTCACAAACCCTACTGGTCACTATGTAAACAGTGTATTATGTCATAACCTTGGTAATAAAACAAGTTATCAGAAAGAAGTTATTTTCATTCAACAGGTTGGAAAATGACCTTTGGAGTACTACTGGTTGATTTCTTTCATAAGAAACTGGAACCGGAATTCTCATTTGCAATCTACTCCAAGGCCCTCGTAAAGGTAACAACTAAACGGAATGGAATAGAACTCAATTACAAAGGAGACATAACTCTGAAATGCAGTTATTTACCTTCTGAAACCTGTGAAATCGCTCCCCCACCTGGAGGCGATGTTTGGCTGGGCAGCACACGACACACCACACCACACAGTCACACACCCTCTGGCGTTTCTGTCTCTGTGTGGCTGAGCTGTTGATCACTAATGTGTGTGTGTTGACATAACCTCTGTGTAGCCAGCGGTAACTGGTGACCAACTATTGTCTGGTAATTGGTAGCTGTGATAAGGTTGCAGTTTTTAAGGTTGTGTCTGGCTCTGAGGGAATTAATTATGTAAGATAATAGATGCAGGTTAAACAATGCAGGAAGACACACACAGGTGCACACACACACACACATGCACACAGAGACAAACGCACACTCAAACGCTAAATGCCAACTATGTGTGTGGACAGGGTGAGATGAAAGGTAGTGATGACAGGTCTTGTGAGGCATGTGATGTAACCTATCCCCTGTGCCCGACGGCATTCCGCTCTGTGTAAGCCACTGACCCTACAGCACGATGACAACTCTATTGGGACATGGGTGTGTGTGTGTGTGTGTGTCTCTGGTGCTTCGGTGAATACCAAACAGTACTATGTTCATACAGAACAGCATGGTATGCACAGTGGGTTGTAAACTGTAATAGAAGTCCAGAGATCAGTGAGAACACTAGAAAAGGGGTTTTGATACTTTTTGGGTCCGGGGATGCCTGTTGTGATAGTCAATTCATTAGGGACCCCCTCATAATTTGAGTGAGATAAAAATTTGTATACAAGGAGTTTTACTATGTCTTCAGCAGTGCATGGCCGGACAAACCAAGTCTCGAGCCCTGTGAAGGAACATTTCCTACATTTCTACACAACCTAATATGACCAATGGCCCTTCTAGCCATCTGTATTTGGAACAACATAAAGTAAGCAAAAATGCCCAGTCATCAAGTTAGGTAAGAGATCATTATTAAATAGGTTTAAGTGATTGATAAGACTGAACTAGATCAATGATAATTCAATAATCAATATTCGGTTGCACCTTTAACCAATAGCCTAACAAATGAACAACTCTTACAAATAAAGTACAAAGACTTTTGATTGTCTTTATTGAGACATCCTCTACATCAAATTTCAGCCAGCCCGAGCCACCTGCATGCCCAACCCCCACCAGTCTAGTCAATAACGCAACTCTCTCCCCCAACAAAACTTCCTTCCCATCTTTTGTTTTGTCTCAAGGAAAGGTTTGGTAAACAAAAGTTGTATAAAAACACACATAACACAGATTCTCAATTTAATTCATATCATAGACTTAATATTACTGCAGAGCTCTTTTTATCTGCACACAATATAGCTGGGTCACCCGGTCCTGCCCCTAAGGGTCTACCGCCCTGCAGCGCCACAACCCAACACACCCCACTCAGCTTTATGATCTTAGTGAAACATTCATCATTGGTTTCAGGTGTGTTAGGTGAACGTCAGTGACAACCAACAGTAGAGCAGACCCCCAGGGCCACGACTCAGCAGCCCAGCAGCTAGGGATTGCCTAAATAGTTCTTCCCTGACGTGGGCATTTTTTCAATACTCCTTTTGTCGTACAGCATTCCATATAAGGCATAAATACCTTCTGAAATGTATACAGTCTAAACTTAATCTTGTAATAAATCAAATCTAGTGATACTTAACTTGACATTCCTTTCATCCATTGTGGGAGGATAACCAACCTTCCAATTAATGGCAATACATTTCTTAGCCACTATAAATGCTAGGTTGCACTGTTTCTTCTGATAACAGTCTCCAGTATCAACATTTCCAAGCAAACAAAAACAGGGAGAAGGGAAAATCTGTAGACATGCTGAGATAGAAGAACATACTCTGTGACAGAATTCAGCCAGCCTTCACAATACCATAAAATATGCAAATATGTCCCCTTTTGTGTTTTACAACTCCAGCAGAATAATGACATTTCCATGTGTACATTTCTGTGTGCATGATATTCAGTTTCACTGGCATATAGTATGTTATAGTAATTTTTGTCTGAGAATATATGAACATGACTGGGCATTCTAACGTATCTGTATCCATTCATTATCATCAATAGCGTCTCCCAGGTCTTCCTCACATTTTAGTTTTACATGCTGTGTGTCATCAGGAAAAGCCTCTATGTCAGACTGCCTTAAAATAGTTTCAATCTTTGAAGCTTCTTGCTTGTCCAGTGTTTGCTGCACAGAAAATAGTGTTGTATCTGCAAAAATTCACCTCAGCTCCATCACAGAGTGGTCTTCCCTGGCTGCCTGACCCTGATGAGACCCCTGTCACCATCTGATCCTGCTCAGATGAGGCATGACAAAGAATTACATTGTTGTACATTTATATATTATCCAAGAATAGAATCAATGGTTCAATAACTTAATTTACCATTATTCCCAGATCCCAGAATGTAGCCTACCCATAAACTCAAGATTGGAACTTTGTATCCATTCACTGATTGTTATAATATACTGCAAAATTCACCTGAGCTCCGTAGACTGGTCTTCCCTGGCTGTCTGACCCTGCAGGGACACCTGTCACCATCTGATCCTGCTAAGACATGATGAGCATAGTGTTTTGTATTGACTGTGCACCATGACAGTGAAGCCTGTAGAGCTGTTTATACAGTGTCAGTGTGAAAAGTAGGGAATTTGCGAGGGAAACTGACAGATCAATAATGTTACATTGCTATACTGACTAATAAAAACGTATAATTCGCTGACAAAAACGTCAGAATATCGGTCTTCAATCGTTTGGCCATTGGTTTCCTAATTTGATTCAATTGTAGTGTGATGGAGGCAAAAATAATAGCTAAAGTTAGTGAGCTAGCTAGCTAACGTTAGCCAACTTTAGGCAAGCTCTGCTAGCTAATGGTGCAATGGTACGTCGTCAAATGTACTTCTGTTGAAACGAGACAAAACAAAGGCTACAAAACATTTTCATTCACACAACAGCTGTTAGATACTGCTACCTGACAGATACAGTGCCTTCGGAAAGTATTCAGACCCCTTGACTTTTTCCACATTTTGTTACGTTACAGCCATATTCTAAAATTGATTACATTTGTTTTTTCCCTCATCAATCTACACACAATGTTAACTCAAAATGACACAACAACAAGGTTCCAGTTTAACAGCGTTTACTCAACCGTATTAGCACAATACATGGTTACCATTCCACTCAGGCCAGGTTCATCAACAACGACACTCCTGTGCAGGCGCACTAATAACAAAGTGATAGCACCGTAATAACAGAAATATAGGGATACTTAAAACATGAACTTAACACACAATACCCCATAATGACAAAGCAAAAACTTCTTTTTTTTATTTTGCAAATGTATTAAATATAGAAAACTGAAATATCATATTTACATACCGTAAATTCCGGACTATAAACCGCAACTTTTTTCCCAGGCTTTGAACCTCGCGGCTTAAACAATGACGTGGCTAATATATGGATTTTTCCCGCTTTCAATTTTTTTTTATCCAAAAAAACACATTCTGTGAGGTGCTCAGTTTTTTGGGCGGCATGAAGCTTTCATTAGACCAATGAAATTGCCGAACAGGTTAAGGTCAAACAACTTTTTTGATTACTGTTTAGATTAAATCGAGCGCTCTCAAACTTCCCATCATTCTGATTACGGTAGTCATTTTGTCACCCTCATCATGGCAAATACACGGAGAAATGCATATGATTCAGCTTTCAAGTTGAAGGCGATTGATCTGGCTGTTGGAAAAGGAAATAGAGCTGCTGCACGGGAGCTTGGTCTTAATGAGTCGATGATAAGACGTTGGAAACAGCAGCGTGAGGAATTGACTCAGTGCAAAAAGACAACTAAAGCTTACTGCTAATTTTTTATTTTTTGTTACAAGCCGTGTTTCGTTAAAGCCTATTTATTTTTGTTACAAGCCGTGTTTCGTTAAAGCCTATTTATTTTTGTTACAATCCGTGTTTCGTTAAAGCCTGTGTAAAGTTCATTTGTTTCAATGTACCGGTAGGCACCTGCGGCTTATAGACATGTGCGGCTTATTTATGTTCAAAATATTTAAAAAAAATTAAATTCAGTGGGTGCGGCTTATATTCAGGTGCGCTTAATAGTCCGGAAATTACGGTAAGTATTCAGACCCTTTACTCAGTTGTTGAAGCACCTTTGGCAGTCAGTGATTATAGCCTCGAGTCTTCTTGGGTATGATGCTACAAGCTTGGCACACCTGTATGTTCTTCTGTAACATAACAAAATGTGGAAAAGGTCAAGGGGTCTGAATACTTTCCGAATGCACTGTAGCTAGAGGCGAGCTAGAGCTGAACTGGCTGTGGTAACTGCTAGCTAACTGCTAGTAGTTCATTCATTTCAGTCAAGAGGGTTGAAAATTTGCTAATATGAATGTCAGTTACTAGCTCAGCGCTGGGAATAAATAGTAGTTTGCCAGCTAGATTAGTCAACTAAAGAGTAGCCAGTTTCTGCTCTCCTTGCTTTTACAACTCGTAAAAAAAGTGCAACACAGACAGCAGCTGCCTCTGTTAATCTCTCCTGTGCTGGTCCTATACGCCAGCCTTTCAGAAGCTTTGCCGTCACACAGCCTGTCCGGCACGCTCTGTGGTGTCTGTGTGGTCCTAAATCCAGCCAGCTCAAACCGGAAAACGGCCTACCTGACCGCTCTGAGGCGTCTGCATGGTCCTAAAGCACACCGGAGCCGAGTTTTGTATCACAGCGCAATGATAAAACTGGGGGGGACAAAAAAAATTCCGAATGTGGGGGGGTCATGTCCCCCCGTCCCCAATGAAAGTTGCTCCCCTGTATTAAACCCCCAAAATGTATTCCACGGATCCCTTGGCCAAATCGAATCTATTAGAAACATTGATAAAATACATTTGTTTTTATAAAAAATTATAAGATACATACCCTGCATTAAGTAAAATAAATATTAGGCAAAATGCTGCAACCTTCTTACCAACTGCAAATGCTTCTGTTTTATCATTAGGCATACATTTAAATGTTTTTATTAGCTTACCATTATTATAATTCCTGTGCATCAAGCACTTCCATTTCCGCCAAAATAACAACATTCACTTTCCTGTCAAGTTCAACATTTTAAAATACCAGCCTTTGCAGAAAACTGACGCACGCAAGATTTAGAGTCTTTTTTGTGCCCACGCACCTTTGATAAATGAGGCCCCTGGTCAAAAGCAGTCCACTATACTGTATAGGGAATAGGGTGCAATTTGGGATGCAGCCCACACCTCAGTGGCCACCAACATAACATATTCAACACAAGGAACAACATAGCCTACTTATCTATTAACTATATAACTTCCCCCCAAGGCCAAATTAATTAAATGTTTAACACAGAAAGCAGTCACACTTTATTTGGACACTATATGTTAATAAGCAACTGCTTGCTAAGGTTACGGTAAGGTTTTGAGTATGGGCTAGGTTAAGGGTTAAGTTTAGGGTTAGGATAAGGGTTACGGTTACAGCTAGGGTAAGGGTTAGTAGATAGTTGAAATGTTACTGATAGCCTGTAAAGCATGCACAGATGGACTATCCAAATAAAGTGTTATGCAGAAAACTACAGTATCAACTAGACTAAGTTAGACAATTTCTTTCCTGTGAGCAGTTCAGTAAAAAAAGAACAGAAATAAAACATTGACTATCGCTGTGGGGTTCGTTAATGCAATATCCCAGCAAATATTTCTCAGTCTTAAACAGCAGTTAGGATTCAAACCACAGTATGAAATTACATCCTATTTTAGTCCTATTTCCATCAACAACATCATGATGAATGAATAAATAAATAACTAGGCCTACATTCAGTGTCGTTATTCCCATCAGTGGGAATAACGAATGGAGCATTTCCCATCCTTTTTTTCCCTTCTGTATACTGCAATTCAGCTTTTAGCTGTGCATGTGTACAGTACAAGACAGTCTAACTAATAATAAAACCTTGATATGATGACCAGCCAATAGGTAAAAGGGTGGAAGAACACAGCGTCTTGAACTCATTTAACCACTCATCAAACTGTGTTGTGTGTGTGTGTCTGTCATTATGACATTTTACAGTCGCAGCAATTGGGCATTTCCAGAAAGAGGTGGACACTGTGATGAATAATTCAGCTGCTAATCAGTATCACAATAGTTTAGAATGGCTGGCATGGTGATTGTGATGACACGATTGTGATGACACAATGAGGTGAAACTAGACTCCCAGGCAGGGCCATGCACCAGAGACCTGCCCAGGCATGCTATTATTACAAAGACCTATCACTGCACATTAGTGGACTAGATCACGCTAGATACTCCCTAGATACCCTGTCAACTAGAACATCCACATGTGCTTCTATCACATGTTTATCTGTAATGTTTACCCGTACTCGTGCTGTGCGAGACAGTCCAACAGCTCTTTGGCAGTGAACCTGGGATACATGGCAGCAATCTAAAGCCGAACAGTGACTTATTAAAATTCAGTCAAATCAGTTTGAAAGACAGTACATGTCATCAACCTCAACACCACAATCTCATTAACATTTAGAATAAATAATACTACAATGTCCATGTGGATGAGCAACCTTTAGTCTACCTATCAAAACACTGGCAGCCAAAAAGCAAACAAACAATCCTTGGAGTGATGAAACATGAGTAATAACTGTAATCTCAGATTAAGTTGGACTGTCCTGGTTTATATCAGATTTATTATGATTGAGGAATAAATACTAACCTCACTAGAGTGGATGACGGAAAGGAGAGCCTGGGTGTCTTCTAATTAGCTGTGTGCTGACAGAACCCTACAAACCACAGCCAGGGTCTGATTGGTGGAGGGACGCACGCACGCACGCACACCCACACACGGACGCACTGTAACAGCACCTCTCGTAGGAGGGGTGTGTGTAGGAAATCAGGAGCAGGAGAGCAGATAAGTTCCAGCAGATAAGTTCCAACGTTTATTCAGGCGGTCCCGAAAGCACAACACAAACACAATGCGGGAATAACCGCACTAACGTCGTCGCCACCCACAGGGAAGGAATCGCACACACGGAGGAGAAACCTCGACTCCGCAAACTAAAGCGCAAAATGTACACGGTAAACGAATACCGTAAGAAACAAATTAAATCCTGTGGTGCATGCACGCACCCCTTACAAGCACAATACACAGCAATAATCCCGCACACAGCCTAGCCTGCAGTGGGGTGTAATAAACCCACCGAAATCAACTAAACTAAACACAGGTGTGAAAAACAGACAGAACTAAACGAAAAGGAAAATGGGATCGGTGGCAGCTAGTAGGCCGGCGACGACGATTGCCGAGCACCGCCCGAACAGGGAGAGGAGTCACCTTCGGTGGAAGTCATGACAGTACCCCCCCCCCGACGCACGGCTCCCGCAGCGTGAGGACGACCCGGAGGACGAGGTGCAGGGCGATCCGGATGGAGGCAGTGAAACTCACTCAGCAGAGATGGGTCCAAGACGTCCCCCACCGGCACCCAGCATCTCTCCTCCGGACCGTACCCCTCCCAATCCACGAGGTACTGCAGGCCCCCCACCCGACGCCTGGAATCCAGTATGGATCGTACTGTGTACGCCGGGGGCCCCTCGATGTCCGGGGGGGCGGAGGGACCTCCTGCACCTCAGCTTCTTGAAGCAGACCAGCTACCACCGGCCTGAGGAGAGACACATGAAACGAGGGGTTAATACGGTAATAACGGGGAGCTGTAACCTATAACACACCTCGTTTATCCTCCTCAGGACTTTAAATGGCCCCACAAACCGCGGACCCAGCTTCCGGCAGGGCAGGCGGAGGGGCAGGTTTCGGGTCGAGAGCCAGACCCGATCCCCAGGCGTGAACACTGGGGCCTCACTGCGGTGGCGGTCAGCGCTCGCCTTCTGCCGGCCTTTGGCCCGTTTGAGGTGCCCCTGGACGGCCTCCCAGGTCTCCCTCGAGCGCTGTACCCAATCCTCCACCACAGGAGCCTCGGTCAGGCTCTGATGCCATGGTACCAGGACCGGCTGATACCCCAACACGCACTGAAAGGGCGAAATGTTCGTTGAGGAGTGGCGGAGCGAGTTCTGGGCCATCTCTGCCCATGGAACATACCTCGCCCACTCCCCTGGCCGGTCCTGGCAATACGACCGCAGAAACCTACCCACATCCTGGTTCACTCTCTCCACCTGCCCATTACTCTCGGGGTGAAAACCAGAGGTCAGGCTGACCGAGACCCCCAGACGCTCTATGAATGCACCCGGGACGTGAACTGGGGACCCCGATCAGAAACCATGTCATCAGGCACCCCGTAGTGCCGGAAGACGTGTGTATATAGGGCCTCCGCAGTCTGTAGGGCCGTAGGGAGACCGGGCAAAGGGAGGAGACGACAGGACTTAGAAAACCGATCCACAACGACCAGGATCGTGGTGTTCCCCTGGGATGGAGGGAGATCGGTCAGGAAGTCTACCGATAAGTGTGACCAAGGCCGCTGTGGAACGGGAAGGGGTTGTAACTTCCCTCTGGGCAGGTGTCTAGGAGCCTTGCACTGAGCGCACACCGAACAGGAGGAGACGTAAGCCCTCACATCCTTTGCTATAGTGGGCCACCAGTACTTCCCCCTAAGGCTTCGCACTGTCCTATCTATACCTGGATGACCAGAGGAAGGTAACGTATGCGCCCACCGAATCAATCTATCATGGACACCAAGCGGGACATACCTCCGTCCCGCAGGACACTGAGGCGGAGTAGGCTCCGAACGAGATGCCCGCTCGATGTCCGCATCCACCTCCCACACCACCGGCGCCACCAGATAAGAGGCCGGAAGTATGGGGGTGGGATCGATGGACCGTTCCTCCGTATCATACAGATGGGACAGTGCGTCTGCCTTAGTGTTCTGGGAACCTGGTCTATACGAGATTGTAAATCTAAATCTGGTGAAAAACATGGCCCAACTTGCCTGACGAGGGTTCAGTCTCCTCGCCGCCCGGATGTACTCCAGATTACGGTGGTCAGTCCAGATGAGGAAAAGGTGTTTGGCCCCCTCGAGCAAATGTCTCCACACTTTCAGAGCTTTTACGACAGCTAGCAACTCCCGGACCCCACGTCATAATTTCGATCCGTCGGGCTGAGCTTCCTCGAAAATAAAGAACAGGGGCGGAGTTTCAGTGGCGTGCCCGAGCGCTGTGAGAGCACGGCTCCTACCCCAGCCTCGGACGCGTCCACCTCCACCATGAATGCCAAAGAGGGATCCGGATGAGCCAATACTGGAGCCTCGGTAAACAGAGACTTCAAGCGATCAAATGCTCTGTCCACCTCAGCCGACCACCGCAGACGCACTGGCCCTCCTTTCAGCAGTGAGGTAATGGGAGCAACCACCTGCCCAAAACCCCGGATAAACCTCCGGTAGCAATTGGCAAACCCTAAAAACCGCTGCACCTCCTTCACCGTGGTGGGAGTCAGCCAATTATGCACGGCCGAAATGCGTTCACACTCCATTTCCACCCCTGATGTGGAAATGCGATACCCCAGGAAGGAGACGGACTGTTTGAAGAACACGCATTCCTCAGCATTGACGTATAAGTCAGGCTCCAACAGTCGCCCAAGTACTCTGCGCACCAGAGACACATACGCGGCGTGTGTGGCGGAATATATCAGAATGTCATCGATATAAGCCACCACACCCTGCAGGTCCCTGAGAATCTCGTCTACAAAGGATTGGAAGACGGCTGGAGCATTCTTCAACCCATACGGCATGACGAGGTACTCATAATGGCCGGATGTGGTACTAAATGCTGTCTTCCACTCATCTCCCGCCCGGATACGCACCAAGTTATACTCGCTCCTGAGATCCAATTTTGTGAAGAAGCGTGCTCCGTGGAATGACTCCGTCGCCGTAGCGATGAGAGGTAGCGGGTAACTGTACCCCGCCGTAATCGAATTTAGACCTCTATAGTCAATGCACGGACGCAACCCTCCTCCCTTCTTCTTCACTAAAAAGAAACTCGAGGAGGCGGGTGACATGGAGGGCCGAATGTACCCCTGCCTCAGAGATTCAGAGACATACGTTTCCTCTTGGGAGGTGCGGCGTCTACCTGGAGGTTTATCGCACAATCTCCTCATCAATGGGGTGGTAATTTGGTCGCCCTCTTCTTACAGAAGGTGATAGCCAAATCGGCATACTCGGGGGAATGCGCACGGTGGGGACTTGGTCTGGACTCTCCACCGTCGTTGCACCGATGGAAACTCCCACACACCTGCCTGAGCACTCCTCTGACCACCCCTTTAGAGCCCTCTGTTGCCACGAAATAGTAGGGTTGTGAAAGGCCAACCAGGGAATCCCCAGCACCACCGGAAATGCCGGAGAATCAATGAGGAAAAAACAAATTCTCTCCTCATGATCCCCCCGCGTAACCATGTCCAGTGGAGCCGTGGACTCCCTGACCACCCCTGACCCTAATGGTCGACTATCTAGGGTGTGCACCTGAAAGGGTTTGTCCATCTGAACCTGGGGAATCCCTAACCTATGCGCAAAACCACGGTCTATAAAATTCCCTGCTGCGCCTGAATCGACTAGAGCCTTATGCTGAGAATGGGGAAAGAACTCAGGGAAAGAAATCAACACATATATGTGACCAACAGGGGGCTCTGTGTGAGCCTCGTGCTGGCTCACCTGGGGTGTCCGAATAGTGCTCAGCCTGCCGTCTCGACTCCCAGACGAGCCCCTCCAACACCGGTCGGCAGTGTGCCCTCTCCGACCACATCCGGTGCAGGAGGAGGCTCCTCCTCCGATCGCCCTCGCTGCAGCACCTCCTAACTCCATGGGGGTTGGAGTGGAGGTGCTGGGGGGTGGAACCAACAGGTCCTGATCCGGACGCCTGCGGGTAGCCAGCAAGTTATCCAACCTGATGAACATGTCCACTAGCTGGTCCAGGGTGAGGGTAGCGTCTCTGCAGGCTAGCTCCCTGCGGACATCCTCACGTAGGCTGCACCTATAGTGGTCAATCAAGGCCCTGTCGTTCCACCCCGAGCCGGCGGCCAAGGTCCGGAAATCCAGCGCGAAGTCTTGGGTGCTCCTCGTCTCCTGCCGTAGATGGAACAGACGCTCACCCGGGTGAACTCTGGGTAGTTGTCCCTCGCCGAGTCTGGTCCCTCCCAGACCGCGTTGGCCCACTCCAGAGCTTTGTCGGACAGGCAGGAGACGAGAGCATTCACGCTCTCCCCTCCCGAAGGAGCCGGGTGAACGGTTGCCAGGTACAGCTCCAGCTGGAGCAGGAAACCCTTGCACCCGGCAGTCGTCCCATCGTACTCCCTCGGGAGCGCGAGCCGAATACCGCTGGGCCCGGTGATGGTGTAGGTTGGTAAGTGGTGAGTGCAGGGGTAGGCAGGCCACCCCTCTCCCATCTCTCCATCGTTGCCATCACCTGATCCATGGCTGTCCCGAGACGGTGGAGAATGGTGGTGTGATGTTGAACGCGTTCCTCCATGGACGTGGAGAGCGCGTCAGCTCCTGCTGACTCCATTGAGGTGGTGCGGGATTCTGTAACAGAGCCTCTCGTAGGAGGGGGGGTGTAGGAAATGAGGAGCAGGAGAGCAGATAAGTTCCAGTGTAATTCAACGTTTATTCAGGCGGTCCCGAAAGCACAACACAAAAACAATGCGGGAATAACCGCACTAACGTCGTCGCCACCCACAGGAAAGGAATTACGCACACGGAGGAGAAACCTCGACTCTACAAACTAAAGCGCAAAATGCATACGGTAAACATATACCGTAAGAAACAAATGAAATCCCGTGGTGCAGGCACGCACCCCTTATAAGCACAATACACAGCTGTTGTGTCTTTGGCTATGCCGGATGAAGTGATATGACATGCTAACCTATAAAATTATTTCTCTGTAATTAATATTACCTGATTAAGCTAATCATGTAAATGTAATTAACTAGAAAGTCGGGGCACCACGGAAGAACGTTTATAGAGCCGTTATCCTCCGAATAAACTCTTAAAATACTTAGTAATATTTTACATCGGTAGCAGTCAATATTAACCCTTATCTTATTTTCAGTCTCATAATGAAAGTTGTAAATTCTTGGTTATCTTCACGAACCCTGGCTAACAAGTTGAATCAGCAATACTAAATTGGGTTTAATTATTTATTTACTAAATACCTAACTAATCACACAGAATTACAAATACACAGAATACAATGATGTCATACAGAATTCACCCCTGGTGAACGGAACCTGTATCATGGCTGGTTACACAAAGGAAAGGGGGTTGGGCTTGAATGAAAGAGCGGGAGGATTTAGGAACACAGAAACAGCAGCTATGCTATCGTAAATACATTATCTTATGCATTCTAAATTACCGCCCATTTGGAAAAGGAAAATGCAATAAATATTTACTCTTGAGCTGCGCTTCGGTAGATTGGTCGTAGATGCTGGCCGGGTTGGCCAACAGATCTCCCTGTTTTCGGAAGAATGTCAATGGTGGTCAATTGGATACGTGGTGGTATCTTCGTCCGTCTGTTAGACTGGATCCGTCGTCCGTCCTTTCCTAGCCCACGCAAGCAGCGGCCGCTGCTAACTCAACGGCTAGGAAGTAGCACTTCTGTAGTGAATAAGCTCAAAGTTCATACCAGTTCATACCATAGCTCACGCCGAGGTTGGCTTAGTTCTGTTCTTGACATGTGTGTCCTTCTAACGTAGAGGCTGCAGACCTCCCGTACTGGAACAACCTGGTTATCTTTTCGTCAAAGGCTTATATAGTGGAGAGGGGGGAAGGATGTGTTTCATCGTTTATAACCCCTCCTCTTCACAGGGGTGGGCCACTGATCAAGCAGGGCACTTTCCTTATTAAAACCCAAATCTCTCATTTGGAAGCTAAAATTACATTTCATCTCCTAACCAACAATTTCAATATCAAACATTTCAATTGCATAACAATTCCATGTGACTCTGATAACTAGAGGGCGTATACTTTCTCAGGTACAGTTTATGTCGTCCTGTCATCAATCATAATGTCTCAGATGACAAGCGAACTGACATACATACTCATTACGTTATCAAGCATATTTCCAACTGGTTTTATTACCAAAATATGGTTCCTTTCCCCATTTGTTTGATGTTCCCAGACTCTCTATATTTAACAGGACAGCAGTCCTTCAGTAGGGTCAGTAAGAGAGGGGAAGGGAGAAAGGTATTTATGGGGGGGGGGTCATAAACCTTACCCACAGGCCAACGTCATGACACAGCAATAATCCCACACACAGCCTAGCCTGCAGCGGGGTGTAATAAACCCACCGAAATCAACTAAACTAAACACAGGTGTGAAAAACAGACAGAACTAAACGAAAAGGAAAATGGGATCAGTGGCAGCTAGTAGGCCGGCGACGACGACCGCCGAGCACGACCCGAACTTCCTTCGGTGGAAGTCGTGAGACGCACACAGAACCACTGTCATTAAGTAAAAGAAGTCGTGAGGAGGATGATAGAGAGAAAACAAATAATTTTACTCTATGTATGAAGAGGTCAAATCAAACCAAATCAAATATTATTTGTCACATGCTTTGTAAACAACAGATGTAGACTAACTTTGAAACGCTTTTTCAACAATGCAGAGTTAAAGATACATTTTTTTTTAGAAATATTGACACAAATAACAATAACAAGTAAAAATAACAAGGCTATACACAGGGAGTACCAGTACCGAGTCGATGTGTAGAGGTAGGAAGAAATTGAAGTAGCTATGTATATAATATACAGTCAGCGGCCAGTTTATTAAGTACACTACCCCATACACAACAATGGTCACATGGCTGTGGCTTGCTATATAAAGCAGGCAGACAGGCATCGAGGCATTCAGTTACTGTTCGCATGAACGTTAGAATGGGCAAAACGAGTGACCTAAACGACTTTGAGCGTAGTATGATCGTCGATGCCAGACGTGCCGGTTCCAGTAATTGAGAAGCGGCTGGCCTCCTAGGCCTTTCACTTATGACAGTGTCTAGGGTTTACCGAGAATGATGCGACAAAAACATCCAGTCAGCGGAAGTCCTGTGGGCGAAAACAGCTTGTTGATGAGAGGTAGAAGGAGAATGGCAAGCTAGCAGGCGGGCAATCGTGCAAGCTAGCAGGCGGGCCACAAAAAGGCAAATAACGGCACAGTACAACAGTGGTGTGCAAAAAGGCATCTCGGAACGCACAACTCGCCGATCCTTGTCACGGATGGGCTATTGCTGTCACGGTTGTCGTAAGGAGGAGCAGACCAAAGTGCAGCGTGTGTGTCGTTCCACATTTTATTTACACTGTGAAACTATGCAATACATAAATAAACTGAATGACAAAAACAACAAACCGTGATGCAGAGGTGAAACATACACTGACTCAAAGATAATCTCCCACAAACCCAGGTAGAAAAACCCCCCCACTTAAGTATGATCTCCAATTAGAGACAACGAGGACCAGCTGCCTCTAATTGGAGATCATCCCAAACAAAACACCAATATAGAAATACAAAACTAGAACCTGAACATAGAAATAGAAAACATAGAAGAAAAAAACTGTCACGCCCTGACCTACTCTACCATACAAAATAACATCTTTCTATGGTCAGGACGTGACAATTGCAGCAGACGAACACCGCGTTCCACTCCTATCAGCTAAAAGCAAAAAGAGCCGCTCCAATAGGCACGTGATCACCAACACAGGATAATTGTGGAGTGCAGAAATCTTGCCTGGTCCAATGAATCCCGGTTCCTGTTGCGTCATGCTGATGGCAGAGTTAGGATTTGGCGTAAGCAGCATGAATCCATGGCCCCATCCAGCCTGGTGTCAATGGTACAGGCTGGTGGTGGTAGTGTAATGTTGTGGGGAATGTTTTCCTGACACACGTTAGGTCCCTTGATACCAATTGAGTAACGTTTTCATGCCCCAAAAATTCAGGCTGTTCTGGAAACAAAGGGGGTCCAACCCGGTACTAGATGGGTGTATATAATAAACTGGCCACTGAGTGTACTAGCGTTAAAGTGACTAGACAACAGGATAGATAACAGACAGTAGCAGCAGCGTATGTGGTGAGTGTGTAAGTGTAGTGTTTGAGTATATGTGTGTGAGTGAGTGTGTAAGTGTGTGCAGGGGCGTCATGCACCACAAAAATCTGAGGGGGCACAAAGTACGTGTGGATGGCTGGGGGTGGTTGGGAGCGAGGCTCACCATCCGCAAGTTGTAGAATTTAGCATTTTTCAAACACCTGAAACAGCTTTTTCCTGCAGTCTAGAGCCAGAAATAATTATTATGCTTAATTCTATGTCAAAAATATGTCTATTTGTCTGGCTGTCAAAGCATACCTCTTGAGCTCTCTATCCTCCTGTTTTTTTTTATTTAATTTTTTTTACTAAATATGCTGCTCTACGTCTCTGCTAAAATCTGGTTAAAAGATTGAAAGGAATGTGAGTCTTATTCAGTAGATATAGTTATTGCTTGCTTTTCTAAAGTCTACCAACCTTGCCAGCTAGATGGTTAGACAAGCTAGCTACTCTAACTTAATTGATAGCCTGAAATGGCTTTTTGGTAGCTAGTTATGAGGTTGGGAACCTATCTAGGCTATCTAAAGCCAACTTCATTAAATTGTTAGGTGTCTAGTAGTAATAAAGAGAATTTTTTTTATTAATAATAATAAAATATACACAGTACCAGTCAAATGTTTGGACACACCTACTCATTCAAAGGTTTTTCTTTATTTGCACTATTTTATACATTGTAGAATAATAGTGAAGACATCAACACTATGAAATAACACGTATGGAATCATGTAGTAACCAAAAAAGTGTTAAACAAATCAAAATATATATTACATTTGAGATTCTTCAAAGTAGCCACCCTTTGCCTTGATGATATCTTTGCACACTCTTGGCATTCTCTCAACCAGCTTAACCTGGAATGTTTTTACAACAGCATTCAAGGAGTTGCCACATATGCTGAGCACTTGTTGGCTGTTTTTCCTTCAATCTGCAATCCAACTCATCCCAAAACACCTCAATTGGGTTGAGGTCAGGTGATTGTGGAGGCCAGGTCATCTGATGCAGCACTCCATCATTCTCCTTCTTGGTCAAATAGCCCTTACACAGCCTGGAGGTGTGTTGGGTCATTGTCCTGTTGAAAGACAAATGATAGTCCCAGTAAGCTCAAACCAGATGGGATGGCGTATCGCTGCAGAATGCTGTGGTAGCCATGCTGGTTAAGTGTGCCTTGAATTCTAAATAAATCACTGACAGTGTCACCAGCAAAACATCCCCACACCATCACACTTCCTCCTCCATCCTTCACGTGGGAACCACATATGTGGAGATCATCCATTCACCTACTCTGCGTCTCACAAAGACACGGTGGTTGGAACCAAAAATCTCTAATTTGGACTCATCAGACCAAAGAACAGATTTCCGCTGGTCTAATGTCCATAGTTTCTGTTTCTTGGCCCAATCAAGGCTCTTCTTCTCATTGGTGTCCTTTAGTAGTGGTTTCTTTGCAGCAATTCGACCATGAAGGCCTTATTCACGGATTATCCTCTGAACAGTTGATGTTGAGATGTGTCTGTTACTTGAACTCTGTGAATAATTTATTTGGGCTGCAATTTCTGAGGTGCAGTTAACTTCTCTAGGGCACTTCTCTAGGGTAACAGCCAGTGGAATCCCGTGGCGCATTATTCAAATACCTTAGAAATGCTATTACTTCAATTTCTCAAACATATGACTATTTTACACCATTTTAAAGACAAGACTCTCGTTAATCTAACCACACTGTCCGATTTCAAAAAGGCTTTACAACGAAAGCAAAACATTAGATTATGTCAGCAGAGTACCCAGCCAGAAATAATCAGACACCCATTTTTCAAGCTAGCATATAATGTCACATGAACCCAAATCACAGCTAAATGCAGCACTAACCTTTGATGATCTTCATCAGATGACAATCTTAGGACATTATGTTATACAATACATGCATGTTTTGTTCAATCAAGTTCATATTTATATCAAAAACCAGCTTTTTACATTAGCATGTGACGTTCAGAACTAGCATACCCCCCGCAAACTTCCGGTGAATTTACTAAATTACTCACGATAAACGTTCACAAAAAACATAAATTATTTTAAGAATTATAGATACAGAACTCCTCTATGCACTCGCTATGTCCGATTTTAAAATAGCTTTTCAGTGAAAGCACATTTTGCAATATTCTAAGTAGATAGCACGGCATCACAGGGCTAGCTATTTAGACACCCAGCAAGTTTAGCCCTCACCAAAGTCAGATATACTATAAGAAAAATGTTATTACCTTTGCTGTTCTTCGTCAGAATGCACTCCCAGGACTTCTACTTCAATAACAAATGTTGGTTTGGTTCAAAATAATCCATAGTTATATCCAAATAGCGGCGTTTTGTTCGTGTGTTCAAGACACTATCCGAAAGGGTAAAGAAGGGTGACGCGCCCGACGCATTTCGTGACAAAAATTTTCTAAATATTCCATTACCGTACTTCGAAGCATGTCAACCGCTGTTTAAAATCCATTTTTATGCCGTTTTTCTCGTAAAAAGGCGATAATATTCCGACCGGGAAATCGTGTTTTAGTACAAAGAGAGAGAAAATAAAAACATGGTGTCGCCCGTGCACGCGCCTCAGTCTGATGGTCCTCCGATAGACCACTTACCAAAGGCGCTAATGTTTTTCAGCCAGGGGCTGGAATTACATCATTCAGCTTTTTCCCGGGTTCTGAGAGCCTATGGGAGCTGTAGGAAGTGTCACGTTACAGCAAAGATCCTACGTTTTCAATAAACAGAGCCAAGAAGCCCAAGGAATGGTCAGAGAGGGCACTTCCTGTACAGAATCTTCTCAGGTTTTTGCCTGCCATATGAGTTCTGTTATACTCTCAGACACCATTCAAACAGTTTTAGAAACTTTAGGGTGTATTCTATCCAAAGCCAATAATTATATGCATATTCTAGTTTCTGGGCAGTAGTAATAACCAGATTAAATCGGGTACGTTTTTTTATCCGGACGTGTAAATACTGCCCCCTAGCCCTAACAGGTTAACTCTAATGAACTTATCGAGGCACAGATCTGGGGAAGGGTACCAAAAAATGTCTGCAGCATCAAAGATCCCCAAGAACGCAGTGGCCTCCATCATTCTTAAATGGAAAAAGTTTGGAACTACCAAGACTCTTCCTAGAGCTGTCCAACCGGCCAAAATGAGCAATCGGGGGAGAAGGGCATTGGTCAGGAGGTGACCAAGAACCCAAAGGTCACCCTGACAGAGCTCTAGAGTTTCTCTGTGGAGATGTGAAAACCTTCCAGAAGGACAACCATCTCTGCAGCACTCCACCAATCAGGCCTTTATGGTAGAGTGGCCAGATGGAAGCCACTCCTCAGTAAAAGGCATACGACAGCCTGCTTGGAGTTTGCCAAAAGGCACCTAAAGACTCTCTGACTCCATGAAAAACAAGATTCTCTGGCCTGATGAAACCAAGATTGAACTCTTTGGCCTAAATGCCAAGTGCCGCATCTGTAGGAATCCTGGAACCACTCCTACGGTGAAGCATGGTGGTGGCAGCATCATGCTTTGGAGATGTTTTTCAGCGGCAGGGACTGGGAGACTAGTCAGGATCGGGTGAAAGATGAACAGAGCAAAGTACAGAGAGATCCTTGATGAACACCTGCTCCAGAGTGCTCAGGACCTCAGACTGGGGCGAAGGTTCACCTTCCAACAGGACAACGGCCCTAAGCACACAGCCAAGACAACGTCGGAGTGGCTTCGGGACAAGACTCGGAATGTCCCTAAGAGCCCAAACTTGAACCTGATTGAACATCTCTGGAGAGACCTGAAAATACCTGTGTAGCAACGGTCCCCATCCAATCTGACAGAGCTTGAGAGGATCTGCAGAGAAGAATGGGAGAAACTCCCCAAATACAGGTGTGCCAAGCTTGTAGCTTCATACCCAAGAAGACTCAAGGCTGTAATCGCTGCCAAAGGTGCTTCAACAAAGTACGGAGTAAAGGGTCTGAATACTTATGTAAATTTGATATTTCAGTTATTTTTTTCGAAAAAAATGTTTTTGCCTTCTTATTATGGGGTATTGTGTGTAGATTGATGAGGGAAAAAAACTATTTAATCAATTTTAGAATAACGTAAAAAAAAATTGGAATAAGTCAAGGGGTCTGAATACTTTCCAAATGTACTGTATAGTGAGTGCACTGTGCACATGTCAATTAGTCAGGGCTAACAGCATTTCTTCAGCATGCAAATGTACTGGTATCTATCAAAGAGTGCAAAGTGCATACATAATATTTTATTGTTTTTTTCATCTGAGCATTTGCTTGCATTTTGAGAGTGCTGAAATCTGACAGTGATGTAATCATGATTTCTTACTTGTGAAGAGGAAGTTGTGAAGGTATTCCATGGATTTCTGCAGATTCCAAGGGACGATGTTCCCAAAGACAGCGATCCAATGTTTCTTGAAACACTGCAGGAGGTCTCCAAGAGTCCAGGGCGGTTTCAGATATACAGTGGGGGAAAAAAGTATTTGATCCCCTGCTGATTTTGTACGTTTACCCACTTACAAAGAAATGATCAGTCTATAATTTTAATAGTAGGTTTATTTGAACAGTGAGAGACAGAATAACAACAAAAAAATCTAGAAAAACACATGTCAAAAATGTTATAAAATGATTTACATTTTAATGAGGGAAATAAGTATTTGACCCCTCTGCAAAACATGACTTAGTACTTGGTGGCAAAACCCTTGTTGGCAATCACAGAGGTCAGACGTTTCTTGTAGTTGGCCACCAGGTTTGCACACATCTCAGGAGGGATTTTGTCCCACTCCTCTTTGCAGATCTTCTCCAAGTCATTAAGGTTTCAAGGCTGACGTTTGGCAACTCGAACCTTCGGCTCCCTCCACAGATTTTCTATGGGATTAAGGCCTGGAGACTGGCTAGGCCACTCCAGGACCTTAATGTGCTTCTTCTTGAGCCACTCCTTTGTTGTCTTGGCCATGTGTTTTGGGTCATTGTCATGCTGGAATACCCATCCACGACCCATTTTCAATGCCCTGGCTGAGGGAAGGAGGTTCTCACCCAAGATTTGACGGTACATGGCCCCATCCATCATCCCTTTGATGCGGTGAAGTTGTCCTGTCCCCTTAGCAGAGAAACACCCCCAAAGCATAATGTTTCCACCTCCATGTTTGACGGTGGAGATGGTGTTCTTGGGGTCATAGGCAGCATTCCTCCTCCTCCAAACATGGCGAGTTGAGTTGATGTCAAAGAGCTCCATTTTGGTCTCATCTGACCACAACACTTTCACCAGTTGTCCTCTGAGTCATTCAGATGTTCATTGGCAAACTTCAGACGGGCATGTATATGTATTCTTGAGCAGGGGGACCTAGCGGGTGCTGCAGGATTTCAGTCCTTCACGGCGTAGTGTGTTACCAATTGTTTTCTTGGTGACTATGGTCCCAGCTGCCTTGAGATCATTGACAAGATCCTCCCATGTAGTTCTGGGCTGATTCCTCACCGTTCTTATGATCATTGCAACTCCACGAGGTGAGATCTTGCATGGAGCCCCAGGCCGAGGGATATTGACAGCTCTTTTGTGTTTCTTCCATTTGCGAATAATCGCAGCAAATGTTGTCACCTTCTCACCAAGCTGTTTGGCGTTGGTCTTGTAGCCCATTCCAGCCTTGTGTAAGTCTACAATCTTGTCCCTGACATCCTTGGAGAGCTCTTTGGTCTTGGCCATGGTGGAGAGTTTGGAATCTGATTGATTGATTGCTTCTGTGGACAGGTGTCTTTTTTACAGGTAACAAGCTGCGGTTAGGAGCACTCCCTTTAAGAGTGTGCTCCTAATCTCAGCTCGTTACCAGTATAAAAGACACCTGGGAGCCAGAAATCTTTCTGATTGAGAGGGGGTCAAATACTTATTTCCCTCATTAAAATGCAAATCAATTTATAACATTTCTGGCATGCGTTTTTCTGGATTTCTTTGTTGTTATTCTGTCTCTCACTGTTCAAATAAACCTACCATTAAAATTATAGACTGATCCTTTCTTTGTCAGTGGGCAAACGTACAAAATCAGCAGGGGATCAAATACTTTTTTCCCCCACTGTACGATATGTCGTATCCAATCAAAAATGTAGATCACAAAAATATAGGCAACATTGATCAGTTCACATAGTTCAAGCTTTCTCTGTCTGTATATCAGTAAGCAGTTCCACAAATGTTACACCTGCCCTGTCTAATAATTTCCGATCGACATAGAATGTCCGGGGCAGAGGCTAAGGGTTGATTTGGAACTTACCAGGAGATTGTGGCATTTAGCTCTTACCACAGTTCTTCATAGGCTGCCTTCATCTCAACCTCCAGCACCTGAGACAGTGCCTCCTTTAGAGTACTGACACACATCTTCTCAGCTCCCGGGCCTCTTCTGCAGCGTTCTTTCTCTCCTCATCCAGTCTTCTCTCTTTCCCTCCGTCATTCCTCCTCTGACCCTTCTGCTGCTGTCCTGGGGAGGGTCTGGGTTTCTGGTGGTCACGGGTCTGGGACAGTGTTACTGCACTGATATTAGATATTATTGCACTGTTGGAGCTAGGAACACAAGCATTTCGCTACACCTGCAATAACATCTGCTAAATATGTGTATGCAGCCAACAATAACATTTGATTTGATCTGATTTGTATGAGGATGGGTTCTGCGTCCCTGTGTTTATGGGTCTGTGTGTGTATTTGTGCATGGAGGGGAGTCAGATTGTGGACACCAATAGTTTTGAGCCTGTCCACCTCCTCCACAAGGTTAACCCTATTGAGGGCCTTCACCCCACTCAGCCTGGCCTTAATGCACAGGTTCTTATCATTACTGTGAACAGACACACAATCACATTAAATCAACCTCTATAAGCAAAGTACACTCTACAAATGCATTTGACACACAGTGAGACAGAGACAGAGTGTGTGTGTGTGTGTGTGTGTGTGTGTGTGTGTGTGTGTGTGTGTGTGTGTGTGTGTGTGTGTGTGCCTGACCAGACAGTGAAGCCCTTTGCCATAGTGAAATGAAGAAGTGAGTACTGCTGATGAACAAGCAGTCTCTCTCTCAAACCCACAAACACCACCATATCATATGAAGAGCTATCTGCAGACACACATGCGCACACACACTTGTCCTGCATACATGTATCTGCAGAGGAGAGACAGACAGAGACTGCAGCAATGAGCAGCAGTGAAGGTTATATTGGAGGTGGAGGGAGGAGGGAGGGGGGGACTCAAGTGCAGAGGATGAGCACTCCCTCTAGGTAGAGACTATGGTACTGCAGGCAGTACAGAAGCACTCTGTCATCATTATTCTCAGTATTTAGTCCATCTGTCAAAGAGAGAGAAAGGACAGGAGACGTGAGTCATGACCTGACCATCACCTCAGCACTGAAGACACAGAAAAGCTTTATTGTCGGCTAAGGTGGCCCTGCTAAGTTACTGCTGACATGTAAAATGGAATTTGGAAGAGCTGCAGAAAGGGTGAGCTTCTACTAGTGTGACTGCTTGTGTGTCACTAGTGTGACTGCTCCTTGAAACAAGTAATTTTGTGACACTGCATGCATTGGGTGGAATATCACTATGCCGCTATTGCCACCTGGTGGCAGTACAGAGGAATGATCATTCAGTCGGTGCCAATGGAGGGAATACATGGGGGAAGGGATGGGATGTGGGGGGGGCATTAGCAGACATAGAGCTGACATACGGCTGTCATAAGGGACTCACGGCTGCTTTGTGAGGCCTGCTTCAAGAACTGACCCCAGAGGCGAGGTGACTGGGTATTCAGACAGGTGAAGATGTATTGAACGACAGGTATGGCCAGGTGTGCTACAGAAGGGAGTAGGGGGAACAGGATAAGGTTGTTATATCTTTCAGTCTTGGATTTCAGTCTTGGACTGTTTCCTGACCGATTCCGCGTTTGGTTAATTATGTTTGTCCCCCATTCACCTATTCAGCCTATTTCACTTCCTCAAAATCCCCAGAATGAATCTAAGATAACTCATGAAATCTGTAATTAATTTTGACGTTTTTGCCAAGGATGTTTTAGCAGTGGTGTAAATTGCTTAAGTAAAAATACTTTAAAGTAATAATTAAGTAGTTTTTTGGAGTGTCTGTACTTTACTATTTATATTTTTGACTACTTTTACCTCACTACATTCCTAAAGAATATAATGTACATTTAACTCCATGCATTTTCCGCTCACACCCAAAAGTACTTGTTACATTTTGAATGCAGGAAAATGGTCAAATTCACGCACTTATCAAGAGAACATATCTGGTCATCCCTACTGCCTCTGATCTGGAGGACTCACTAAACACAAATGCTTCGTTTGTAAATTATGTCTGAGTGTTGGATTGAGCCCCTGGCTATCCGTAAGAAAATAAATAAGAAAATGGTGCCATCTGGTTGCCTAATATAAGGAATTAAAAATTATTAATACTTTTACTTTCAATTCTCTAGTTTATTTGATCAAATACATTTACTTTCGATACTTAAGTATATTTAAAACCAAATACTTTTAGACTTTTACTCAAGTAGTATTTTACTGGGTGACTTTCACTTTTACTTGAATCATTTTCTATGAAGGTATCTTTACTTTTACTCAAGTTTGACAATTGGGTACTTTTTCCACCACTGTGTTTTAGTTGCTCAATTTCATATCTAACTAATGTGTTTGGTGCAGTATTTCTCAAGTAAAAAAATGCACAAGGTGTTGTCTAATGTAAACAAAGTCAGAGCTGCTGGGCATGTCTGTCTCATTGTCTTTGCCAGTGTTACTATTTTTTGTAAGGGGGCCACTTTGGGTAGAGACAATCAGTGCCGCACAGATCTTTCATTTTTCTTCCAATATTATCATTTATCAACTGAGAGCAAATTCAGAGCAATAGAGCACATGCAATTGATTTGATGTACAGCACATCACAAATATATACATACACATCAAATAGGCTACATCACATGTATAAGACCCATATTAAGGGTTACCTCAGGTGTTGGATGAGCGAAAATGTCCCTTCTGCTCCTTGACTGAATTCATTCTAAATGTATAGTCTGTTGCTGCTACCCTTGTGAGGCAATCCAGGTGTGCATTGGTCAGTCTGTTTCTCCGTTTTTGTTTCGCACTGTTCATTGTTGAGTCCCTTCTCCTTCCCTCGCATGTTTGGGGCGCATCAGTGCACACAAATGCCAGATTTGACCAGTCAATATTATTATCCGCAAAAAAAATGTAACATGGGCTTTCAGAATATCCTCTCCTCGTGTTTGTCCCTGAAGGGGCAGTAAACTTAAAAAATGTCCTCTCTGAAGCGGACCCAAACACGTAATTGGGCAATGTCACTTACATCAGTGCTTCCGTCAAGCCAATACTAAAACACGGCGCTGCGGATATGTCAGTAATCAGTTGCTTACCGATGTCTTCTATGCGTCTTGTTATGGTCGAGTCTGAGAGTTGCAGTCCCTTAATTTGCTTAAAATTAGCTTCCTTGTTTGGGAAATCAGCATACAATATTTCAGCTGAGGCCAAAAAACATTATTTGATCATCTCCACGTCTGTGAAGGCCTTCTTGTTTCTCGCAAGTATCCAAGCAATCTCATATGTTGCCTCTGTCGTTTTCTCTGCAACAGTGCTAGATCTGCCTATCATTTGTTGTTGTCCTTTGAGCTGTCCTTTGAGTTGCGCAATTTTGTTGTTCCTGAGGTTGCTTTGTGGCGGATATGTTTTGTCAAAGTGGGCATGGTGTTACTGGAAATTTCGCTCTAAAATTCCTCATTTAAAACAATTGACTGCCTTCTGGCAAATAAGACAAAGTGAGCTAGTCCCATTATGCAGTACAAAAAATACTTGTCTGTCCATTTCTCTTGGAACTTTCTGTGTTCTTTTTTAATCGACCGTATCCTTCTCTTAGCCACCGGAGCCACGTTAGCTACATTAGTTTGCTGCATTTCCCCGCCGCCATCTCCCTGATTTTCCTGGTTCTCCAGTGGTTGTTCGTTCATAGCTGTCATGTTGTTCTCCAGTTCTTCCCCCTCATTTCCATTGTGAATAGATTTACTTTTATTTTTTACAAGAAATCGATCCATGTCTACCGGACTGCAAAATTAGCTAGTAGCAAACTGATATGTGTCGGTCGCTGTAGCTGAGCAGTTGCGCTCTACTTCGGCAAACGTTGTATTTTGGCCTTTCTGTTCAAAAGCTGCGCTATACTAGCATCTATCTGCCGTCCAGGGAACAATAGATATATTCAATGAAGTGATTCAGGCCTGCAGTAAACACATTGAATTGAAATTGTATCATTGTTATATATTATGAATAGAAAATAGGGAAATCAACACGAGCCGCAAATTAAGGGCTCAAGGGCCGCATACTCTCCATGTTAGTGGACAAATGCACATCATCAAATCAAAACCCAAACTTAATTTATCCATTGTGATGCAAACTCCATTTGAGACGAAAACAAAATATTACACTTTGTAGTTGATTTTGACACAAAACTAACTGTTTCTGACTCTAATTAATGCCACATAGCCCGTTTTCAAAGGGATTCTTATTTTTTTAAAGGCAGTTGCTCTTTAACCCTACAGTCGATATCCTAGAAATAGAATTAGCATAATAAAAAAATCCCATAAATATCTGTCAATTTAAACTAGAGATATCTGTTTTTTGCATTGAATGCGTCTCAATCCACCGCATCCGCCGATGTCGCACTTCCGCATCTGCGGTGAAAGGTGACAGAGCTAAGAGCGGTGTTTGTTAGACCATGAGACATTCCAAATATCGGTCTTCTCACAAGATCGTCTGAAGCATTCGAACAGTTTGGGCTACATACCTATATGACCCCTCTGTGGAAAAATGAGGTTGTTTTTCTCTAGGACACCAACAGGCCTCACAAGACTCTGAAGGTCCTTGGTACCAGTTGAAAAAATGAATGAAAGTGTACTGTATATGGAGACCGTTTAGCGCCAAAAATAAGGGGTTCAATACATTTCAAAACATTTTTTTATGTTTCCGGATCTTTCTTATGTCTCTCAGATATAGGACAGACACTTAAGAACAAACTTTCTTTAGATTTTTGGGGGGACTATCTGTTGTTGCATGTAGGGAATCTGTTATTCAATTTGTTTGTATGGAAAATAGCAGTAAGGCCAAACATTTTTTTTCATCAAATAATTTTGTAATATATATATATATATATATATATATATATATATATATATATATATATATATATATATATATATATTTATATATTTTTTTATTTTTATTGTCTGGCTTGACTTCTTCCACCCACTGCAAGGCCAACAGTATGGCCATCAGCTCCTACGTATATACAGCCAGATGACCTCCTGCACTACAAATGCTGACCCAGTACATCCTGTCCTCTTTTGAACCATCTGAGTAAACGGCAACAAAATCCTGATACACAGTATCCAGACATCTCTTAAACAAATCAGATGGATCAACACCCACCCTATCTTTCTGTAGTCTCTCCAACACTTCTAGATCAACTACTGGAGGCGGGATTGGCCATGGTGGATTTACAGGAATAGCTACCGTTGGACTAAACTCCCTTCCATACAGTCCCATCTCCTTCACCTGTGTATTACCCACCCACCCAAAGCTCGTGTGCTGTCTTTGCTCATGTTCCCAGCATGCCTGTAAAATCCCTTTCGCAGGATGAGACACCCCATGGCCCTGTAGGTTGACCCAAAAATTCATTGCCAGCTGATGTCTCCTAATATACAATGGCATATCCTCTATCTCCACCTATAGTGCAGCCACTGGGGACGTCCGAAACGCCCCACTACATATTCTGAATCCTTTCCCCTGTATAACATCAAGCCTTTACAATGAGGTCCGGGCTGCCAAACCATACGCTATACTGCCATAGTCTATTACAGATTGGATCAATGCAACATACATGGTCCCATACTATCCACTCCTTTCCCGTCAGACAGCACATCACATTTAGCACCTTCTTACACTTTCCCACCACACTTTCAATGTGTTCTGCCCAGATCAGTCTGGTATCAAAGTATACCCCAAGGAACCTGAAGGCCCCCACCCTCTCCAAGTTTTTCCCATATAACATCAAACATACCTCATCTTTCACCTTCCTCCTGATAAGTTTTCTCTACAGAGAACCGGAATTAATGCCCACCACTCTACTTCATCAATTGCTTCCTTTACCTTCCTGACTATGTATGGCACATTTCTTCCCCTCTTCCATAAAGCCCCATCTGCAAATAATGACCTCCCAATATCTGGTTGTACCTGAGAGTAAACATCATTGATCATGATTGAGAACAAAAGAGGACTAATCACGCTCCCCTGTGGTGTACCGTTATCTACCAGGTAGCTGCTTGATAGAGACTTCCCCACCCTCACCTGGATAGACCTTCCAAACAGGAAATCCTTTATCCAGTTGTACATTCTTACTCCTACCCCCATAATATCAAGCTTGATTAACAACCCTTCCTTCCACATCATATCATATGCCTTCTCCACATAAAAAAGACAGCTACAACAGTCTCCTTGTTCATCTGAGCCTTCCTGACCTCTGCTTTTAAGCAGAGCACTGGGTCCATAGTTCTCCTACCCTTCCTGAACCCACTCTGATGTGGCGATACTGCTCTCCAGGAAGTAAGTTAGCCTCTCCGTAATCATATGTTCCATAATCTTCCATACATGTGATGTTAAAGCTATTGGCCGGAAGCTTGTTGGCCTTGTTGGGTCCGTTCCTGGCTTCCGGATTGGTACCACTACAGCCTCCTTCCAACTGCCTGGTAGTTTCCCCTCCTCCCATACTCTGTTGTACAACACCAATACCTTATCCAGTGCCTCATCACTAAGATGGGCCAACATAACATACAGTGGCTTGCGAAAGTATTCACCCCCTTGGCATTTTTCCTATTTTGTTGCCTTATATCCTGGAATTAAAATAGATATTTTGGGGATTTGTATCATTTCATTTACACAACATGCCTACCAATTTGAAGAAGCAAAATATTTTTTACAGCCACCTTTTGCAGCAATTACAGCTGCAAGTCTCTTGGGGTACGTCTCTATAAGCTTGGCACATCTAGCCACTGGGATATTTGCCCATCCTTCAATGCAAAACTGCTCCAGCTCCTACAAGTTGGATTGGTTCCGCTGGTGTACAGCAACCTTTAAGTCATACCACAGATTCTCAATTGGATTGAGGTCTGGGCTTTGACAAGGCCATTCCAAGACATTTAAATGTTTCCCCTTAAACCACTCGAGTGTTGCTTTAGCAGTATGCTTAAGGTCATTGTCCTGCTGGAAGGTGAACCTCCGTCCCAGTCTCAGATCAATGGAAAACTGAAACATGTTTCCCTCAAGAATTTCCCTGTATTTAGCATCATCCATCATTCCTTCAATTCTGACCAGTTTCCCAGTCCCTGCCGATGAAAAACATCCCCACAGCATGATGCTGCCACCACCATGCTTCACTATGGGGATGGTGTTCTCGAAGTGATGAGAGGTGTTGGGTTTGCACCAAACATAGCATTTTCCTTGATGGACAAAAATCTAAATTTTAGTCTCATCTGACCAGAGTCCATGTGTTTGGAGAGTCTCCCACATGCCTTTTGGCGAACACTGAACGTGTTTGATTATTTTTTTTCTTTAATGGCTTTTTTCTGGCCACTCTTCCATAAAGCCCAGCTCTGTGGAGTGTACGGCTTAAAGTGGTCCTATGGACAGATACTCCAATCTCCGCTGTGGAGCATTGCAGCTCATTAAGGGTTATCTTGGGTCTCTTTGTTGCCTCTCTGATTAATGCCCTCCTTGCCTGGTCCGTGAGTTTTGATGGGCGGCCCTCTCTTGGCAGGTTTGTTGTGGTGCCATATTCTTTCCATTTTTTAATAATGGATTTAATGGTGCTCTGTGGGATGTTCAAAGTTTTGGATATTTTTTTAGAACTCAACCCTGATCTGTACTTCTCCACAAATTTGTCCCTGACCTGTTTGGAGAGCTCCTTGGTCTTTATGGTGCCGCTTGCTTGGTGGTGCCCCTTGCTTAGTGGTGTTTCAGACTCTGGGGCCTTTCAGAACAGGTGTATATATACTGAGATCATGTGACACTTAGATTGCACACAGGTGGACTTTATTTATATCAGGGCACAAGGCGAGACCCAGATGCAGACACAGGAGGCAGATGGTTAGAGTCTTTGTAGTTTATTTATAATCCAAAAGGAGTAGGCAAGAGAATGGTCGTGGACAGGCAAAAGGTCAAAACCAGATTCTGAGTCCAAGAGGTAAAGAGTGGCAGACAGGCTCGATGTCAGGTCAGGCAGAAGGGTCAGGCAGGCGGGTACGGAGTCCAGAAAAAACAGGCAAGGGTCAAAACCGGGAAGACTAGAAAGAGAGAATAGGAAACAGGAGCACGGGGAAACACGCTGGTTGACTTGAAAACATACAAGACGAACTGGCACAGAGAGACAGGAAACACTGGGATAAATACACTGGGGAAAATAAGCGACACCTAGAGAGGTGGAGACAATCACAAGAACAGGGGAAACAGATCAGGGCGTGACAATTTCACTAATTATGTGACTTCTGAAGGTAATTGGTTGAACCAGATCTTATTCTGTCGGAAAGATATCAGTTTGTCTCTGTGAATGGTTTGTCCTCTGACAAATCAATTGTAAATTTCGGTGTTCCTCAAGGTTCCGTTTTAGGACCACTATTGTTTTCACTATATATTTTACCTCTTGGGGATGTTATTCGAAAACATAATGTTAAATTTCACTGCTATGCGGACGACACACAGCTGTACATTTCAATGAAACATGGTGAAGCCCCAAAATTGCCCTCGCTAGAAGCCTGTGTTTCAGACATAAGGAAGTGGATGGCTGCAAACTTTCTACTTTTAAACTCGGACAAAACAGAGATGCTTGTTCTAGGTCCCAAGAAACAAAGAGATCTTCTGTTGAATCTGACAATTAATCTGGATGGTTGTACAGTTGTCTCAAATAAAACTGTGAAGGACCTCGGCGTTACTCTGGACCCTGATCTCTCTTTTGAAGAACATATCAAGACTGTTTCAAGGACAGCTTTTTTCCATCTACGTAACATTGCAAAAATCAGAAATTTTCTGTCCAAAAATGACGCAGAAAAATTAATCCATGCTTTTGTTACTTCTAGGCTGGACTACTGCAATGCTCTACTTTCCGGCTACCCGGATAAAGCACTAAATAAACTTCAGTTAGTGCTAAATACGGCTGCTAGAATCCTGACTAGAACCAAAAAAATTGATCATATTACTCCAGTGCTAGCCTCCCTACACTGGCTTCCTGTTAAGGCAAGGGCTGATTTCAAGGTTTTACTGCTAACCTACAAAGCATTACATGGGCTTGCTCCTACCTATCTTTCCGATTTGGTCCTGCCGTACATACCTACACGTACGCTACGGTCACAAGACGCAGGCCTCCTAATTGTCCCTAGAATTTCTAAGCAAACGGCTGGCGGTAGGGCTTTCTCCTATAGAGCTCCATTTTTATGGAATGGTCTGCCTACCAATGTGAGAGACGCAGACTCAGTCTCAACCTTTAAGTCTTTACTGAAGACTTATCTCTTCAGTAGGTCCTATGATTAAGTATAGTCTGGCCCAGGAGTGTGAAGGTGAACGGAAAGGCTGGAGCAACGAACCGCCCTTGCTGTCTCTGCCTTGCCGGTTCCCCTCTTTCCACTGGGATTCTCTGCCTCTAACCCTTTTACAGGGGCTGAGTCACTGGCCTACTGGTGTTCTTCCATGCCGTCCATGGGAGGGGTGCGTCACTTGAGTGGGTTGAGTCACTGACGTGGTCTTCCTGTCTGGGTTGGCGCCCCCCCCTTGGGTTGTGCCATGGCGGAGATCGTTGTGGGCTATACTCGGCCTTGTCTTAGGACGGTAAGTTGGTGGTTGGAGACATCCCTCTAGTGGTGTGGGGGCTGTGCTTTGGCAAAGTGGGTGGGGTTATATCCTGCCTGTTTGGCCCTGTCCGGGGGTATCATCGGATGGGGACACAGTGTCTTCTGATCCCTCCTGTCTCAGCCTCCAGTATTTATGCTGCAGTAGTTTATGTGTCGGGGGGCTAGGGTCAGTCTGTTACATCTGGAGTATTTCTCTTGTCTTATCCGGTGTCCTGTGTGTATTTAAACATGCTCTCTCTAATTCTCTCTTTTCCTCTTTCTGTCTTTCTCTCGGAGGACCTGAGCCCTAGGACCATGCCTCAGGACTACCTGGTATGATGACTCCTTGCTGTCCCCAGTCCACCTGGCCGTGCTGCTGCTCCAGTTTCAACTGTTCTGCCTGCGGCTATGGAACCCTGACCTGTTCACCGGACGTGCTTGTTGCACCCTCGACAACTACTATGATTATTATTATTTGACCATGCTGGTCATTTATGAACATTTTAACATTTTAACATCTTGACCATGTTCTGTTATAATATCCACCCTGCACAGCCAGAAGAGGACTGGCCACCCCTCATAGCCTGGTACCTCTCTAGGTTTCTTCCTAGGTTTTTGGCCTTTCTAGGGAGTTTTTCCTAGGGAGTTTTTCCTAGCCACCGTGCTTCTTTCACATGCTTTGCTTGCTGTTTGGGGTTTTAGGCTGGGTTTCTGTACAGCACTTTGAGAATATCAGCTGATGTACGAAGGGCTATATAAAAATAAATTTGATTTGATTTGAAATTTGATTTATTCAGGGGCTTCATAGCAAAGGGGGTGAATACATATGCACGCACCACTTTTCAGTTTTTTATTTGGGGGAATTTTTTGAAACAATTGTTTTTTTTTTCACTTCACCAATTTGGAATATTTTGTGAATGTCTATTACATGAAATCCAAATTAATATCAATTTAAATTACAGGTTGTAATGCAACAAAATAGGAAAAACACCAAGGGGGGTGAATACTTTTGCAAGGCACTGTAAATGCATAATTATGCATGACATTCTCTTTATGGTGATGTATCCTGAATAGGTAAACAAAGGTAGAAAAATGTCAAATTCTCCTTTGCATGGTTGGGTATTATTCTATGCACTGGCTATTATTCTATTGAGTCCGGACCGGACCAATCACAGACAATTAAGCAATAATACACTCGAGGCCATGTGTTATGACATTTTTATCATGGCTGTGATGTCGTCATAACCACGAGGCGAAGCTGAGTGGCGTAGACCACCACAGCCATGATAAAAATGTCAAAACACATGGCCTCGAGTGTATTATTGCTTTTATGCAAAATAATCTCGATTATTTCCCAAACCATCCATTTTTTTCAACAAAACGTGATGCTACATTCACTAACACTGGTTGTCAAGTGACATTTTAGGCCTTCTCTGGTCGTTAGTTCTATTCGTATTGACTCCCAAACTTTAAAATCAAAAGCAAAACTACCCAAACTTTAAAATCACCCATGACGAGTTACAGGTGCTAAGACTAGTAGTTGTAAAAGTAGTAGTAGTAGTGGGTTGCTACTGAGTGTAACAATGTAAACAATGGCACTTTATATGAACGTGGCCATGTGTACGTTGTCTCATATATTATGGGCTCTAACAATGGGAATTCCAAACCACCCGCTTAATAATCACAAGGTTGGCACACAGTACAGCACAGTAGAGCTCAGTACAGTATAGTTTGGCACAGTACAGTGCAGTACTGTACAGTATAATTTGGTACAGTACAGAATAGTACAGTAGAGTTTAGTACAGTAGGCTACACTATGGTTTAGTACAGTACAGTGAACTACAGTACAGTAGAATACAGTAAATTATACTGTGTTCTACTTAAGTGTCTGCTACTATACTAATTTCTACTGTACATAACTGTATTGTACTGACTTATACTCTACTTTGTTATATTCTGTGCTGTCTAAACTTGTGAAACAGACTTGCCATGCGGTAACAGAGACACATTTCCAAAAAAAGGCTTTTGAGGTACGCTTGTTTTCGTTTGGTGGGTGTGGCGATATGTGGCCTGATTAATATGGGTGTGGTAATTAGAAATTGCAAAACGTGTTCAGCACACCATACACAATCGCCCTGTGGTCGTTCAGTATGGTACTGTTAACGTTGAATTAAACTCTCTACGCACATCTGGTCTAATCAGAATTCGCCCATAAAGAGTATTTCTTTGAATATCCCATGCCTTGCATTTGGCATACACCTAAAGATGGCCTCTTGGACATGACACACATCCATTGTCTCTTGCCCAACTATTGTCACTCAGCCTGAAGATAAAATTGACAACCATTAGGAAAATCTAAATTATTTGTGGATGTTTAGGGGTTCACGCTGTTACAATATGGTAGGTATGGGACCAAAAAAGCAGAAAAGTTTAGGTTAAATGGTTTCCAGATCTATGGATGGCCAAGCGAGGTGTGTGTGCCAAGCGAGGTGTGTGTGCCAAGCGAGGTGTGCCCTCCGGTTCTAAATGGAACCCGATCTACTGACAATATACCGCTGTCAGGCCGACGTCGTTGAGATTTATGTGTGTTGTCTGGGCTCCAATTCGAGCAGGTGTTCCTTGCGCAACTAGATCCGCTTCAATATAGCCTAAATATGTTTCGTTTAACTTTTAAAATGTATTACCTTTTATATGTGTCATAAACACAACCAGACACGATGGTTATCTGATTATGCTTATTCAAAAGTCTCCTGTAGGCATGCGAACATTCATCCAAAATATAATTCCAGTATCCTCAAAATGGCTTGACATTAACCATGTTTCCATCTAAATGTCACATCATGGGAAAGCATGCAGTTTATTAGGCTACAGATGAAATAAATTATGATGAACTTCACAAGGTGGTGTAAGTGCACAGTGATAAGGGGGATGATCCTTTCAATAAATATGGAAGGTCTTATTCTTGTGACATAATGATCAATTTTTTGTCAAATAAAAATAATTTCGTACTTTTGTCATGTACAAGGCTAAACCCGCACTGTATCTGCAAGCTGTTGGCTAGAGCGCACATACCAATACCAGTGTGCACATTCACTATAGGCTACCTAGCAAGAAAACCATCATTAGACACAGAGTTGAAAATGCGATAGAAACTCATTTAACTTGTATTTTTTATTTGGCACATGGGAATTTAACCTCAAAGGTGATTTTTATATGCACTACATATTTACGCACATACTTTTATCTGCAACAAGTCAATTTGATGGAAACACAACTCTGCTGCATAGGAGAGAGCTAATAAGGGAGAGGAGCCTTGGCATAGGCCACTGTTGATTGTGATGATGGATGAGTTTTCATTGGAGTAAAACAAAAGTTAGAGGAAAAAGAATATGCCTATAGTGAAAAGCCTACAAGGGGAAAATAATATGTTTTAATATTGTATTGGAAGATGAGAAGAATGTTGGCACTGCCAAATGCAGGCTACTGTGCAACTCCATATTCAGGTGGGATGCAATTTTTTAACTTACATTTATTTCACTTGTTTTTGTTGTATTATTACTGTATATCATTGTTATTATTGTAAGCCTATTTATTAATCGAAACCAGATTTTTAAATATGCAAAACCTGTTTTGCTGCAATATAGCCTGTTCAGAACTTTGTAAAGGTTTAAACCATATTTAATTTTGTTGAGTCATTTTCTTTGGCCTAATTAAGTTCAAACTGTAATGTTGTGTTTGCCGCAACATAATAGCCTACTCCTATATTCCCTATAAACAATGGCTTGACTTACTTTTTGATATTACCCTAATAAAGTTTAGAAACATTTGTGAAGGTTTGCTGTGGTGTGGCTATTATTAAGCTTTAGCTACTTTAAGCCTATGATATGAAGGCAGTGCACACCAGCGCTCCAACTGACTCCGACAGTTGAACTTAATGTGAGGAAGAATGTTTCAGGCCTATCAGATTTACTCCTATAATCTAACAATATAATGCTTATCTTTATACAAAATATTTTGATAAAAAATGTGCAATTAACCTCTTTCTGTAAGTATATCTGTATAGCAGATGCAGTAGCCATCTGCCATAAAGAAGTGCATGTTGGTGGCATTGCAAGCTGCTGGCATATCTCTATCGCTCTCTCTCGCTCTATCACTCTAGGGATAGGCCTAACCTTCTCTTCCTTTATATAGGCTATATTAAAAATATATACAGTACCAGTCAAAAGTTTGGAAACACCTACTCATTCAAGGGTTTTTATTTATTTTTACTATTTTCTACATTGTAGAATAATAGTGAAGACATCAAAACTATGAAATAACATATGGAAACATGTAGTAACTAAAAATGTTAAACAAATAAAAATATATTTTAGATTTTAGATTCTTCAAAGTAGCCATCTTTTTCCTTGATGATAGCTTTGCACATCATGGTTCACCAGTAGCCCCAAACATCTAAAGAATAAGATACAGATTAGGATGGAATATTTTGATTAGAGCTTGGATTGGGATGAGAAAATTTCAAGTCTGATGCTACCTGAGTCTGATGAGCCATACATTTAAAGACATGTTATGATCCCAAGCCCAAAAAAGGCCAAATGATTGTGCCATTATCCAATACATAGCCTATCATTGGCCTACCGGACATTATGCATGGCATAAAAACATGAAAGCCCATACATGTAGCTATGCTCTCTTGGGTAAGTAAATTAAACAAGCGCCAGTAAGCTAATCTTTTTGAGTGTGGACTGTATTGCTGTATTGTATTATACTGAACAAAAATAGAAATGCAACGTACAAGAATTTCAAAGATGTTACTGAGTTAAAGTTCAAATAAGGAAATCAGTCATTTTTTAAAATAATCATTAGGCCCTGATCTATGTATTTCACATGACTGGGCAGGGGTGCAGCCATGGGTGGGCCTGGGAGGGCATAGGCCCACCCACTTGGCAGCCAGGCCCAGCCAATCAGAATTACGTGGTCTGTGGTTGTGAGGCCAGTTGGACGTACTGCCAAATTCTCTAAAACGACATTGGTAGAGAAATTAACATTCAATTCTCTGGCAACAGCTCTGGTGAACATTCCTGCATTCAGCATGCCAATTCCACGCTCCCTCAAAACTTGAGACATCTGTGGCATTGTGTTGTGTGACAAAACTGCACATTTTAGAGTGGCTTTTTATTGTCCCCAGCACAAGGTGCACCTGTGTAATGATCATGCTGTTTTATCAGCTTCTTGATATTCTCACTAACAGGGCTACAAACAAATGTGTGCACAAAATTTGGGAGAAATACGCTTTTTGTGCATATGGAACATTTCTGGGATTTTTTTTTTCTTAAAACATGGGACCAACACTTTACATTTATATATATTTTTTCAGTGTTTATGGACTGGAATTAAGCACCTCTTTCAAACCATGAACCTGGGAGAGAACATGTGATGCTGGTGCAGGACATGCGGCCTACAAAGTTACAATTATAGGCTAGCGAATTTGATTTACATTTTGAAATATAACAGGGCCTATTTTACATTTTTTATAATTAGTAGGCTGATACATGCATACCTTTCATAATATTTACCCTAATGTTGTACAAAGTGCGTATTAGCTTACCTACCTCCTCTTTCAATTGTTGCTTCATTCCTTCCTTGCTTTCAACAGTTTGATGAAATGTTTCGTTGTCCTGATTTTCATCATTGTAATGACATGCTTGAATAACATCATTGTAATGACATGCTTGAATAACATCATTGTAATGACATGCTTGAATAATATAGGACTACAATAAGATGCAGATTACTTTATTTTCTCTTCATGAAGATTTAATGGTTAGGAGTCTGAACAAATAACCACTGTAAACCCCAAGACATTTTTAACTCAAATACTTCTAGTAAGTGGTACTCAAAGTCAATGAAAAGTCAGTTTTACTTAAAATGTTTGTGGTACTGACTCAAAACTAAATGAGAAGTCACATGTACTCTATTTTTTAATGTTATGATAACAAATTAACTATTTGCATCCCTCTTCCAATAGTCTATTAGTATAACAAATGCTAAAAAGAAATTCTTCCAGTAAGATATTCTAGTCTAGCTTTTCCTGGGACTCCAAGAGCAAAGGACATTTTTTTAAGAAGAGGCCAACAGAGAGCATGGTGCATATTGCACAAGCGACAGAGGCTATAAGTTATATGCTTATTTATAGCCCATCATTGATTACCTAAATATAAGGCTAATAACTTTTGTCATGACGTTGGCCTGTGGGTAAGGTTTATGACCCCCATAAATACCTTTCTCCCTTCCCCTCTCTCTCTGACCCTACTGAAGGACTTTTGAATAGCCTTTGTTAAATATAGAGAGTCTGGGAACATCAAACAAGTTGGGGGAAAGGAACCATATTTCGGTAATAGAACCAGTTGGAAATATGCGTTGGAACTTAATGAGTATGGATGTCAATTCGGTTGTCATCTGAGACGTTATGACTGATGACAGGACGACATAAACTGTACCTGGGAAAGTCTACACATTCTAGTTATCAGATTCACATGGAATTGTTGTGCAATTTAAATGTTTGATATTGAATCTGTTTGTTAGGAGTTTAAATGTAATTTTAGCTTCCAAATGAGAGAGTTGGGTTTTCATAAGGAAAGAGCCCTGACCAATCAGTGGTCCGCCCCTGTGAAGAGACAGGGGTTATAAACGATGAAACACACCCTTCTCCCCTCACCACTATATAAGTCAGTGACGAAAACGTAACCAGTCTGTTCCGGGTACGTGAGGTCTGCAGCCTCTGCGTTAAAAGGACTCACATGTCAAGTACAGAACTAAGCCAACCTCGGCGTGAGCTTTGGTTGCGAATGGTATGAACTTTGAACCCTTATTCACTACAGAAGTGATCATTCCTAGCCGTTGAGTTAGCAGCGGCCGCTGTAGACGTGGGCTAGGAAAGGACGGACAACGGATCTAATCTAACACACAACGAAGATACTACAACGTATCCATTTTACCACCAGTGACATTCTTCCGAGGACAGGAAGATCTCTGTTGGCCGACATGGCCAGCATCTACGACCAACCTACTGAAGCGCAGCTCAGAGTAAATATTTATTGCATTTTCCTTTTCCAAATGGGCGGTAATTTAGAATGCATACGATACTGTATTTACGATAGCATAGCTGATTTCTGTGTTCCTCAGTCTTCCCGCTCTTTCATTCAAGCCCAACCCCCTTTCTTTGTGTAACAAGCCACCATGCCGGTTTAGCCCACTAGGGCACATTCTCCTATCATTTCCTTGTAATCATATCTGTTTGTTTATGCATTTCTGTGAATTACTTAGATTAGTAAATAAATTATTTTAAGACAATTGATGTATGGATGACTCATAGTGAAGACTGGGTTCGTGCAGATAACCAACAATTTACGACGTTTGGAATGAGATAGACGTGAGGTAAACTAACACATCATTAAAGGAGGCTAATCGATCAGATATTATAATATCTGAAAGTTATATTAGGAAAATTATAACTTTGCAATCTGAATATTTTCCTTGGTGCCCCGACCTTCTAGTTAATTACAGTTACGCGATTAATCAGTTTAACCGCGTAATAATAATTACAGAGAGTTATTTGATAAACATGTCTTCCGTTTTAATGATGCCAAAGACACAACACTTTATTGAATATATATACAATTGATATATATATATATATATATATATATATATATACTTACTTACTTAGGTGTATATATACATCAATTTTGAACAGGATTATCTATTTTGGATGCAATTTGAATGGAATTGAGATAGAGAGAGAGAAAAACGATGATAAAGTGCTCGCATACACTCTGATTTAAAGCAACAATATTCAAGTGATGTGCTGTTTTAAAACTCTACAGCTGAAATAAATACAAATATGTCTTTAAAATAAAAAAATAAGTTGACCCATGAAAGCCAGAGCGAGATGTGTAAATTAGACACACATTTATTCCTTATATTACTGTAGCACAGTGTTTCCCAACCCTGTTCATCAAGTACCCCCACCAGTAAACATTTGTATTGTAAGCCTGGACAAGCGCACCTGATTAAACTTGTCAACTAATCATCAAGCCCTCAATGAGCTGAATGAGGTGTGTTTGCCCAGGGCTACCAACACAATCTCACGCTCAATTTGTGTAAATATGTACAAAACAGATTTTGTGTATTTTTGTGTGGCTTAATTCGAGTGAAAACACACATATTGTTGTGCGATTTAATTTGTAGGAAAAGAAACATGTTTGTGTATCTTCATTAATAGGAAAATACATTTTTGGGCGGCAAACTTCGGAACAGTCTTTTGAAAGTTATTAGAGCAATGCATGATGGGCAATGGTGTTCTACACTGCCTTTTTTTTGTCCCACATTTATTTATTTATATATATATATATATATATATATATATATATATATATATATATATATAGTTAATCACTAAGGTTGTCACTGAAATAATTCTAAAATAATAGTAGCCTTTAAAGAAATGTTTTATTAATCCCAATACTGTTTTCTATGCTTGTTTTTGCTTCATACTTTGTGATACTGGTGCACTTGTAGTCAGAAATATTTTTTTTTGTGTGTAGGCAACAGTAGGCCTAAACGACTTTCTTCATAACGCACTTCATATTTCGTGGAGCCTACATAACATTTTCTTCATATTGCATTTAATACAAGGCTCCACTTTTTCTGTGGACATTACATCATTTATTTCATAATCATTTTATACAAACTATGTTTGGGTTGCCAGATTGGAGAAAAAATAGCATTTTTGGGGGGGTGGTATCAGTGAAGGTATTTGATTGGGGAATGGGGATACATTTTTATGATGGGAAATAATAATACACACACCCGCACACAAACACTTACACACATATACACACACTCCCTTTGTTTGTACTCATGTTATATCCAACTCTTGCCTTTTGTATGAATTATTTGTATCTAGTTGTCATGTATTCATTATATTTAACTGGTTAAACGTTTGTAGTATGCATGTTTCAGTAATGATTAACATGGTTCAATAGTTGTAAACCTCTGTGCTTGATTTAGCTTTTGGTATATTTCACATTTTTATAAATATTCTGTATTTCCACTGAATAAAGCAATAATTAATCAATACACTACTGTAAATAAATGGACACTACCTGTTATAAAATGGAAATTGCTCTCTGTTAATAAATGGTGAGAAATGCTCAGTCTGAAGCCTATGCGTTTCACAGCCCTATAATAATGATACAAAGTTATATCACCTTAAAAATAGTTTATTTACAACCTATGGGGTATAAGATGTTGGGAATAGTGGCATAGGAGAGTCTGAAATGAATTAAATACCCTAAGCTATGTTCAATGTCAGCAGCAATTTCCAGTGAGAAATGCTCAGTCTGAAGCCTTCAGGCTATGGGTTTCACGGCCCTATAATAATGATACAAGTTATATCAAATTAAAAATAGGGTTATTTACAACCTCTGGGGTATAACATGTTGGACAAAGTGGTGTAGGAGAGTCTGACATATAACCCATAGCTTGAGTTCAGTCTTTGCCAATGAGAACAAAGAGGGGCCTAGCTTCGTCCTTTATGACTGGGAAAGGCCTCGATTCTAGGCTGTAGAAAATCCTACTCCATCAAATCAAATCAAATTTATTTATATAGCCCTTCTTACATCAGCTGATATCACAAAGTGCTGTACAGAAACCCAGCCTAAAACCCCAAACAGCAAGCAATGCAGGTGTAGAAGCACGGTGGCTAGGAAAAACTCCCGAGAAAGGCCAAAACCTAGGAAGAAACCTAGAGAGGAACCAGGCTATGAGGGGTGGCCAGTCCTCTTCTGGCTGTGCCGGGTGGAGATTATAACAGCACATGGCCTAGATGTTCAAATGTTCATAAATGACCAGCATTGTCAAATAATAATAATCATAGTAGTTGTCGAGGGTGCAACAAGTCAGTAACACAAGAGTAAGTGTCAGTTGGCTTTTTCATAGCCGATCTTTGAGAGTATCTCTACCGCTCCTGCTGTCTCTAGAGAGTTGAAAACAGCAGGTCTGGGACAGGAAGCACGTCCGGTGAATAGGTCAGGGTTCCAGCAGGTCTGGGACAACAGGTCTGGGACAGGTAGCACGTCCGGTGAACAGGTCAGGGTTCCATAGCTGCAGGCAGAACAGTTGGAACTGGAGCAGCAGCACGGCCAGGTGAACTGGGGACAGCAAGGAGTCATCAAGCCAGGTAGTCCTGAGGCATGGTCCTAGGGCTCAGGTCCTCCGAGAGAGAGAAAGAAAGAAAGAGAAAGAGAGAATTAGAGAGAGCATATTTAAATTCACACAGGACACCGGAAAAGACAAGAGAAATACTCCAGATGTGACAGACTGACCCTAGCCCCCCGACACATAAACTACTGCAGCATAAATACTGGAGGCTGAGACAGGAGGGGTCAGGAGACACTGTGGCCCCATCCGATGAAACCCCCGGACAGGGCCAAACAGGTATGATATAACCCCACCCACTTTGCCAAAGCACAGCCTCCACACCACTGGAGGGATATCTCCAACCACCAACATACCATCCCGGGACAAGGCCGAGTATAGCCCACAAAGATCTCCACCACGGCACAGCCCAAGGGGGGGCGCCAACCCACACAGGAAGACCACGTCAGTGACTCAATCCACTCAAGTGACGCACCCCACCCAGGGACGGCATGGAAGAACACCAGTAAGCCAGTGACTCAGCCCCCGTAATAGGGGTAGAGGCAGAGAATCCCAGTGGAAAGAGGGGAAACCGGACAGGCAGAGACAGCAAGGGCGGTTCGTTGCTCCAGCCTTTCCATTCACCTTCACACCCCTGGGCCAGACTACACTTAATCATAGGACCTACTGAAGAGATATGTCTTCAGTAAAGACGTAAAGGTTGAGACTGAGTCTGCGTCTCTCACATGGGTAGGCAGACTATTCCATAAAAATGGAGCTCTATAGGAGAAAGCCCTGCCTCCAGCTGTTTGCTTAGAAATTCTAGGAACAATTAGGAGGCCCGCGTCTTGTGACCGTAGCGTACGTGTAGGTATGTACGGCAGGACCAAATCGGAAAGATAGGTAGGAGCAAGCCCATGTAATGCTTTGTAGGTTAGCAGTAAAACCTTGAAATCAGCCCTTGCCTTAACAGGAAGCCAGTGTAGGGAGGCTAGCACTGGAGTAATATGATCAAATTTTAACTGAAGTTTATTTAGTGCTTTATCCGGGTAGCCGGAAATTAGAGCATTGCAGTAGTCCAACCTAGAAGTAACAAAAGGCATGGATTAATTTTTCTGCGTCATTTTTGGACAGAAAGTTTCTGATTTTTGCAATGTTACGTAGATGGAAAAAAGCTGTCCTTGAAACAGTCTTGATATGTTCTTCAAAAGAGAGATCAGGGTCCAGAGTAACGCCGAGGTCCTTCACAGTTTTATTTGAGGCGACTGTACAACCATCCAGATTAATTGTCAGATTCAACAGAAGATCTCTTTGTTTCTTGGGACCTAGAACAAGCATCTTTGTTTTGTCCGAGTTTAAGAGTAGAAAGTTTGCAGCCATCCACTTCCTTATGTCTGAGACACAGGCTTCTAGCGAGGGTAATTTTGGGGCTTCACCATGTTTCATTGAAATGTACAGCTGTGTGTCATCCGCATTGCAGTGAAAGTTAACATTATGTTTTCGAATGACATCCCCAAGAGGTAAAATATATAGTGAAAACAATAGTGGTCCTAAAACGGAACCTTGAGGAACACCGGAATTTACAGTTGATTTGTCAGAGGACAAACCATTCACAGAGACAAACTGATATCTTTCCGACAGATAAGACCTAAACCAGGCCAGAACTTGTCCGTGTAGACCAATTTGGGTTTCCAATCTCTCCAAAAGAATGTGGTGATCGATGGTATCAAAAGCAGCACTAAGATCTAGGAGCACGAGGACAGATCCAGAACCTCGGTCTGACGTCATTAAAAGGTAATTTACCACCTTCACAAGTGAAGTCTCAGTGCTATGATGGGGTCTAAAACGAGACTGAAGCGTTTCGTGTACATTGTTTGACTTCAGGAAGGCAGTGAGTTGCTGCGCAACAGCTTTTTCAAAAATTTTGGAGAGGAATGGAAGATTAGATATCGGCCGATAGTTTTTTATAATTTCTGGGTCAAGATTTGGCTTTTTCAAGAGAGGCTTTATTACTGCCACTTTTAGTGAGTTTGGTACACATCCCGTGGATAGAGAGCCGTTTATTATGTTCAACATAGGAGGGCCAAGCACAGAAAGCAGCTCTTTCAGTAGTTTAGTTGGAATAGGGTCCAGTATGCAGCTTGAAGGTTTAGAGGCCATGATTATTTTCATCATTGTGTCAAGAGATATAGTACTAAAACACTTTAGTGTCTCCCTTGATCCTAGGTCCTGGCAGGGTTGTGCAGACTCAGGACAACGGAGCTTTGGAGGAATACGCAGATTTAAACAGGAGTCCGTAATTTGCTTTCTAATGATCATGATCTTTTCCTCAAAGAAGTTCATGAATTCATCACTGCTGAAGTGAGAGCCATCCTCTCCTGGGGAATGCTGCTTTTTAGTTAACTTTGCGACAGTATCAAAAAGAAATTTCGGATTGTTCTTATTTTCCTCAATTAAGTTGGAAAAATAGGATGATCGAGCAGCAGTGAGGGCTCTTCGATACTGCACGGTACTGTCTTTCCAAGCTAGTCGGAAGACTTCCAGTTTGGTGTGGCGCCATTTCCGTTCCAATTTTCTGGAAGCTTGCTTCAGAGCTCGTGTATTTTCTGTATACCAGGGAGCTAGTTTCTTATGACAAATGTTTTTAGTTTTTAGGTGTGCAACTGCATCTAGGGTATTGCGCAAGGTTAAATTGAGTTCCTCGGTTAGGTGGTTAACTGATTTTTGTCCTCTGACGTCCTTGGGTAGGCAGAGGGAGTCTGGTAGGGCATCAAGGAATCTTTGGGTGTTCTGAGAATTTATAGCACGACTTTTAATGCTTCTTGGTTGGGGTCTGAGCAGATTATTTGTTGCGATTGCGAACGTAATAAAATGGTGGTCCGATAGTCCAGGATTATGAGGAAAAACATTAAGATCCACAACATTTATTCCATGGGACAAAACTAGGTCCAGAGTATGACTGTGGCAGTGAGTAGGTCCAGAGACATGTTGGACAAAACCCACTGAGTCGATGATGGCTCCGAAAGCCTTTTGGAGTGGGTCTGTGGACTTTTCCATGTGAATATTAAAGTCACCAAAAATGTGAATATTATCTGCGATGACTACAAGGTCCGATAGGAATTCAGGGAACTCAGTGAGGAACGCTGCATATGGCCCAGGAGGCCTGTAAACAGTAGCTATAAAAAGTGATTGAGTAGGCTGCATAGATTTCATGACTAGAAACTCAAAAGACGAAAACGTCGTTGTTGTTTTTTTTGGGGTAAATTTAAATTTGCTATCATAAATGTTAGCAACACCTCCGCCTTTGCGGGATGCGTGGGGGATATGGTCACTAGTGTAATCAGGGGGTGTGGCCTCATTTAACACAGTAAATTCATCAGGCTTAAGCCATGTTTCAGTCAGGCCAATCACATCAAGATTATGATCAGTGATTAGTTCATTGACTATAACTGCCTTTGAAGTGAGGGATCTAACATTAAGTAGTCCTATTTTGAGACGTGAGGTATCACAATCTCTTTTAATAATGGCAGGAATGGAGGAGGTCTTTATACTAGTGAGATTGCTAAAGCGAACACCGCCATCTTTAATTTTGCCCAACCTAGATCGAGGCACAGACACGGTCTCAATGGGGATAGCTGAGCTGACTACACTGACTGTGCTAGTGGCAGACTCCACTAAGCTGGCAGGCTATTTCATTGTAGAGCTAGAGGAGTTAGAGCCCTGTCTATGTTCGTAGATAAGATGAGAGCACCCCTCCAGCTAGGATGGAGTCCGTCACTCCTCAACAGGCCAGGCTTGGTCCTGTTTGTGGGTGAGTCCCAGAAAGAGGGCCAATTATCTACAAATTCTATCTTTTGGGAGGGGCAGAAAACAGTTTTCAACCAGCAATTGAGTTGTGAGACTCTGCTGTAGAGCTCATCACTCCCCCTAACTGGGAGGGGGCCAGAGACAATTAATCGATGCCGACACATCTTTCTAGCTGATTTACACGCTGAAGCTATGTTGCGCTTGGTGACCTCTGACTGTTTCATCCTAACATCGTTGGTGCCGACGTGGATAACAATATCTGTATACTCTCTACACTCGCCAGTTTTAGCTTTAGCCAGCACCGTCTTTAGATTAGCCTTAACGTCGGTAGCCCTGCCCCCTGGTAAACAGTGTATGATCGCTGGATGATTCGTTTTTAGTCTAATACTGCGGGTAATGGAGTCGCCAATGACTAGGGTTTTCAATTTGTCAGAGCTAATGGTGAGAGGCTTCGGCGTCTCAGACCCCATAACGGGAGGAGCAGAGACCAGAGAAGTGTCGGCCTCCGACTCCGACTCGCTTAATGGGGAGAACCGGTTGAAAGTTTCTGTCGGCTGAATAAGCGACACCGGTTGAGCATTCCTACAGCGTTTCCCTCCAGAAGCCATGAGAAAGTTGTCCGGCTGCGGGGACCGTGCGAGGGGGTTTATACTAACGTTACTATCTGTACTTACTGGTGGCACAGACGCTGTTTCATCCTTTCCTACACTGAAATTGCCCTTGCCTAACGATTGCGTCTGAAGCTGGGCTTGCAGCACAGCTATCCTCACCGTAAGGCGATCATTCTCCTGTATATTATAAGTACAACGACTGCAATTAGAAGGCATCATGTTAATGTTACTTAGCTTCGGCTGTTTGAAGTCCTGACGAACCATGTCCAGATAAAACCTCCGGGGTGAAAAAGTTGAATGAAAAAAGTTGAGTGAGGGAAAAACTAAAAATATACGGTAATGAAAAAGTAAAAACCGTGAAGTAGCAAAGTAAGATCGGCAACAAAACGCACAGCAGCACGTAAACAAGTCTGCAAGTTGTGACCAAGTTGTACTCCATCTCACTAGATCAGAACAGGATGGATCAACAGTGATTGATATTACTGGTTTTTATCCAATAAAAAAGGATAGTTGTGTTTTGCTGCGTAACACACTTAAATTATTTGTCTTCCAATATGATGTGGATCATTGTCAGGTTATTTGATATATATACGCTTCAGTTACAAAATAACACCATGGTCTTAACAACATTTTAAATTGTTTTTAAATGTGTAGAATGTGTTTGTTTTGGGTATACACTTGTAAGTTAACTTATGTAATTAGACAGTCACAGAGGATTCTCTTCTGAATAACTGGTCAGTGCATAGCACTTTCCATTCAGTTTCAGCTTATCCATTGTTCACTAGATATATCAATGTAATTACACCCAACACAATGTTGAAAACAGAATGCTTCCCACCACTAGATCACATAACTAGATGTGAGCTGGACGTGATCCTAACGCTGCCACCAATGTAGTGGAAGAAAGTGAAAGCTGCAACAGACACTCTAACCAGGGTTCATTGGTGGCAAAGTGAGCACTAATGGCAGTTGCATTGAAAGCCTGGTAAGCCCTTGGGCAGTGGCAGTAGACCTACAGTGGTAGCATATGCCTTGTTACAATAGCCTAAGTATATAACATGATTGAGACAACCATAATAATCCCCATGAAACGGCCTTGGAAGTAACATACGTAAGTGTAAATCAAATAAAATGTTATTGGTCACATAGATGTATTTAGCAGATGTTATTGTGGGTGTAGCGAAATGCTTGTGCTTCTAGCTTTGACAGTGCAGTAATATCTAACAAGTAATATCTAACAGTGTCACAACACATACCCAAAATACACATAAATCTAAGCAAGGAATGCATTAAGAATATATATACATATACACTACCATTCAAAAGTTTAGGGTCACTTAGAAATGCCCTTGTTTTTGAAAGAAAAGCTAATTTTTTGTCCATTAAAAGTGACATCAAATTGATCAGAAATACACTGTAGACTTTGTTAATGTTGTAAATGACTATTGTAAACGGCTGATTTTTTTATAGAATATCTCCATAGGCGTACAGATGCCCATTATCAGCAACCATCACTCCTGTGTTCCAATTGCACGTTGTGTTAGCTAATCCAAGTTGATCATTTTAAAAGGCTAATTGATCATTAGAAAACCCGTTATATCTGGAGTATTTCTCCTGTCTTATCCGGTGTTCTGTGTGAATTTAAGTATGCTCTCTCTAATTCTCTCTCTCTTTCTCTCTTTCTTTCTTTCTCTCGGAGGACCTGAGCCCTAGGACCACGCCTCAGGACTACCTGGCCTGATGACTCCTTGCTGTCCCTAGTCCACCTGGCCGTGCTGCTGCTCCAGTTTCAAATGTTCTGCCTGCGGCTATGGAACCCTGACCGTGCTACCTGTCCCAGACCTGCTGTTTTCAACTCTCTAGAGACAGCAGGAGCGGTAGAGATACTCTCAATGATCGGCTATGAAAAGCCAACTGACATTTACTCCTGAGGTGTTGACTTGTTGCACCCTCGACAACTGTGATTATTATTATTTGACCATGCTGGTCATTTATGAACATTTGAACATCTTGGCCATGTTCTGTTATAATCTCCACCTGGCACAACCAGAAGAGGACTGGCCACCCCTCATAGTCTGGTTCCTCTCTAGGTATTTTCCTAGGTTCTGGCCTTACTAGGGAGTTTTCCCTAGCCACCGTGCTTCTACACCTGCATTGCTTGCTGTTTGGGGTTTTAGGCTGGGTTTCTGTACAGCACTTTGAGATATCAGCTGATGTAAGAAGGGCTATATAAATACATTTGATTTGATTTGATTTGAAAACCCTTTTGCAATTATGCTAGCACAGCTGAAAACTGTTGTTCTGATTAAAGAATCAATAAAACTGGCCTTCTTTAGTCTAGTTGAGTATCTGGAGCAGCAGCATTTGTGGGTTCGATTACAGGCTCAAAATGTCCAGAAACAAATAACTTTCTTCTGAAACTCGTCAGTCTATTCTTGTTCTGAGAAATGAAGGCTATTCAATGCGAGAAATTTCCAAGAAACTGAAGATCTCGTACCACGCTGTGTACTACTCCCTTCACAGACTGGTGCAAACTGGCTCTAACCAGAATATAAAGAGGAGCGGGAGGCCCCGGTGCACAACTGAGCAAGAGGACAAGTACATTAGAGTGGCTAGTTTGAGAAACAGACGCCTCACAAGTCCTCAACTGGCAGCTTCATTAAATAGTACCCGCAAAACACCAGTCTCAACGTCAACAGTGAAAGAAACAAGCCTGAAACCTTGAACAAAGACTGTTGACATCTAGTGGGAGCCATAGTAATTGCAATCTGGGCGATGGATTTGGATATGCCCCTATACTTTCCATTGTAAGAGCATGGGCTCTTAAAAAAAAGAATTCTGGTTGTTTTTTCTTTGGATTTTCTCCTACCATATCTATTGTGTTATAGTCTCATGCATTATTTTTAACATTTCTACAAACTTCAAAGTATTTTCTAACCAATGGTACCAATTATATGCATATCCTGGCTTCAGGGCCTGAGTAACAGGCAGTTTACTTTGGGCACGTCAGTCAGGCGGAAATGGAGAGAAAAGGACCCTAGCCTGATTTTAAAATGACATTCATAAATTTTCAAGCCAAGCCTTCGATACTGGGTAAGCCTACAGGATAGGGAGGGATGTGTTTTCTGTTTGTCGAGATTGACATAGTTTATTTATTGTAGTGTTGAAAACCCAGACCATGATAACAAAGTGCCTGAAGTAGGTGTTTTGTTTATTGGTTGTGTGATGCATTGGCACAGAAACCTGTTGGTGGAAAATTTGTTGCATATACAGTGGAGAGAACAAATATTTGATACACTGCCGATTTTGCAGGTTTTACTACTTACAAAGCATGTAGAGGTCTGTCATTTTTATCATAGGTACACTTCAACTGTGAGAGACAGAAAATCCAGAAAATCACATTGTATGATTTTTAAGTAATTAATTTGCATTTTATTGCATGACAAAAGTATTTGATACATCAGAAAAGCAGAACTTAATATTTGCTACAGAAACCTTTGTTTGCAATTACAGAGATCATACATTTCCTGTAGTTCTTGACCAGGTTTGCACACACTGCAGCAGGGATTTTGGCCCACTCCTCCATACAGACCTTCTCCAGATCCTTCAGGTTTCGGGGCTGTCGCTGGGCAATACGGACTTTCAGCTCCCTCCAAAGATGTTCTATTGGGTTCAGGTCTGGAGACTGGCTAGGCCACTCCAGGACCTTGAGATGCTTCTTACGGAGCCACTCCTGGCTGTGTGTTTCGGGTCGTTGTCATGCTGGAAGACCCAGCCACGACCCATCTTCAATGCTCTTACTGAGGGAAGGAGGTTGTTGGCCAAGATCTCGCGATACATGGCCCCATCCATCCTCCCCTCAATACGGTGCAGTCGTCCTGTCCCCTTTGCAGAAAAGCATCCCCAAATAATGATGTTTCACGGTTGGGATGGTGTTCTTGGGGTTGTACTCATCCTTCTTCTTCCTCCAAACATGGCGAGTGGAGTTTAGACCAAAAAGCTCTATTTTTGTCTCATCAGACCACATGACCTTCTCCCATTCCTCCTCTGGATCATCCAGATGGTCATTGGCAAACTTCAGACGGGCCTGGACATGCGCTGGCGTGCGCTGAAGGATTTTAATCCATGACGGTGTAGTGTGTTTCTAATGGTTTTCTTTGAGACTGTGGTCCCAGCTCTCTTCAGGTCATTGACCAGGTCCTGCCGTGTAGTTCTGGGCTGATCCCTCACCTTCCTCATGATCATTGATTCCCCACGAGGTGAGATCTTGCATGGAGCCCCAGACCGAGGGTGATTGACCGTCATCTTGAACTCCTTCCATGTTCTAATAATTGCACCAACAGTTGTTGCCTTCTCACCAAGCTGCTTGCCTATTGTCCTGTAGCCCATCCCAGCCTTGTGCAGGTCTACAATTTTATCCCTGATGTCCTTACACAGCTCTCTGGTCTTGGCCATTGTGGAGAGGTTGGAGTCTGTTTGATTGAGTGTGTGGACAGGTGTCTTTTATACAGGTAACGAGTTCAAACAGGTGCAGTTTTAATACAGGTATTGAGTGGAGAACAGGAGGGCTTCAGAAAAACTAACAGGTCTGTGAGAGCTGGAATTCTAACTGGTTGGTAGGTGATCAAATACTTATGTCATGCAATAAAATGCAAATGAATTACTTAAAAATCATACAATGTGATTTTCTGGATTTTTGTTTTAGATTCCATCTCTCACAGTTGAAGTGTACCCATGATAAAAATGACAGACCTCAACATGCTTTGTAAGTAGGAAAACCTGCAAAATCGGCAGTGTATCAAATACTTGTTCTCCCCACTGTATTTTATATAATTACAAATGTGGCATCAACATTTTTAAAATCTGATTCCCCCTAGCTGATCATTGTCTGCAACCAGCTCTGATCGTGAAGTAATGCAACAGGCAGGGCGAGTGAGCTCATCTGTGGTGGTCAGCTAACTCTGAACCTTCAGACGTAGCCCTGCCTGGCATCAACTGTGCCACAATAGCATGTTGCAAAGGTGATATCAACATTTTAAAACGTAGGGTCGCTACATTTATTGTTATTCGTGGTCGTAAACATTATATTGAGTTTATTACAAGGGGAGGGTCATGTGAAAATATTTTTCAATTTGGGGAGGGGGTGATATTTTTTATGACAGCTTGAGTTGGACAAGCCCCCCCCTAAATTAAAGATTGATTGAGGCTGCCTGCTCCCATTTTGTGGGAATCGGCTGTCTGATGTCTTGTATTTTCCAAACCAGACTGAGGTTATTATTTTGCCTCCTGGCGTGAAGCAATACGAATCTACATCTTTAGGGGCCGATGAATAAACGAGATGATGAACGAGAACGAGGAAGTCGCGCTTGTGGGATGGGGAGTTCACAATAACAGCTGGACTGTCCACTCTATCCACGCCCGCTTGTCATTGAATGACAGTCACTGAGCAGGAAGACAGAGAGAGGCGTCTCCACCGTGCGGCGCCACGATCGATGCGACACAGTACACCTGAGGAGTGAACCATACCTGCGGAGAGTAGACTCTTCTCCAAAAGCAGCCCGCCAACATGGGGTTATCGCCTTCTAGTCTCCTAGATGAACATGGATCCAACTACATACGAGGTAAAGGAACACTTTTCCAAAATGATTACGTGTGCTCATACTTTGTCTGCTCCAGACGCGGTTGCGTGGTAGTCTATACCTGCGAGAGTGGCAAGGTTATGCCACTCTGTTTTCCGCTGACAAATTTTACAAACCAATTTATTGAAGTTTTTTTTTCATTCACACCGTCTTCAATATTTTGTTCCACTGTCGCATAGGCTGCTACCCACTGGGCACAGACGTGAGTATAACGTCTAGTTTTGATTTAGGTTCATTTGGTTGAGTTGTCAAATAAGGTTAATTCAACACAATCAACAAAAAATGCCGTCCTGTTTTTGGATTTAGGTTAAATTGGGTGTAAAAAAATCCGAAATTCCCTTATGTTAATGACTTTTTCAAATACAATCAGTTTTCCACATTGATTCAAAGACATCATATATTTTGGGGGGGTTGAAATGACGTGGAAACAATGTTGTTCAACCAGTTTTTGCCCAGTGGTTAGCTTGATTTGGTCTTTCTCAGTGGAACTGTTTTTTTCTATTCATCATATCTTATCACCTGATATGCTTGGTCAAGAAAATACAAATACAGTGCCTTCGGAAAGTATTCAGACCCCTTGACTTTTTCCAAATTTTGTTACGTTACAGCCTTATTCGAAAATTGATTACCAAAAAAAATCATCACCAATCCACACACAATACCCCATAATGACAAAGCGCAAAAACAGGTTTTTAGAAATTTTTGCAAATATATTAAAAATTAAAAACATAAATACCTTATTTACATAAGTATTCAGACCCTTTGCTATGAGCTTCGAAATTGAGCTCAGGTGCATCCTGTTTCCATTGATCATCCTTGAGATGTGTCTACAACTTGATTGGAGTCCACCTGTGGTAAATTCAATTGATTGGACATGATTTGGAAAGGGTACACACCTGTCTATATAAGGTCCCACAGTTGACAGTGCATGTCAGAGCAAAAACCAAGCCATGAGGTCGGAGGAATTGTCCGTAGAGCTCCGAGGCAGGATTGTGTCGAGGCACAGATCTGGGGAAGGGTACAAAACATTTCTACTGCATTGAAGGTCCCACAGGAACTCCATCATTCTTAAATGGAAGAAGTTTGGAACTACCAAAAACTCTTCCTAGAGCTGGCCGCCCGGCCAAACTTAGCAATCGGGGGAGAAGGGCCTTGGTCAGGGAGGTGACCAAGAACCGATGGTCACTCTGACAGAGCCCTAGAGTTCCTCTGTGGAGATGGGAGAACCTTCCAGAAGGACAACCATCTCTGCAGCACTCCACCAAATCAGGCCTTTATGGTAGAGTGGCCAGACAGAAGCGACCTCTCAGTAAAATGCACATGACAGCCCGCTTGGAGTTTGCAAAAAAAGGCACCTAAAGAAACAAGATTCTCTGGTCTGATGAAACCAACATTGAACTCTTTGGCCTGAATGCCAAGCATTGCGTCTGGAGGAAACCTGGCACCATCCCTACGGTGAAGCATGGTGGGGGCATCGTGCTTGTGGGGCTGTTTTTCAGCGGCAAGGACTGGGAGACTAGTCAGTATTGAGGCAAAGATGAATGGAGCAAAGTACAGAAAGATCCTTGATGAAAACCTGCTTCAGAGCACTCAGGACCTCAGACTGGGGCGAAGGTTCACCTTCCAACAGGACAACGACCCTAAGCACACAGCCAAGACAACGCAGGAGTGGCTTCGGGACAAGTCTCTGAATGTCCTTGAGTGGCCAAGCCAGAGCCCGGACTTGAACCTGATCGAATGATCTGGAGAGACCTGAAAAAAATAGCTGTGCAGCAATGCTCCCCATCCAACCTGAGAGAGCTTGAGAGGATCTGCAGAGAATAATGGGAGAAACTCCCCAAATACAGGTGTGCCAAGCTTGTAGCATCATGCCCACAAACAAATTAAAAAGGAAAGAAATTCCCCAAATTAAGTTTTAACAAGGCACACCTGTTAATTTAAATGCATGAAGCTGGTTGAGAGAATGCCAAGAGTTGGCAAAGGGTGGCTACTTTGAAGAATCTAAAATCTAAAATATATTTTGATTTGATTAACACTTTTTTGGTTACTACATGATTCCATATGTGTTATTTAATAGTTTTGATGTCTTCACTATTATTCTACAATGTAGAAAATAGTAAAAATAAAGAAAAACCATGGAATGAGTAGGTGTGTCAACTTTTGATTGGTACTGTATGTTTGACTAACACTTGAGGATCCTACTAAGTAAAAAGATCAAATCACCAATTGCTTGGTCAATGTCATCTGAGAAAGATCAAAAGTTCAAAATCTGCAGGAGGCGTGGATGGTCACTGGTGTGATGTGATGTGGCTGTAGGATACGTCATGCTACATCACTAGCCTGAGACAGACTGGAGATATGGAGAGAACAGCAAATAAATATACATCGGAGCATAGGAGGATGTCATGGGAATTATACAGTAGCCTCATAGAACCTTCCTGAAAGAACCTTTTGGAGTTTCACCCTAGTCCTGGTTCTGCTGTTTGTCTGTATCTGGCAGGGCTTTATCAAGTCAGGTCACCCCTTCTAGCCTTGCAGGCAGCTGAAAAGTGAGAAGCAGTCAAAAGGTTCCTGGATCTGTTTTACCTTTCTCTATTCAGGTTACCATGGTGTCTATTGAGAAACATATGGGTGGGGACTGTGGACAAAGGATTATTATCTCTCTCTTTCTCTCATTCATTGTTTGTGTGTGTGTGTGTGTTAGCAGGTGCTAATGGACAGTGCTTTCGGATGTTAAGCTTTGGCCATGTCATTCTCTACCATAAACAACTATCTGAAATGAATAATAACATAGATTTGCATAATTGTACATTAATAGTGATGCGCCGATATGACATTTTTGGCCGATACCGATATCCAATATTTTCCTTGCCCCCCCAAAAAACGATATCGATACCGTTAACCGATATTTAAAATTTTAGCTGCCTTTTAAGCATTCTAGTACAGTTAAATATTTAACACACACACATGGACGCAGCGGTCTAAGGCACTGCATCTCAGTGCAAGAGGTGTCACTAGTCCCTGGTTTGAATCCAGGCTGTATCACATCCGTCCGAGTTTGGCCGGGGTAGCCCGTCATTGTAAATAAGAATTTGTTGTTAACTGACTTGCCTAGTTAAGTAATTTTACACACACACACACACACACACACACACACACACACACACACACACACAGACACACACACACACACAGACACACACACACACACACACACACACACACACACACACTGACCAAAACGTTATTTTGTTGGCATTTACATATGTCCCCATTACCAGTAAAACATAATCAAAACCTCTTTCTTTCACTTACTTGCTGTGCTGTTTCGTTGTTCATTTGTTTAGTCGTTTCATTCTCAACCAGGATTTCATCATACATGTCAAGCAGTGAAATTTCAGCTCTGTCTGTCCATGGCCTCTCTTCCTCTGTGCGCACTGTCACTGTGTCTGTTTCCATCTTGTCCAGCTGTGTATGTAACATTTCACATAAACCCTGTTTCTTGTCTGCATCGAAGTAGCGGTCCTTGTACATAGCATCGAGCATGGTGGCAACACAGTAAAGAGAGAATGCCACCGAATCGCTTGTGCACAGTCTGTCGGCAGTTTTGCTGAACAGGCTTTTCAATGCCACGACAGAGCGTATCACGTTGTTCGAATGGAGCTAGCTAGTGTGTTCATGTTTCCATGTTTCAAACATGTTCTGAAATGCCATTGAAATGGCAGCAGCGGTATGACAAGCAGCACATTCATGAGCATGCAATACGACTTTCCTCAGTACGAAATCCTTGACGACCCACTGTGCTGTCAGACTCAGCATGCTCATGGGGCTGATATCGCTGGTCCAAATGTCAGTCGTGAAGCTAATAGCAGTTACTGTGTAACTCCGGTAGGACAACATCTGAAAAATAGCGCACTTGGTAGTGTGTAACGATGTTCGACCAGTCGTCGAAAGCCAACATCACCCACGACAGAGAACGGTTGATTGTCAAGGGCAATGATTTACATTATCTTGCCGTTAATGGATTTCGCCTTTGAATTGTCTCGCGGAAATTTTCTTTCTCTTTCAAATGACTGCTCGACTTGTTGACTGCTCAATCCACACAGCAGACATTGTGGACTAGGTCAGGAATGCTGTGTTGCAGGTGTAGCGCTACATTTTACGTGGCATCATTACGTCATGTACCTACGTTATATAGGTATGCACATCAGCTTTGACATCAGTTTTGCACATTGGCGTTAAACTAGACATTGGGCCGATTCCGATATGTTAACCGATATACCGTGCATCCATTCAAATTGATGCTAAAGATTCCTTTACATATATGATATGACAAAGAAAAAAGGTCAGATGAAAGTATGTGAGTTAAGTCCGTCACTGAGGTGTAGATCAGGGTTTCGCCCTAGCAATACACAGCTGATTTACAGGTTTTGGGAAACCCTGCTCTAGATCAATGTAAAGACCCATCCCCTGGAGAGTGAGATTTCTCCAAGGTTAAGGAAACACTCACTGTTGAGAGGCCAGGTTAAGACTGAATAGATAGAGAGAGAGACTAGAGAGAGAGAGACTAGAGAGAGACTAGAGAGAGAGAGAGAGAGAGGCTAGAGAGAGAGAGAGAGAGAGAGAGAGAGAGAGATGCAAGGACTGACCATCCATGATATCAAAAGGATAGTTTTAACCATGTTTTGAAGCTATACAGTGTTTATACAGTGTACAAACAATGGACTAAACAAGCTTATTTTGGGTTCTGATGGGGTAAGACCATTGATAAGCGAATGAAGCATTTATAAGTTAGATTCTTCAAGAATCTATGGCTACATATTACTAATTGTACTGTTCACAAATTGATAGCATAATTTATACATAATGTCTTAACACATTATCATAACCATCTACACAAATTATGTAACGTGATCACATATAACCATGTCTCATCACTGTTTTATTGTGACTAATGAGTCACAAGAGCTGGATAGTCTGCTGACGATTTTTTTCACACAAAAAAGGGTGTGTTTCGGCACTGCACAGCTTTAGCATTATCTGTGCCTGACTTACCTATCCAATTACGTCTACAATTGGGGTAGGTAAGGTGTCTTATTGAGAAGTTGAGAAGTACCAAAGATATTGCCTATGTGGAAGAATTTAGCAACCGACATTGTTCTAATCTATTCTGAATTCAGCTTTCATGTTCGTTGAACCGAACTAACATCATATGTGTAACTTCACATCAAGAAATGCTCATGTCAGAAAACTCTCCGAATTGCGATCTGCAATTACACCCTTCTTGAAAAAGTGGCTGTTTATAAATGAAAGTGACTCTGTTTTAATTTTGATTGAACCGAGCCAAACTACACTGATTCAGGTGAAGGGAGAAATCCTCATTCTATAGGGCCAAACATTAAAGGAATGCCGGCTGGTATGTAAATGTCAGTTTTCCACACAGGCAAGCTGCAATGTGTTTTTGTTAACATGATGCCAATGTATGGTACTGCTACGACACAAGACACATTCCCATTATCAATGACCAGGTTTGGTTCAGTAAGACTTTGTATGACAGTGGTGCTGTTGCGCCTTCTTCACCACACTGTCTGTGTGGGTGGACCATTTCAGTTTGTCGTTGATTGTCGAGGAACTTAAAACTTTCCACTTTCTCCACTGCTGTCCCTTCGATGTGGATGGGGGGTGCTCTCTCTGCTGTTTCCTGAAGTCCACGATCATCTCCTTTATTTTGTTGACGTTGAGTGAGAGGTTGTTTTCCTGACACCACACTCTGAGTGCCCTTACCTCCTCCCTGTAGGCTGTCTCTTCGTTGTTGGTAATCAAGCCCGCTACTGTTGTGTCGTCTGCAAACTTGATGATTGAGTTGGAGGCGTGCATGGCCACGCAGTCGTGGGTGAACAGGGAGTACAGGAGGGGGCTGAGCACGCACCCTTGTGGGGCCCCAGTGTTGAGGGTCAGTGAGGTGGAGATGTTGTTTCCTACCTTCACCACCTGGGGGCGGCCTGTCAGAAAGTCCAGGATCCAATTGCACAGGGCGGGGTTTAGGCCCATGGCCTCCAACTTGATGATGAGCTTGGAGGGTACTATGGTGTTGAACGCTGAGCTGTAGTCAATGAACAGCATTCTTACATAGGTATTCCTCTTGTCCAGATGGGATAAGGCAGTGTGCAGTGTGCAGTGTGATGGCGATTGCATCATCTGTGAACCTGTTAGAGCGGTATGCAAACTGAAGTGGGTCTAGGGTGGCCGGTAAGGTGGAGGTGATATGATCCTTGACTAGTCTCTCAAAGCACTTCATGATGACAGAAGTGAGTGCTACTGGGCAGTAGTCATTTAGTTCAGTTATCTTTGTCTTCTTGGGTACAGGAACAATGGTGGCCACCTTGAAGCATGTGGGGACAGCAGACTGGGGTAGAGAGCGATTTAATATGTCCGGTAACACACCAGCCAGCTGGTCTGCGCATGCTCTGAGGACACGGCTAGGGATGGCGTCTGGGGCAGCAGCCTTGCAAGGGTTAACATATTGAAATATTTTACTCACGTCGGCCACGGAGAAGGAGAGGGGGGGCGCAGTTCTTGTTAGTGGGCCGCGACAGTGGCACTGTATTATTCTCAAAGTGGGCAAAGGAGGTGTTTAGTTTGTCTGGAAGCGTGACATCGGTGTTCGTGACGTGGCTGGTTTTGTTTTAGTAGTCCGTGATTTCCTGTAGACCCTGCCACATACGTCTCGAGTCTGAGCCGTTGAATTGCGACTCCACTTTGTCCCTGTACTGGCATTTTGCTTTAATTGCCTTGCTGAGAGAATAACTACACTGTTTATATTCAGCCATATTCCCAGACCTCTTTCCATGGTTAAATGCGGTGGTTCGCGCATTCAGTTTTGCGCGAATGCCGCAATCCATCCACAGTTTCTGGTTAGGGTAGGTTTTAATAGTCACAGTGGGTACAACATCTCCAATGCACTTCCTTATAAATTCACTAACTGAATCAGCGTATAGGTCGATGTTATTCTCTGAGGCTGACCGGAACATATCCCAGTTTGCGTGATCAAAACAATCTTGAAGTGTGGATTTCGATTAGTCAGACCATCGTTGAATGGTTCTAGTCACTCGTACATCCTGTTTAAGTTTCTGCCTATAAGACGGTAGGAGCAAGATGTTGGTTGGATTTGTCGAAGGGAGGGCGGGAGAGAGCTTTGTATGCATTGCGGAAGTTAGAGGAGCAGTGGATTACCCCCGCACGTAGTGCAATCAATATACTGATAGAATTTGGGTAGCCTTGTTCTCAAATTTGCTTTGTTAAAATCCCCAGCTACAATACATGCAGCCTCAGGATATATGGTTTCCAGTTTACATAGAGTCCACTGAAGTTCCTTGAGGGCCGTCGTGGTATCTGCTTGAGGGGTAATGTACACAGCTGTGATGATAACTGATGAGAATTCTCTTGGAAGGTTATATGGTTGGCATTTGATTGTGAGGAATTCAGGGTCAGGTGAACAGAAGGACTCGAGTTCCTGTATTTTGTTATGATTACACCATGAGTTGTTAATCATGAAGCATACACCCCCGCCCTTCCTCTTCCCAGAGAGGTGTTTATCTCTGTCGGCGCGATGCATGGAGAAGCCCGGTGGCTGTACCGATTTCGACAACATATCCCGAGAGAGCCATGTTTCTGTGAAACAGAGAATGTTACGATCTCTGATGTCTCTCTGGAAGGCAACCCTTGCTCGAATTTTGTCTACCTTGTTGTCAAGAGACTGGACATTGACGAGTAGTATATTCGGGAGTGGTTGGCGATGTGTACGTCTACGGAGCCTGACCAGGAGGCCTCTCCGTCTGCCCCTCCTGCGGCGCCATTGTCTTGGGTCGGCTTCTGGGATTAGATCCATTGTCCTCGGTGGTGGTCCAAACAGAGAATTTGCTTCGGGAAAGTCTTATTCCTGGTCGTAATGTTGGTAAGTTGACGTTGCTCTTATATCCAATAGTTCTTCCCAGCTGTATGTAATAAGAATTAAGATTTCCTGGTGTAACGATGTAAGAAATAATACATAAAAAACAGAATACTGCATAGTTTCCTAAAGGACTCGAAGCGAGGCAACCATCTCTGTCGGCACCATCTCACAAGTGATAGGCTAATATTGTAACTCATCAGACTATTCTTGATTTAATCTTGTCTTTACATTAGAGGTTGACCGATTATGATTTTTCAACGCCAATACCGATACCGATTATTGGAGGACCAGAAAAGGCCGGCACCGATTAATTGGCCGATTTAAAAAAATAAATGTATTTGTAAAAATGACAATTACAACAATACTGAATGAACACTTATTTTAACTTAATATAATACAACAATAAAATCTATTTAGCCTCAAATAAATAATTAAACATGTTCAATTTGGTTTAAAAAATGCAAAAACAAAGTGTTGGAGAAGAAAGTAAAAGTGCAATATGTGCCATGTAAAAAAGCTAAGGTTTAAGTTCCTTGCTCAGAACATGAGAACGCAGGACACGCTAGATAAACTAGTAATCTCATCAACCATGTGTAGTTAACAAGTGATTATGTTAAGATTGATTGTTTTTTATAAGATAAGTTTAATGCTAGCTAGCAACTTACCTTGGCTTCTTGCTGCCCTCGCGTAACAGGTAGTCAGCCTGCCACGCTGGCTCCTTGTGGAGTGCAATGTAAGGCAGGTGGTTAGAGCATTGGACTAGTAACCGGAAGGTTGCAAAAACGAATCCCCGAGCTGACAAGGTAAAAATCTGTCGTTCTGTCATTGAAAATAAGAATGTGTTCTTAAAACCTCTTACATCTAGACGTTCCGCTAGCGGAACACCTGCTCCAATATCCAATGATAGGCGTGGCGCGAATTACAAATTCCTCAAAAATACAAAAACTTCAATTTTTCAAACATATGACTATTTTACAGCATTTTAAAGACAAGACTCTCCTTTATCTAACCACACTGTCCGATTTCAAAAAGGCTTTACAGCGAAAGCAAAACATTAGATTTTGTCAGCAGAGTACCCAGCCAGAAATAATCAGACACCCATTTTTCAAGCTAGCATATAATGTCACAAAAAACAAAACCACAGCTAAATGCAGCACTAACCTTTGATGATCTTCATCAGATGACACACCTAGGACATTATGTTATACAATACATGCATGTTTTGTTCAATCAAGTTCATATTTATATCAAAAACCAGCTTTTTACATTAGCATGTGACGTTCAGAACTAGCATACCCCCCGCAAACCTCCGGTGAATTTACTAAATTACTCACGATAAATGTTCACAAAAAACATAACAATTATTTTAAGAATTATAGATACAGAACTCCTTTGTGCAATCGAGGTGTCCGATTGTTAAAATAGCTTTCGGTGAAAGCACATTTTGCAATATTCTGAGTAGAAAGCCCAGCCATCACGGCTAGCTATTTTGACACCCACCAAGTTTAGCCCTGACCAAACTCCGATTTACTATTAGAAAAGTTTGATTACCTTTGCTGTTCTTCGTCAGAATGCACTCCCAGGACTGCTACTTCAATAACAAATGTTGGTTTGGTTCAAAATAATCCATAGTTATATCCAAATAGCGGCGTTTTGTTTGTGCGTTCAAGACACTATCCGAAGTGTAAATAAGGGTCACGCGCACGACGCATTTCGTGACAAATTTCTAAATATTCCATTACCGTACTTCGAAGCATGTCAACCGCTGTTTAAAATCAATTTTTATGCCATTTTTCTCGTTAAAAAAGCGATAATATTCCGACCGGGAAAGCGTGTTTATGTACAAAAGAGAGAGAAAATAAAAGCATGGGATCCCCTCGTGCACGAGCCTGAGTCTCATAGTACTGTGACTGGCCACTATCCAAACGCGCTAATGTTTTTCAGCCAGGGGCTGCCTCGATACATTCAGCTTTTTGCCGCCTTCTGAGAGCCCATGGGAGCCGTAGGAAGTGTCACGTAACAGCAGAGATCCCCTGTATTGGATAGAGATAATCAAGAAGGCCAAGAAATGGTCAGACAGGGTACTTCCTGTACAGAATCTTCTCAGGTTTTGGCCTGCCAAATGAGTTCTGTTATACTCACAGACACCATTCAAACAGTTTTAGAAACTGTGGGGTGTTTTCTATCCAAAGCTAATAATTATATGCATATTCTAGTTTCTGGGCAGGAGTAATAATCAGATTAAATTGGGTACGTTTTTTATCCGGACGTGAAAATACTGCCCCCTAGCCATAACAGGTTAACTGACTTGCCTAGTTAAATAAAGGTGTAAAAAAATAAATTAATAATAAATAATAATTAAAAATCGGCCACAATCGGTGTCCAAAAATACCGATTACCGATTGTTATGAAAACTTGAAATTGGCCTTAATTAATCGGCCATTCCGATGAATCGGTCGACCTCTACTTTACATACACTAAATAATAAATGTGTGACATTTATTTTGATTTAGAATGGACCATTATCATGCACCTGTCTCGAAACAGGGGCAGTCGGAAAAAATGCATGTCATCTATTCACTTAAATAGTGAATGGAGGACGCTATGCCCCGTAGTTAATTTTCATGCCAGCCAGGTAGGCTATACTAATGTTATAAAGATAAGCAATGCTCTTAATATTGGGAAATTAATAAATATATTATGCCTAGCCTATAGAAAGCTGATGGGATCATTCTCCTTTTAATAGAAGCCACCACTCTGTTTTCTCTCGCAATTGCATAGCCTATAGAAATGTTGCGCAACATGAGCTCATGGGCTCTCATTAAGTGTTTGATTAGATTTTTGATTACATTTGCAATGCTGTCAGAGTGATTAGAGGGATAATAGAGTGCTGAGTACCAGGCAGTTAGCAAGTTTGGTAGACTAATAATGACCATCAGCAGCATCAGAGCATGGAGGAGCCTTATTACCACAACTAAACGGTCACGTGGAATTTGACTGCCTTCATGACTTGTGACCTCCTGTGTGGCGGTAATACGGTCACCGCAACAGCCCTAGGCACACTACGTCATTTCAACATGGATAATTGGGTAATATTTTGATAAAGAAAAACCCTTGAATGAGTAGGTGTGTCCAAACTTTTGACTGGTACTGTACATTTAGGTGGAAGTGACCAAATCCATTTGAGATTCTGTGCAGATTATTACAGCAATTGTGATGATCTCCAGAGTCCTGTGAGGACCTACGTATGCTATCTTGAACATGCCCACAAACTGGTTGAATCAACATTGTTTCGACGTGGAGTCTGTGGAACATACTTTGGATTTGAAAAAAGCATCAATTGTTTAGAGGGTAGAATTTCAATTTCAATCATTCTTATGATAGCACATTGTCACTGACTATTACAAATGTAATAGCTGGGCTGTGCTTGGTTTAAACCCTGGATGGGAGACCGAAGGGTATCTGTAGATAGAAAAATGATCCAGTGGGAGGTGCTGTCCAGCCTATTGTTATTTTCTGATAGTGGATAAAACATTGAAGATCTGACGTAGTTAAGGGTACGAATTCAACATATTCTATATAAAGTTTGTCTGTTGAAATTTGGTTACCATGATGACAGTCCTGTGTTTGAAATTTCACCCTCAAAACAGGCGATGACTTTTCTCAAATCCAATGTATTTTCCAACAAGATTCCATGTCACAATACATTGACACAATGTCGATTCAACCAGTTTGTGTCCAGTGGGCTGTGACCTCTTGAGCAAGAGAGAGTGCAAGTGTCAGAGAGACCCAGAGAGAGAGAGAGAGCGCAAGTGTCAGAGAGACCCCGAGCGAGAGCCACAGAGACTGGATGACTTTGGGCTCAATAAAGAGAAAATGTAAAGCTTCCAAAGCTCGTAGTGAAACCGGGAGCAGTATCACACCCCAATAAATGTGAGCTTAGCAGCTCAGGTCTGGCTAGGACCAGGTGGTGTTTAACATATTTGTTCTCCACTATCCTGAACTACTTATACATTGTCTTGCAGGTTGTAATTCTAAAGTTGTGCTGCATACAGTAGTTGTAAAGAAAATACACTTATTGTCCACAAAAGCCCTCTTACTCAACATCCCAGGCGTTTCCTCATTGTGAGGACAAAGATGTTTATTATAGTACACAGTGCAGAGATATTTTTCATTGGGGAAATATTAGACTTGCTTCTGGCTGTCATTCAATATCAATGTTCTTATTACACACATGAATCCCAGCATCCCATGGCACCCTGCTTTGTCATGTCTACTACTGCTGAAGCCTGCAGTGAAAACATGTCACAGTCAATACATCACTTGAGGTCACCAGTACAGCAACACTATTGCTAACTGATACTGAGGAGCAGGTCATGACGATAATAGAACACCTCACAATCTCATCTGAGCACAGAACCTTTTTTACTGTGATAACACCTACTCCACAGAATTAGGTTCCAGAACCTCCTTTCCATAATGCAATAAATGGGGTTGTGGATGGATGTAAATGGTATAGCCTGTTGAGCTTGCCCTCCTTCAACAGAACACAATTTACACACAGTTGAAAACTCCCCCCTGTGAGCCAGCTCTGGATTGGCCAGCCTGATCGCTGGAAGCTTAGTATGTAAAACCACAACTGTTTATCATTATTTTACCTTTCAAAGCTCAGCAGATATGCAAACGCTATGTGACAGGCTGGCAGCCAGCGGGGGAGTGTGACTAGTAGGGTTGCACATTGAGGAATATTCAGGTACAAACTTTCCCTGGGAATAAACAGAAATATGCAAAAAATATTTTTTGCATTGGATATATTTCCATATCAAATGGAGACATACAAACCTTTTACCTTAAGTAGACGATTGCAAATGATTAAATCCTTCCAATAGAAATAAATGTAGTTACAAATTGAACTTTAATGAAATTAGTTGACTCTTCACATGGGATGATTTCACTGAACAAAAGGGAATATTAAATGATCCATCGCATCTCCCAAAAACATTTTCAGCATACATCTGTTAAATGATAGTCTAGAAACTAAAGCTCTGGTTGTCTTCCTCTCGGGCTTCGATGTCTTCTCCCTGGACCTCCTCAATGTCCACCTCTTGAACATCAGACTGAGGCCTCAGCTTCACTGTCACTTTCCAACCTTGAGGATAGATCGTTGTCCGGCTCAAAAATCCTCAAATTTTCCCAGATGGCCACCAATTTTTCAACCCTTGTATTGGTCAGCCTGTTGCGTGCTTTGGTGTGTGTTCCCAAACAAGGACCAGTTGCGCTCTGAGGCGGCTGATGTTGGGATTTGGAGGATGATGAGGCAACAGGGGAAAGAGCCTCAGATCCACAAAGTCCCTTTCACCAGGTGGCTGGTGAGATATGTTGGCACGACTGCCATATTGCATCTCCATCCCAAAGCCCTTGTGTTACGCACGCCTCTTGGAGGGAACGCAAAACCCTGCTACACTCACCTCCCCATGGAGTGAAAGAGGTATGTGACTGTAGATGCAGGAAAGGATAAGAGGCAGAATATATTACCGTTAACAGGGAATTTATTTCTTCACACGGTAATTTGGGGAAAAGGGTCTGGACAGAACCAAAGTAAAGAAAGTAAAAGAACCCCTTCTACCTACAACTCAACTAACTAGCACACTAACCAAGTACAGGGGATGGGTCGCTCAGGTCTTACCTAGTGTGCATAGACATAGTACATACTAGTATATCTATGCCCGCAGGCCTCCTGCCAAAGCACTCCCAAGGTGCCTTCCCCCCTGGGATCAAATGAAACAGAATAATACAAACTTAAAGTGAACAATTTCACTAATCAAAAACACAGTCCTATGGCATACACAAACATCAGCAGTACCGGCTACAAAATCATTTACAAAAATTCATACAGACCAACAACAAAATACAGGACATACCAAGAAGCTCCCTCCTCCTAAAAAAAAAAAAAAAAAAGAACACTGGCTTTTAAAGCTGCAGAAGGAGTCGGTAATTGAAAACAGCTGTATCTCCTGACGAGAGGGCGGGGTCAGAGCTCCAATCATCAATGGGGCCAACCAATCAGCTTCTTAGGACTACAGGAAGCCATTTCCTGAAATACACACATAAACACATACAAACCCACAACAACACAGAAACTGGGGAACGTAACACCTTGCTTGGAAGTGTACCTCGCCAGGCTACCAAGAACCTTGCCCACATCCAGGCCTAGGTGGCGCGGGACACGGTAGTGATGACACAATAGGCCTTGTTGATCTCTACACCAGACAGGATGCTCTTGCCAGCATACTTGGGGTCCAACATGTACAGTACACTGTGGCGTATATGGGCTTCAGGCAGAAGTCTTCATGCTTTTTGATGTATTTCAGAACTGCAGTTTCCTCTGCTTGGAGCAACAGTGAAGTGGGCAGGGCAGTACAAATTTCTTCTCTTACATCTGCAAGCGGAGTCTGAACATCAGACAGGATAGTATTGTCTCCCTCAATCCGTGCAATGGCTACTGCTATAGGTTTCAGGAGTTTCAGGCTGCTTACCACTCTCTCCCAAAATACATCATCCAGGGGGATCCTCTTGATGGGGCTGTCCATATCGGCAGACTGTGATATGGCCATTTCTTGGAGAGACTCCTTCCCCTCCAGGAGACTGTCAAACATTATGACAACACCACCCCAACGGGTGTTGCTGGGCAGCTTCAATGTGGTGCTCTTATTCTTCTCACTTTGCTTGGTGAGGTAGATTGCTGCTATAACTTGATGACCCTTCACATACCTAACCATTTCCTTGGTTCTCTTGTAGAGCGTATCCATTGTTTTCAGTGCCATGATGTCCTTGAGGAGCAGATTCAATACATGAGCAGCACAGCCAATGGGTGTGATGTGAGGGTAGGACTCCTACGCTTTAGACCAAGCAGCCTTCATGTTCGCAGCATTATCTGTCACCAGTGCAAATACCTTCTGTGGTCCAAGGTCATTGATGACTGCCTTCAGCTCATCTGCAATGTAGAGACCGGTGTGTCTGTTGTCCCTTGTGTCTGTGCTCTTGTAGAATACTAGTTGAGGGGTGGAGAAGATGTAGTTAATTATTCCTTGCCCACGAACATTCGACCACCCATCAGAGATGATTGCAATACAGTCTGCTTTCTCTATGATTTGCTTGACCTTCACTTGAACTCTGTTGAACTCTGCATCCAGCAAATGAGTAGATTAAGCATGTCTGGTTGGAGGGGTCTATGCTGGGAGAAGAACATTCAGAAATCTCTTCCAATACACATTGCCTGTGAGCATCAGAGGTGAACCAGTTGCATACACAGCTCAAGTATGACATTCATCAGCATTTCTCTGACTACGTTTCTCCATTGAGTCAAAAAAACTTCTGATTCCAGGAGGACCATGAGCTGTTGCTATCGATAAGGTGTCTGATTCATCATTTTTCACATCAAATAGAAGTAGAGGGACTTTTGGCAGAGGTTGCTTGTTGTGAGCGCTGAGGGAACTTTATGCACTTGGCCAGATGATTCTGTATTTGGCACAGTATTTGCAAATGTACACAGCTTTTCCTTCTGAATTTGCTGTAGTGAAATGTCTCCACACATCAGATAGTGCTGTGGCATTTTCAAATCAAAGTCAAATCAAAGTTTATTTGTCACATGTGCTGAATACAACAGGTGTAGACCTTACAGTGAAATGCTTACTTACAAGCCCTAACCAACATTGCACATTTTAAGTAAAAAATAGGTATTAGGTAAACAATAGATAAGTAAAGAAATACAAAAGAAAAGAAAACAGTAAAATGACAGTGAAAATAACAGTAGCGAGGCAATATATAGGTGGTACCGGTACAGAGTCAATGTGCGGGGGTACCGGTTAGTTGGGCTAATTGAGGTAATATATACATATAGTTAAAGTGACTATGCATAGATGATAAACAGAGAGTAGCAGCAGCGTAAAAGAGGGGGTTGGCGGGTGAGGGGTGGCGGGACACAATGCAAATAGTCCGGGTAGCCAATGTGCGGGGGGCACCGGTTAGTTGGGCTAATTGAGGTGATATGTGCGTGAATGTATAGTTAAAGTGACTATGAATAGATGATAAACAGAGAGTAGCAGCAGCGTAAAAGAGGGGTTGGCAGAGGGGGAGTGGCGGGACACAATGTAAATAGTCCGGGTAGCTATTTGATTAGCTGTTCAGGAGTCTTATGGCTTGGGGGTAAAAGCTGTTGAGAAGCCTTTTGGTCCTAGACTTGGCGCTCCGGTACCGCTTGCCATGCGGTAGCAGAGAGAACAGTCTATGACTGGGGTGGCTGGGGTCTTTGACAATTTTTAGGGCCTTCCTCTGACACTGCCTGGTGTAGAGGTCCTGGATGGCAGGCAGCTTAGCCCCAGTGATGTACTGGGTTGTACGCACTACCCTCTGTAGTGCCTTGCGATCGGAGGCCGAGCAGTTCCCGTACCAGGCAGTGATGCAACCAGTCAGGATGCTCTCGATGTTGCAGCTGTAGAACCTTTTGAGGATCTGAGGACCCATGCCAAATATTTTCAGTCTTCTGAGGGAGAATAAGTTTTGTCGTGCCCTCTTCACGTCATTTTCCTGTAAATATTAGAAGAAAATGAGTAAAAAAATTATAAATACAATTCCATGTACAGATAAATATTTAAGCAGTTAGATTAAACTACTCGTCTGTAAGATAAATGTTTTAAAATGAAACATGTATGGAAAGCAGGCTCAAACAAGCTAAAACCCACATGGTAGCAAAAACTAACTAGCAGTTATTGTTAACAAGTTAGAAATGATTTAAACACACTTTGCTGTAGGCTGCTATTTACTAGTTAACAAAAAAGTATTCATGTCATATAAAATATATTCACCCCATCCAGTATTGTAATCAAAATTTACCAGAAAGCATGTAGTCCTTGGCTCCGACAGTGTAGTAGTGTGGGCTCAATAGCATCTCATTAGTGTGCAAGATCTTGAGAATCAGCTGTACATGTGATGGAAGAGTGCACTGCACATGTGATGGAAGAATGCACTGTGCATGCAGAGGGTTACAATTCCATTGAATTGGGGATAGTTTAACCAAAATATGCCACAAGACCTAGAATTGCCTTATCCCACAAAAAAATGTTCACTGTTATAAGCTAACTTTTTTATAAATTTAAGCAAAATTCCCCCAAATTCCAGGGCTTAACTTTGAAAAAATTGTGAAGATTTACCAGAAAGTTTCTGACTCTTTGCAACCCTAGTGACTAGCAGTTTGTCTTGTTGACACAAGCACACACACACACACACTACTTCAGAGGCTGAGCATAAGGTCCTCAGAATGTCGCCCACACAATGACTTTGAGACGTGACAGAAACATTCATTTGTGTGACAAAAACATTCACTTTCCTTTACTAAAACGTGACATGAACGTCAAGTATGCTTTAGCATCTTTACTCTCTAGTCTAGGGAGAATGGCTTTATAGATTAGGTTATATGGATCAAGTGTTTGCGAATGTGACATGTCATGTAACCTACCTACCACTTGTGGGAGTTCATAGTCACACACTATTTACAATGCCATCAGAAAGTATTCATACCCCTTGACTTCTTCCACATTTTGTTGTATTACAGCCTGAATTCCAAATGAATTAAACCATTTTCTTCTCTCACCCATCTACACACAATAACCGACAATTACAGCTGTAAGTCTTTCCGGGTAAGTCTCTAAGAGCTTTGCACACCTGGATTTTACAATATTTGCCCATTATTTGTTGAAAATTCTTCAAGATCTTTCAAGTTGGTTGTTGATCATTGCTATAGTGCCTTGCAAAAGTATTCATCCCCCTTGGCGTTTTTCCTATTTTATTGCATTACAACCTGTAACTTAAATTTATTTTTATTTGGATTTCATGTAATGGACATACACAAAATAGTCCAAATTGGTGAAAAAATAACTTGTTTCAAAAATAAAAATGAAAAAATGGAAAAGTGGTGAGGGCATATGTATTCACCCCTTTGCTATGAAGCCCTTAAATAAGATCTGGTGCAACCAATTACCTTCAGAAGTCACATAATTAGTTAAATAAAGTCCACCTGTGTGCAATCTAAGTGTCACATGATCTGTCACATGATTTCAGTATATATACAACTGTTCTGAAAGGCCCCAGTCTGCAACACCACTAAGCAAGGGGCACCACCAAGCAAGCGGCACCAGGAAGACCAAGGAGCTCTCCAAACAGGTCAGGGACAAAGTTGTAGAGAAGTACAGATCAGGGTTGGGTTGTAAAAAAATATCCAAAACTTTGAACATCCTACGGAGCACCATTAAATCCATTATTAAAAAATGGAAAGAATATGGCACCACAACAAACCTGCCAAGAGAAGGCCGCCCACTAAAACTCACGGACCAGGCAAGGAGGGCATTAATCAGAGAGGCAACAAAGAGACCAAAGATAGCCCTGAAAGAGCTGCAAAGCTCCACAGTGGAGATTGGAGTATCTGTCCAAAGGACCACTTTAAGCTGTACACTCCACAGAGCTGGGCTTTATGGAAGAGTGGCCAGAAAAAAAGCCATTGCTTAAAGAAAAAAATAAGCAAACAAGTTTGGTGTTCACCAAAAGGCATGTGGGAGACTGCCCAAACATATGGAAGAAGGTACTCTGGTCAGATGAGACTAAAATTGAGCTTTTTGGCCATCAAGGAAAACGCTATGTCTGGTGCAAACCCAACACCTCTCATCACCCCGAGATTACCATCCCCACAGTCAAGCATGGTGGTGGCAGCATCATGCTGTGGGGATGTTTTTCATCGGCAGGGACTGGGACACAGGTCAGAATTGAAGGAATGATGGATGGCGCTAAATACAGGGAAATTCTTGAGGGAAACCTGTTTCAGTCTTCCAGAGATTTGAGACTGGGACAGAGGTTCACTTCCAGCAGGACAATGACCCTAAGCATACTGCTAAAGCAATACTCGAGTGGTTTAAGGGGAAACATTTAAATGTCTTGGAATGGCCTTGTCAAAGCCCAGACCTCAATCTCAATTATGACTTAAAGATTGCTGTACACCAGCGGAACCCATCCAACTTGAAGTTGCTGGAGCAGTTTTGCTTTGAAGAATGGGCAAAAATCCCAGATGTTAGATGTGCCAAGCTTATAGAGATGTACCCTAAGAGACTTGCAGCTGTAATTGCTGCAAAAGGTGGCTCTGCAAAGTATTGGCTTTGGGGGAGTGAATAGTTATGCATGCTCAAGTTTTCAGTTTTGTGTCTTATTTTGTTTATTTCACAATAAAAAAAAATATGTTGCTTCTTCAACGTGGTAGGCATGTTGTGCAAATCAAATGATACAAACTCCCCAAAAATCCATTTAAATTCCAGGTTATAAGGAAACAAATTAGGAAAATTGCTAAGGGGATGAAAACATTCGCAAGCCACTTTAGCCATTTTCAGGTCTTGCCAAAGATTTTCGAGCAGATATAAGTCAAAACTGTAACTATGCCACTCAGGAACATTCACTGTCTTCTTGATAAGAAACTCCACTGTAGATTTGGCGTCGTGTTTTAGGTTATTATCCTGTTGAAAGGTGATTTCATCTCCCAGTGTCTGGTGGAAAGCAGACTGAACCAGGCCTTCCTCCAGGATTTTGCCTGTGTATAGGTCCTTTCCATTTATTTTTTATCCTGAAAAACTCCCCAGTCCTTAACGATTACAAGCATATCCATAACATGATGCAGCCACCACTATGCTTGAAAATATGGGGAGTGATTCTCCGTAATGTGTTGTATTGGATTTGCCCCAAACATAACACTTTGTATTCAGGACAATGAATTGCTTTGCCACATTTTTTGCAGTATTACTTTAGTGCCTTGTTGCAAACAGGATGCATGTTTTGGAATATTTTATTCTGTACAAGCTTCCTTCTTTTCACTCTGTCAATTAGGTTAATATTGTGGAGTAACTATGATGTTGTTGATCCATCCTCAGTTTTCTCCTATCACAGTCATCCTCACTATTTTTAACCACTTAAATGTAACTAAACATAATCAAAAATGTAATCTACATAATCCCCAAAAGTTATTATTTATCATGAGAGGGCCATAAACAATAGCTAGTAATGCTGCGTACTCCAAGAAAGCTTAAATTCTCACCTTTCTGATAAAATATTTATAAATTGCAGTCACTTTTGAGGACACAAGCTCAAGTACACAGTACAAATATGATAAAAATATGAAAACATTAAATATTTGATATTTTGTATTTCCTATTCAACAACACTGTATGAACAAGGCTTGAACGTTTTTATAGTGCGGAAAGTATTCAGACCCCATGACTTTTTCCACATTTTGTTTTGTTACAGCCTCATTCTGAAATTAATAGAAAACAATTCTTACAAATGTATTCAAAATAAATAACTGAAATATCAAATTTACATAAGTATTAAGACCCTTTACTCAGTACTTTGTTGAAGCACATTTGGCAGCGACTACAGCCTCGAGTCTTCTTGGGTATGACGCTACAAGCTTGGCACACCTGTATTTGGGGAGTTTCTCCCATTCTTCTCTGCAGATCCTCTCAAGCTCTGTCAGGTTGGATGGGGAGTGTTTCTGCACAGCTATTTTCAGGTTTCTCCAGAGATGTTCAATTGGGTTGAAGTCCGGGGTCTGGCTGGGCCACTCAAGGACATTCAGAGACTTGTCCCAAAGCCACTCCTTCGTTGTCTTGGCTGTGTGCTTAGGGTCATTGTCCTATTGGAAGATGAACCTTCACCCCAGTCTGAGGTCCTGAGCGATCTGGAGCAGGTTTTCATCAAGGATCTCTCTGTACTTTGCTCCATTCATCTTTCCCTCAATCCTGACTAGTCTCTCAGTCCCTGTCGCTGAAAAACATCCCCACAGCATGATGCTGCTACCACCATGCTTCACCGTAGGGATGGTGCAAGGTTTCTTCCAGACGTGACACTTGGCATTCAGGCCATATGTTGGTTTCATCAGACCAGAGAATCTTGTTTCTCAGGGTCTGAGAGTCTTTAGGTGCCTTTTGGCAACTCCAAGCGGGCTGTCATGTGCCTTTTACTGGGGAGTGGCTTCCGTCTGGCCTCCATCTCCACAGAGGAACTCTGCAGCTCTGTCAGAGTGACCATTGGGTTCTTGGTCACCTCCCTGACCAAGGTCCTTCTCCCCCGATTGCTCAAGTTTGGTCGGGTAGCCAGCTCTACGAAGAGTCTTGGTGGTTCCTAACTTCTTCCATTTAAGAATGATGGAGGCAACTGTGTTCTTGGGGACATTCAATGCTGCAGAAATGTTTTGGTACCCTTCCCCAGATCTGTGCCTCGACACAGTCCTGTTTCTGAGCTCTACGGACAAATCCTTCAACCTCATGGCTTGGTTTTTGCTCTGACATGCTCTGTCAATTGTGGGACCTTATATAGACAGGTGTGTGCCTTTCAAAATCATGTCCAATCAATTGAATTTACAACAGGGGGACTCCAATCAAGTTGTATAAACATCTCAAGGATGATTAATGGAAACAGGATGCACCTGAGCTCAATTTCAAGTCTCGTAGCAAAGGATCAGAATAATACGTTTTTATTTTTGCAAACATATCTAAAAACCTGTTTTCGCTTTCTCATTTTGGGGTATTGTGTGTAGATTGATGAGGAATAAAATGTGTTTGATTCATTTTAGAATAAGGCTGTAAATAAACATTTGTGGAAAAAGTCAAGGGGTCTGAATACTTTCCAAATGCACTGTATATGCTTTTTTAAATATACCATAATCAATTTATAAATAAAATGAATAACTATAAGATTTCACCTTCCTTATAACCGTAAAATACATATTTGTATGTTTAGTGTTAGAGAAAATGTCCGTATTTTCTAAAGGTCTTTCTTGATCAAAACGTCTGCCCCCATCGCTGTGAATGTCTCACGGAGCTCAAGCTTGGATTCCTGAACTCGCCAGGAACTCACCTTTTATTTCATATTAATATTGTCCGTCTATGACAAACAGAACGTGTGTTTTGTTAAAAATCTATGAATTGTTTTAGATGAATGGCTATAAATTGATCTGAATGTGTTACGGTGATGAAAGCACTCTCTCCTGCTGCGCTACAATGTAAGGATTACAGGCATGTGCTTTGTCAATGTGATTTAAGGTTCAGCCAGGAGTTGATGGAAAGTCGGAAGAGCGAATTAAATGGTAGGAGGGACATCCCATCTTTCGAATTTCACATCCTACGTCACACAGGCTCAGAAAATATACTACTGTGTCCGTGTAAACCAGGGCTATCGCTTAATGCAAGATCTACAGTGTCCACAAATCGATTTTTAAACAGGGTACCTCACATCTATGCGTTAACGTCACCATTGGCCTCATGGTGAATCCCTTAGCAGTTTCCTTCCTCTCCGGCAACTGAGTTAGAAAGGACGCCTGTGTCTTTATTGTGACTAGGTGTATTGGTACACCATCCAAAGTGTAATTAATAATGTCACCATACTCAATGGAATATTAAATGTGTTCTTTTGTTATTTTTACCCTTCTGCCAATAGGTGCCCTTCTTTGTGAGGCAATGGAAAACCTCTGAAAAGTTGAGTAAACTAAAAAAGGCTGTGAAACCAGTTACTTAGTAATAATAATTAGTTGAAACAACTACATTTTTTTACAGTGCAGCCTGCCCCAACACCAACATTATACACACCTGGAGAAGGGTGCTGCACACACACGTAGAGAGACACACCACACACACACACCTGAGAAAAACACTCACACAACTCAAACAGGTTGGCCTAGGTAGGTCAGGGACATCCAGGTATATCAGGTTGCAAGGTTATGAAATCTAGGTAGTAAGCTTATCATTTGTTTGATACAAACAATCTTTTCATTCACACTCTAATGTATCCATACGCACGCACACACAAACAAGAATCTTGAATGAAATGGAAGCAATTGCATTACAGGTTGGGTCATAGCTCTCGCCCACGAGGAACGGTAGGAAATCCACTCCCGTAGCCAGGGGAATTTGTATACCAGAAATTATTTATTTTACTTATGTGTGTGTAAAATGTTACTGTTCTCAGATGTTTTATTAATAGATTTTAGATTTCTTTGCTAAATGCGATGTCAATTTTTTTGCTGGAATGGATTGTTCATATCCTGTATATTTGACTGATATGTGGTTGTCTCACCTAGCTATCTTAAGATGAATGCACTAACTTTGATGTTGATAAACCTAGTAGCACTACTTATTTCTATAAAAGTGAGGCGGTTATATACTGTAACGTTATGCAAAAAACATGATTATTTGTCTCTCTAAAATGAAACCATCAAGTGATAGATTTGAACCAAATACATGTCTGTCATTGAACAACCCCATGTCATGATTAGATAGTGAAAAAAATCTATCTATTTCATAAGTTCTTTAAACAATAAAATCTAATATGCCAACTTTAAATATATGAATTATCATTGCCTTTACCAATTCTTCTACTAGTATTACTATTACATCTGCTACTACATACTGTACACTGAATGTACAAGACATTAGGAACACCTTCCTAATATTGAGTTGCACCCCCTTTTGCCCTCAGAACATCCTTAATTCGTCGGGGCATGGACTCTACAGGGTGTCGAAAGCGTTCCACAGGGATGCTGGCCTATGTTGACTCCAATGCTTCCCACAATTGTGTCAAGTTGGCTGGATGTCCTTTGGGTTGTGGACCATTCTTGATTCACATGGGAAACTGTTGAGCATGAAAACCCAGTAGCGTTGTAGTTCTTGACACAAACCGGTCCACCTAGCACCTACTACCATACCCTGTTCAATGGCTCTTACATATTTTTGTCCCGCCCAAATACCCTCTGAATGGCACACATACACAATCCCTGTCTCAATTTTCTCAAGGCTTAAAAATCCTTCATTAACCTGTCTCCTCCCCTTCATCTACACTGATTGAAGTGTATTTAACAAGTGACATCAATAAGGGACCATAGCTTTCACTTGGATATACTTGGTCAGTCTATGTCATAGAAAGAGCAGGTGTTCTTAATGTTTTGTATATTTAGTGTATAATGCCATTTACTGTATGTTTGGGTGATGTTGTTTTGTAGGTTGTGCAGAGGCGGAGTTGAAAGAGTTCAGTCCCCACTACAGGACACAGTACTCTGTGGTCTTCTTCTCCCAAATCCAGGATGAGCTGGAGCAGCCAAAAGAGAAAATAAAACAGCTCCTCAAACAGAGGGTAAGGGGGTGTGTGTGTGTGTGTGTGTGTGTGTGTGTGTGTGTGTGTGTGTGTGTGTGTGTGTGTGGGTGTGTGTGTGTGTGTGTGTGTGTGTGTGTGTGTGTGTGTGTGTGTGTGTGTGTGTGTGCGTGTGTGTGTGTGTGTGTGTGTGTTCAATGAATCTCTCCATTGATTACCGCTGAGGACATGGTATCATGACATAATCTCTGTGTTGATCCAGGGTCCTCCGGAGGCGGGGGAGGTGCTGTATGAGGAACAAGTCCTTCATTTTGAAGCAACCAGGAAGTGGGAAGAGAGGTACGTGGTGGTGCGTGGCAACTACTGTCTGGAGTGCCACAACAGCTTTGAGGTGAGCAGAACACTCTTATGACACTCTTTTTAACAGCCATAAGGAGGACATAGTCATTGGGGAGACATTTTGTCTGAATAGGGGAATGAATAAGCAGCATAAGGAAAATGTATACAGTATTTGAGCTAAATAAATAACAGAAAAATGGAAATAGCCCTCGTGCAGTGACTTCTTTCTTCCAGACCTTTGTGAAGGGTGTGCCCCCGCGCCACAAGCTGCTGCCAACAGGGGGCACAGTGCTTACCACAGAGGAGAAATACATGGCCATGGTGGACAAATGCTTCCCTGTTTCTGAAACCAACAGTGAGTATATCATGTAATAGGATGTCCGTTTTGGGCATCGCCTTGAGCTCATCAATTTTATTATCCAGAGATTGGACATTAGCGAGTAAAATACTCGGGAGTGGTGGGTGGTGTGCACGCTTCCTAAGTCGGACCAGAAGACCGCCTCAAGTACCTCTTCTCCTGCAGCGTTGTATTGGGTCAGCATCTGGAATAAGTTCAGGTGCTCTGGGGAGAGCAAACAAAGGATCTGCTCCAGGGAAGTCGTAATCCTGGTCGTAATGCATTTTTTACATTATTTTTTTTTACATTTACATTTACATTTACATTTTAGTCATTTAGCAGACGCTCTTATCCAGAGCGACTTACAGTAGTGAATGTATGCATTTCATTTCATGTATTTTTTAAATTTTTTTTGGTGGAAGTTCTGGTGAGTTACAGCCGCACTAATATCCAATAGTTCTTCCCGGCTGTATGTAATAACACAAATAAATTCCTGAGCTAATAACTTAAAAAAATTGTACGTAATCAAACAAAATACTGCACCGTTGCTTAAGAGCTAGTCGCGATGCTGCCATCGCCGTCTGCGCCATCATCCGATGCAGGTCATCTGATGCAGCACTCCATCACTCTCCTTCTTGGTCAAATAGCCCTTACACAGCCTGGAGGTGTTTTTGAGTTATTGTCCTGTTGAAAAACAAATGATAATCCCACTAAGTGAAAACCAGATGGGATGGCGTGTCGCTGCAGAATGCTGTGGTAGCCATGCTGGTTAAGTGTGCCTTGAATTCTAAATAAACCACTGACAGTGTCACCAGCAAAGCACCCCAACACCATAACATCTCCTCCTCCATGCTTCACGGTGGGAACCACACATGCGGAGATCATCCGTTCACCTACTCTGTGTCTCACAAAGACACAGCGGTTGGAACCAAAAATTGCTAATTTGTACTCATCAGACCAAAGGACAGATTTCCACCTGTCAAATGTCCATTGCTCTTGTTTATTGGCCCAAACAAGTCTCTTCTTCTTATTGGTGTCCTTTAGTAGTGGTTTCTTTGCATCAATTTCGACAATGAAGGCCTGATTCAGTCTCCTCTGAACAGTTGATGTTGAGATGTGTCTGTTACTTGAACTCTGTGAAGCATTTATTTGGGCTGCAATCTGAGGTGTAGTTTATTGACGATTTCTGAGGCTGGTAATTGTAATGAATGTATCCTCTGCAGCAGAGGTAACTCTGGTTCTTCCTTTCCTGTGGCGGTCCTCATGATAGCAAGTTTCATCATAGTGCTTGATGGTTTTTGCGACTGCACTTGAAGAAACTTTCAAAGTTCTTGACATTTTCCGTATTGACTGACCGTCATGTCTTAAAGTAATGATGGACTGCTTATTTGAGCTGGTCTTGCCGTAATATGGACTTGGTATTTTACCAAATAGGGCTATCTTCTGTATACCAACCCTACCTTGCCACAACACAGCTGATTGGCTCAAACACATTAAGAAGGAAAGAAATTCCACAAATTAACTTTTAACAAGGCACACCTGTTAAATGAAATGCATTCCAGGTGACTACCTCATGAAGCTGGTTGAGAGAATGCCAAGAGTGTGCAAAGCTGTCATCAAGGCAAAGGGTGGCTACTTTGAAGAATCTCAAATATAAAATATATTTTGATTTGTTTAACACTTTTCTGGTTACTATATGATTCCATATGTGTTATTTCATAGTTTTGATGTCTTCACTATTATTCTACAGTGTAGAACATAGTAAAAATAAAGAAAAACCCTTGAATGAGTAGGTGGGTGTGTGTGAGTATGAATGTGTATGGCTTAAGTTACACGCCCTGTCTGTTGCTACACAACATTGCGAACTCACAATGGTAATCCCTTCTCGCAGACAGTCTCTATGTAGGGTTTGCTTGGTTTCCTACTTGTCTAGTGAAATGTCAATGCAAATACCCTGGAAACTGGCCTAAAACCTGTTCAAACCTGCCCACAGGGACACAGATGCGTAGGGAAACCAGTCTTTATAGCCGGACTGATAATACCATTCCATCCACTGAGCACTGACACATGCTGTGTCTCTCTGTTGGCAGATTCTTTCATTTTGTTTCTGTTGCCATTCCGAACACTTATTTTGAAAGTTGCCAAATTTCAGTCGAATACTTTGTTGTTCCCAACTCCCACCTCAACTGCTTTTAGATGTGTAGAGAGCACAGTGAGTGGGTGTTCGTTTTTTAGTCCTTGCTACTCTGGGAGAAGCAGCATTACCTTTCCTATTACAGACGGTCACAAATGCAGATAAAGGCTGTTGTTTTTATCACATTTGATCATATGTTTTCTCATGAGAGATGAATACTACCTTAAAATAGATACTTGATCATCAAATGTTTCGTCCTTTGGAATAGCCAGTGTGTTCCTCTAGAAAAACCAGGCAGGCTGGTGTGCGTGTGTGTGTGAGGGTGAGTGTGTCTGTCTGGGTGCGTGTGTCTGGGTGGGTGGGTGGGTGGGTGGGTGTATGTGTGGCCCAGCATGATGTGTGTAATAGTAATAGCCAATGTGGTATGACCAACATGATGATGTGTGTTTCCATTGCAGATGTGAATGAAAAGTTTGCCCCTCCTATAATCGGCATGCCTGGACAGTTCCCTGTGTACCTCAGGCTTCCGTACCGTAGGGATTACTACTTCTGCTTCCGACAGGATGCTCGCCAAGCTGAATTCCTCTCCATCCTCTCTGACTGCATCCGCCACCAGAACCAAGGTAACTAACCAGCCAGAACGAACGGTTACCATGGTAGCAGGTTCGCCACACCAGCACTGAAGCAAAGATGCATAGGCATAACTTTTAATAACATTTTCATGTAGGGTCTCCTGGGGGAGGAGAGCAAACACAAAGCTCAGTCAGAACTAAGGCCAGGGCTGTGCTCCAATTCTCTACCGTTCACTCTGAAGTGTGCAGTCACTTACCCCCCTCTCTCGTGTGTATGGGACATTGGGACATAGTGGAAACTCCCTCTAGCCCATATTTTCACCATGTTTTGTTAGTGCACACTTTGTGGAGACAAGTGGGCAATTGGAACACAGCCCAGATCTGACTTCCTTGTTAAAAGACAGAGAAGCATCACACATTTCTTCCCACTCCTGTCTTCTCTCTACCTTTCTCTCTCTCTCTCTCTCTCCCTCTCTCTCTATCTCTCTTTCTCTTTTGCGCTCTCTCTCTTTATCTCTCCACTTTCTCTCTCCTTTTCTCAGACTTCCTAAAGAAGAAGACAGTTGAGGTGCAGGCCTTCCTCAAAGCAATCCACCTCTATAGACAGGAGAAGGGCAGCTATGACTCCTGGAAAATGCTGATTGGCAGTGACGTCAGGGTAGGTTACTGGGTCAGCTTCTATGCTTAAAACACTCACATCAGCAGATACTGATTCCCTTGACACTCTTTCTCTCTCTACCCCCCCCAATCCCCTGTTAGTTGATGGCAGTATAATTGGGCAATTGTGTGGTCAGGGAGCATTTGTGATAGCTGGTTAGGCTACCAGGAAGTTAAGTTAGAGGTGCAGGAAACAACCCCTATTACTGCAAGGAGGCCGCCACTGTCCTACTGCACTCGCACACCTCCGCATTCACTTATTTGTGCGTGTGTGTGTGTCTGTTCTCACACCTCTCTCATCATAGCTTAGTACATGCGTTGAATGTTTTCAACGCCAAGTGTAGAGATGTTGCTCCCAGAGAGTTTTGCTCTGTAGTTTCACCATGTGTTTGCAGTATTACTCACCTGCATGTTTTTCAGGGGTAAATCAATCTGCATGTTGTCATATGATTTGGATGTTTGATATGCATGGTTCGTAAGATTTGTACAAAAACATTGTGTGTTTGTGTTTGTGTGTGTATAGGTATTGGCCAACCTGGTTATGGAGGAGCTGTTGCCCTCTTTGGAGAAGGACATGCTTCCTCATCTAAAAGCCAGGAAGACAGAGAGGAAGAGAGTGTGGTTCGCTGTGAGTCACGCTACCAATACTAAAGTATGATGATAATGATGCGTGTGCGTGTGTTTATTTCCTTAAATCCTAACCCCTGTCTATTCTGCACCACAGACAGTAGAAGCGGCCTATTTCCTGGTGCAGGAGTGTCTATTTAAGGGTATGTCTGCTCTGAAGGAGGAGTGTAGGAAGGCAGCTCACCAGCAGGAGGTGCTGATACGCTCTGATATGGACCAGATCCTCAACTCCAGAACCTACCTGGAGGGAAAACTACGAGGTACCGACTAACCCTGGAGAGAGAATCAATCCAAAATCTGCCCCCATACTATACTCGTATACGGGTAGGGGTTAGGGGTTCATTTAGAAATCAGCAAGAGAGTTAGGGCTATGCAGCTCTCAGTCACTACAAGACAAACAAATGCAATCCGTTACTTGTAATTTGTCACATGATACTGTTTTACATGAATGCATCCATATGAGCATGAACATGGCAGGTTAACTGCATGTATTTGTGTGTACTTGTGTGTGTGTGTATAACTATACTTGTGGGGACCAGAAGCCCCCACAAGAATAGTGAACTAACAAAAAATTTGACTAACTGGGGACATTTTGTTTGTCCCCACAAGGTCAAATGCTATTTCTAGGGGGTATAAGGTTAAGGTTAGAATTAGTGTTAAGGTTAGAATTAGGTTTAGGGTTAGTGTTAGGAGCTAGGGTCAGTTTTAGCGTTAGGAGCTAGGGTTAGGTTTAGGGTTAACGTTAGGTTTTCGGATTAAGGTTAGGGGTTAAGGAAAATAGGATTTTGAATGGGACTGAATTGTGTGTCCCCGCAAAGGTTAGTTATACAATAATGTATGTGTGTGCGCACATGTTCGTGCGTGCTTGCGTTTGCGTACGTGTGAGATTGTGTGTGTCTGATTTCAGGGGGCTGGGTAGGCCTGTTGGTGATCCAGCAGGGCTTAGGTCAGGGTGTGGTATTGGGGCGTTGGTGTACATTATTCTTTTGTTCGATTCAGTGTTGTTGACACTGATACCTAGCTAACTCCCTGTGAGAGTGAATGTCTCTGTGGGGACAGTAAATGCCACCCAGCAGATTTGATGACTGTACACTGGACTTTATTAAATATTCATGCCCAGGCAGTTTATACATAAGCCATGCCAATACCCTCCAATGAACGAGTTACAATTATCCATTTTAGTCAGCAGCACTTAAGATAGATAACTTGTTTTATATACATTAAACGCTGTTTTTATTGCATTAATGGAACAGGAGCACTATAGATTAAATCCAGAGAGAGCTTAAACTATGATTCAATGTACAGTACTGTATCTTGTTCTATTGACCAAGTCCTAGCTTGTGGTCTGATGCATGAACCTACGAATGTATCTGTCCTCCTGTAGCCAGTTTATCAGAGCAGCTAATGAATGTATCTGTCCTACTGTAGCCAGTTTATCAGAGCAGCTAATGAATGTATCTGTCCTACTGCAGCTAGTGTATTGGAGCCAGCAGAGAAGTTCTGTTCGGAGGGCGTGCAGCCCTACCTGGCCTCCGTACTGGAGGAGCTGATGGGACCAATCAGCTCAGGGTTCCAGGAAGCACGGCTCCTGAGTGACAGCCAGATGGACCAACTGTGTCAGGACTTCCAGGAGGGCGGGGTTACCAATGAACTCAAGCAGGTGCAAACTTCCTCTCCTCTTCTCATAAACAGTCCTGTCTGAGCTATCATTTACTCAAACTATTGACCCCCACTTTGTCTGTTGATCCCGCTTGCTCTTTCTTCTCACCTTTTCCCTCTCTCCCTCACCCCTTTTTTCTCTTTCTCATCTATTCCCTTTTTTATCAAACTCCATCACCTGTCCTCCCTTTCTGTTGCTTCCTTTTTCATCACCCTCTCTCTCCTTCCTCTCATCCCCCTCTTCCCCTCTCCCTCTCTCCAGGCCCTAGCTAAACTGAGTAGGCCCAATCTGTTGAGTTGTTACCAGAGGATCAATTCTCTCCACGACCAGCTGCACGACCTGCAGGAACGCTTTGGCTTCTCCAACATCAGCAGCCTGGTCCACAGCACCCAGATAGACCTACAGCAGGTAAACATTACGCGCACACTAAGTGACTAACTAAGATTTTCCACACTTTAATACTCATCAGACAGTCTCAGTTGTTGTGAATCCGACAGAAAGTGTTGACCTGTTGATGGTGATGAAAAATAATAGCTACAGAACCAGTAAAAGGTTTGGATACACCTAATCATTCAAGGGTTTTTATATATTTTTACTATTTTCTGCATTGTAGAATAATAGTGAAGACATCAAAACTGTGAAATATGAAATAAACACATATGGAATCATGTAGAGACGAAAAAAGTGTTAAACAAATCAAAATATATTTTATATTTGAGATTCTTCAAAGTAGCCACCCTTTGCCTTGATGACAGATTTGCACACTCTTAGCATTCTCTCAACCAGCTTCATGAGGTACGTACATACCCCAACCAGAAGCCATGGATTACAGGCAACATCCGCACTGAGCTAAAGGCTAGAGCTGCCGCTTTCAAGGAGCAGGACTCTAACCCGGAAGCTTATAAGAAATCCCGCTATGCCCTCCGACGAACCATCAAGCAGGTAATGCGTCAATATAGGACTAAGATCAAATGGTACTGCACCGTCTCTGACGCTCTTCGGATGTGGCAGGGTTTGCAAACCATTACAGACTACAAAGGGAAGCACAGCCGGGAGCTGCCCAGTGACACTAGCAGACCAGATGAGCTAAACTGATTCTATGCTCGCTTCGAGGCAAATAACATCGAAACATGCATGAGAGCATCAGCTGTTCCCGGAAGACTGTGTGATTACGCTCTCTGCAGCCGATGTGAGTAAGACCTTTAAACAGGTCAACATTCACAAGGCTGCAGGGCCAGGCGGATTACCAGGACGTGTACTGTGAGCATGCGCTGACCAACTGCGAGCATGCGCTGTGCTCAAGAACACTAAGGTAACCTGCCTAAATGACTACCGACCCTTAGCACTGAAGTGCTTTGAAAGGCTGGTCATGGCTCACATCAACACCATTATCCTAGAAACCCTAGACCCACTCCAATTTTGCATACCACCCCAACAGATCCACAGATGATGCAATCTCTATTGCACTCCACACTGCCCTTTCCCACCTGGACAAAAGGAACACCTATGTGAGAATGCTATTCATTGACTACAGCTCAGCGTTCAACTGAAGCCATCTATTTTGTGAAGTGCACCAGTCCCTCCTGCAGCAATGCACCCCCACAACATGATGCTGCCACCCCCGTGTTTCACGGTTGGGATGGTGTTCTTCGGCTTGCAAGTCTCCCCCTTTTTCCTCCAAACATAATGATGGACATTGTGGCCAAACAGTTCTATTTTTGTTTCATCAGAACAGAGGACATTTCTCCAAAAAGTACGATCTTTGTCCCCATGTGCAGTTGCAAACTGTAGTCTGGCTTTTTTTATGGCGGTTTTGGAGCAGTGGCTTCCTCCTTGCTGAGTGGCCTTTCAGGTTATGTCGATATAGGACTCGTTTTACTGTGGATATAGATACTTTTGTACCTGTTTCCTTCAGCATCTTCACAAGGTCCTTTGCTGTTGTTCTGGGATTGATTTGCACTTTTCTCACCAAAGTACGTTCATCTCTAGGAGACAGAACGCATCTCCTTCCTGAGCGGTATGACGGCTGCGTGGTCCCATGGTGTTTATACTTGCGTACTATTGTTTGTACAGATGAACGTGGTACCTTCAGGTGTTTGGAAATTGCTCCCAAGGTTGAACCAGATGTGGAGGTCTACAATTTTTTTTTAGGTCTTGGCTGATGTCAGGATATGCGTGAATGGCTGTAGGAAGTCAGGCGCAGGAGAGCAGATAGTTGGTAGCAAGACAGAGCCTTTTATTTGGCGACCCAAAAGCACATGGCACAAACTAACACGAAATACAAATAAGGGTTTAACATAACACAGCTTAACCAGCCTAACGTGCGCATACATGAACAGATAAACAATACCACACAAAGACATGGGGAAAACAGAGGGTTAAAACACAACACATAATGAGGGAAATGAGAACCAGGTGTGTGGAAAAAACAAGACAAAACAAATGGAAATGAAAAATGGATCGGTGATGGCTAGAAGACCGGCGACTTTGACCGCCGAACACTGCCCAAACAAGGAAAGGCATCGACTTCGGCAGAAGTCGTGACAGCTGATTTCTTTTGATTTTCGCATGATGTCACGCAAAGAGGCACTGAGTTTGAAGGTAGGCCTTGAAATACATCCACAGGGACACCTCCAATTGACTCACATTATGTAAGTTAGCCAATCAGAAGCTTCTTAACCCATGACATCATTTTCTGGAATTTTCCAAGCTGTTTAAAGGCACAGCCAACTTAGTGTATGTGAACTTTTGACCCACTGGAATTGAGATATATTTAATAATAGGTGAAATAATCTGTCTGTAAACAATTGTTGGAAAAATGATTTGTGTCATGCACAAAGTAGATGTCCTAACCGACTTGCCAAAACTATAGTTTGTTAAGGATCCCCCCCTTTTTTTCAATTTTCGCCTAAAATTACATACCCAAATCAAACTGCCTGTAGCTCAGGGCCTGAAGCAAGGATATGCATATTTTTGGTACCATTTGAAAGGAAACACTTTGAACTTTGTGGAAATGTGAAAGGAATGTAGGAGAATCTAAAATAATAGATCTGGTAAAAGATAATACAAAGAAATAACCAACTGTTCTTTTTAATATTTTTGTATCATCTTTGAAATGCAAGAGAAAGGCCATAATGTATTATTCCAGCCCAGGTACAATTTAGATTTGTCCACTAGATGGCAGCAGTGTATGTACAAAGTTTTAGACTGATCTAATGAACCATTGCATTTCTGTTAAAAATGCTGTATCAAGACTGCCCAAATGTGCCTAATATGTTTATTAATAACTTTTCATGTTCAAAATGATGCACTCTCCTCAAACAATAGCATGGTATTCTTTCACTGTAATAGCTACTGTAAATTGGATAGTGCAGTAGGTCAACAAGAATGTAAGCTTTCTGCCAATATCAGTTATGTCTATGTCCTAGGAAATGTTCTTGTTTCTTACAACCTCATGCTAATTGCATTAGCCTTCGTTAGCTCAACCGTCCCATGGAAGCGACACCGAACCAGGAAGAAGATAACAAGACATTTGTGGAGAGGTTGAAAAATGAGTTTTAATGACTCCAACCTAAGTGTATGTAAACTTCCGACTTCAACTGTAAAAAATAATTTTTAAGTGGCTGTCCCGGCCAAGTCTCTCATCGAAGGCATTGAGTTCCTCCAATGTAAGCATTGGCAGTATAGGTTCTGTACATGTACATATTACCTCAACTAACCGGTGCCCCCGCACATTGACTCTGTACCGGTACCCCCCTGTATATAGTCTCACTATTGTTATTTTACTGCTGCTCTTCAATTACTTGTTACTTTTATTTCTTATTCTTATCCGTATTTTTTTTAACTGCATGGTTGGTTAGGGGCTCGTAAGTAAGCGTTTCACTGTAAGGTCTTCACCTGTTGTATTTGGTGCATGTATTCAGCACATAGGGGCGGCAGGTAGCCAAGTGGTTAGAGCGTTGGTCCAGTAACCAAAAGGTTGCTAGATCAAATCCCAGAGCTGAGAAGGTAGAAATCTGTCTTTCTGCCCCTGAACAAGGCAGTTAACCCACTGTTCCTAGGCCGTCATTGTAAATAAGAATTTGTTCTTAACTGACTTGCCTAGTTAAATTTAAAATGTTTATTTTTAAATGTGACTAATAAAATTGGATAATTTCATAGTTTTGATGTTTTCACTACATTCTACAATGTAGAAAACAGTAAAAATAAAGAAAAACTGAGTAGATGTGTCCAAACTTTTGACTAGTACTGTATGCACGGTGTGTCATTGACTGATGAGCTCCCGGTTAATTCCTCCATGACCTGTGTTCAGCTGGTGGAGAATGCAGCGTACACATTTCATCTGCTGCTCTACAAGGACATAGAGGACAACCCAGGCAACGCATGCTCTGCCATGGAGAAGTCCAGGCACAGGGTGCTCAAGGTACACTGCTTATTCATTATTACACATCTGTGTCTAAAGCACAGTTACTTCACAGGCATACAGAGGAACTCACTGAGACGAGCACTGATCAAAATGAATGTTTATTTGCTGATTAAACTCTCTATGTGTTGCAGCAATATGACTATGACAGCAGTACGGTGAGGAAAAGGATCTTTCATGAGGCCTTGGTGGGGATCACTCTCCCTCACATCAAGAAGACCCTGGCCCCCACTTACAAAACAGTGAGTCAATACACACACTTTACCCTTTAACCTAACACTAGAACAAATACACATAACCTGGCCCCCACCTTGTAGCAACTTATAATGTAAAAACTGCCAATGATGTAATAACAGTTAATAATGTAGTATATTTTGCATTTATAATGTAATAAATGTTGATAATGTAATAAATTGCCAATAATGTAATAAATATGCTCAATGCTTAACGTAATAGTTTTTCACATAATGTAATAATTAAATTATTATTATTACATTCTGCGTTGATTATAAAGTGGTAAAAAAAAAAGTGATCAATAGTGTAATAACTCACGTCAACACCCTTAAGGCAGTGGTCACCAAACCTTTCTGAGCCAAGATCACTCAGGCCGGGATCTACCGCTCAGAATTGGTTAAAAACTATTAAAAACAGTTTTGTAGCAATGAGGTTTGTGCAGTAGGCTATAGTCCCAATACATTATGACTGCGTATTGGTTATGCTTGAATTGCCCTGGCAATGTTGTTCTTCTCAGACCATTTCAAAATTATATTTCAAAACTTCAGGTATATGATCACACTGGTAATAGATCATAGTTTGTTATATTAGTTGTGAGACACAGTTGAGTGATCATAAATTGAAGTATATCATTTGCTTTCATTATTTTACTGGACTGATGGTGCCTGCATCTGACGGTCAGTCTCAGCGGAGGGAGAGCATCAGAGGGTCCGCCTCTGCTTCGAACACACCGACTGTGTAATTGCGTTTTGGTACACCAGAAGTACATTCATTTCCAATGGAACGCTGAGTTTGCCTTGCAGCATTTCGTTGCAGAGCCAGTTGCAGTGCGTTCGGTGTGATACATACGTTCGATTTATCGAATATATGCATCAAATTGTATGCGTAGACTTGACAGAAAGTAGCAAAATGTGAATGTTGAATTTTTGTTGCACACATATACAGTAAAATATGTGGGATTACATAATAAAAACAGTTTGATTGCATAATTTCTTTACCTATTTTATTCATTTATTTGCCAAGTAGCATACATATGTATTGTGAGCCTATAAAATAATTTCCTTTCAAAATGCATAATTTTGGAGCGAAATGCAATAACAAATAGCCAAGATAGCAGAGAGTAGTCTCTTTGAGACAAACGTTGAGGAAGTGGTCTTGATTGCGCTGTTGGGCCGGGACCAGCCCCGTCGAAAGTGCAGGTCTATGTGGGTCCAGAGATGGTTGAAGTTCCGAAAGCAAAGTTCCACCGTCTCATCCAAGAGCTTCGTCTATTTGGAGAGGAATTTCGAAGTTACTTTCGTCTGGACCAAAGCCAGTTCGATCACCTGCTCCAGATGGTTGGAGGCTGGATCGCCCAGATGGATCCCAACTACCGGGAGTCCATCAGCCCAGTTGAAAGCCTGGCGATTTGTCTCCGGTAAGCTCAATTCTAGTGAATTTTTTAAAGCCTTTGATACTGTAATTGATTGATATTAGATATATTTTATGTGCAACCTAGCTAGCTAAAGGGCTCTCTAGTTAATAGCCCTCATGTGACATCAGATGTACTTTTACAGAATGTTCATTAGGACTATAACTTTTCCCAAAGTTGGTTTTAAAATATTTTTTAATGATGCAATGTTACCAAATGAAAAGAAAGTTGGGGTGCCTTCTGCCCTGATAAAGGTTGGCTAGTCTTCTCCAGGACCACTTGTTGTTCAAGACAGTTACAGTCATTCATGACATTCTTATTGGAATCACATACACTCTTAGAAAAAAGGGTTCCTATAAAGTGTCCTTCTTTCCCCATAGGATAACCCTTTTTGATTCCAGGTAGAACCCTTTGGGGAAAAGTTTATACATGGAACCGAATAAGGTTCTACCTGGAACCAAAAAGGGTACTACTCTACCTGGAACCAAAAAGGGTTCCTCAAAGGGTTCTCCTATGGGGACAGCCGGAGAACCCTTTTAGGTTCTAGATAGCACTTTTTTCTAAGAGTAGAGTTGGCCTGGGCTACAGTTTATTGATACAGTCATAGACTGAATTGTACTGTTTCAAGGCATTGTTAATGAGGGTTGATGAGTATTACAATATAATTTGTAGAGCACAATAAACTGTAATGAGGTAGGTACACTACTGGTCAAAAGATTTAAAACACCTGCACAGATTCAGTTAGGTAAAGGAAGCAAACTAGCAATGTCGAAACTGACTACCTGTGCTGTGCCTCCTTATTAATACATATACAGAACCAATCAAAAGTTTGAACACACCTACTCATTCACGCGTTATTTTTTATTTGTACGATGTTCTACATTGCAGAATAATAGTGAAGACATCAAAACTATGAAATAAGACATATAGAATCATGTAGTAGCCAAAAAAAGTGTTAAGCAAATCAAAATATATCTTATATTTGAGATTCTTCAAAGTAGCCACCCTAATGCGTTTGAGCCAATCAGTTGTGTTGTGACAAGGTAGGGGTAGTATACAGAAGATATCCCTATTTGGTAAAAAACCAAGTCCATATTATGGCAAGAACAGCTCAAATAAGTGAAGAGAAACGGCAGTCCATCATTACTTTAAGACATGAACGTCAGTCAATATGGAACATTTCAAGAACTTTGAAAGTTTCTTCAAGTGCAGTCACAAAAACCACTAAGCGCTGTGATGAAACTGGCTCTCATGAGGACTGCCACAGGAATGGAAGACCCAGAGTTACCTCTGCTGCAGAGGATAAGTTCAATAGAGTTACCAGCCTCAGAAATGGTCAATTAACTGCACCTCAGATTCACAGAGTTCAAGTAACAGACACATCTCAACATCTTCAGAGGAGACTGTGTGAATCAGGCCTTCATGGTCAAAATTCTGCAAGTAACCACTACTAAAGGATACCAATAAGAAGAAGAGACTTGCTTGTGCCAAGAAACACGAGCAATGGACATTAGACCGGTGGAAATTTGTCCTTTGGTCCGTAGTCCAAATTGGAGATTTTTGGTCCCAACCGCATGGGTGAACGGATGATCTCCGCATGTGTATTTCCCACCGTAAAGCATGGAGGAGGAGGTGTGATGGTGTGGGGGTGCTTTGCTGGTGACACTGTCTGTGATTTATTTAGAATTCAAGGCACACTTAACCAGCATGGCTACCACAGATTTCTGCAGCGATACGCCATCCCATCTGGTTTGTGCTTTGTGGGACTATCATTTGTTTTTCAACAGGACAATGACCCAAAACACACCTCCAGGCTGGGCAAGGGCAATTTTACATAGAATTAGAGTGATGGAGTGCTGCATCAGATGACCTGGCCTCCACAATCCCCTGACCTCAACCAAATTGAGATGGTTTGGGATGAGTCGGACCGCAGACTGAAGGAAAAGCAGCTAACAAGTGCTCAGCATATATGGGAACTCCTTCAAGACTGTTGGAAAAGCTTCCAGGTGAAGCTGATTGAGAGAATACCAAATACCAGTGTGCAAAGCTGTCATCAAGGCAAAGGGTGGCTATTTGAAGAATCTCAAATATAGAATATATTTTGATTTGTTTAACACTTTTTTGGTTACTACATGTTTCCATTTGTGTTATTTTACAGTTTTTATGTATTCACTATTATTCTACAATGTAGAAAATAGTAAAAAAAAAAAAAACAAAGGAATGAGTAGGTGTTATAAAACTTTTTACCGGTATTGTATATGAGTAGATAGAATATGTGCGTGGAATTTCAAGTTCGTCACAATATTGATAAATGTTTTGAATTTTATTTCACATTCTTGGAGACCAACTGTCTGGTTGGTGAATACATGCCTGTCCCCAAGGAGAAAGACTGGAGGGCCATCGCTGCCGAGTTCCTGGAGAGGTGGAATTTTCCCAACTGTCTTGGCTCCATTGACGGGAAACGTAGTAATCCTGGCTCCACCCTGCTCGGGTTCGCAATTCTACAAATACAAAGGTACATATTCAGTTGTACTCTTGGCTGTTGTAGATGCCATCTGCTTCCGGTGTCGTGTTTCCGTGTCGTCGATGTTGGTACTTACGCCAAGGGAAGTGATAGTGGGACCCTCCAGGACTCTGCCTTTGGCCAGGCACTTCAGGATGGCACCCTGGAGACTCCACCACCTGCATCACTCCCTGGGGCTAAAGACCTGGGACCCGTTCCCCACGTCTTTGTCAGGGACGAGGCCTTCCCTTGAGATACAACCTCATGAGGCCCTACGCTGGACGCCAGCTGCCATTGCCAAAGCCTGTAACGATCTTTAACAAACAACTATCCAGGCCAAGGTTAGTTGTTAAATGCGCCTTTGGGATTCTTGACAACCCGGTGGAGAATGTATTGGAGAGTGCTTGGTCTCAGCCCCTCAAATGTCAATGTCTGCGTGAAGGCCACATGTGTTCTCCACAACTACCTGCGGAGGTCATTCCAGGAGCCGCTCCGGATGGAGATGGGCACGCCAAATGGTCACCTACCTTATGTCACCAGGGCAGGTGCCAACAACGCCCCCAAACAGGTACTCCAGGTGAGGGAGAAGCTGACCACCTACTTCTCATCGCCAGCACGTAAAGTCCCATGGCAGTATGCCGTGGAGTGAAACAGCTCTTTTAAGAGCCCCCTAACACCAAGGTTATTTTAAGAACCATCCACCGTTGTCCATGAAATATATTTTTTTCCCCAGATATTTTTATGTCTCATTGTCTCTCTTCATTTGGAAGTTATATTTAAGTGAAATTTGGGAGTAAAGACCACACATTAACCCCTTCCCTCTCCCATTAAAATCAGCATTATACACACCTGGCATGGTACATCAGGTGAGAAGGAGCTCTAATTAAGGTTATACGACATACAGTTAGTATGATAACAATGGACCGTAGGTAACCTAGGGACAATACAAATAGTAAAGTTTACCACCATCTTCACTGGTCTGACAAAATGCAGGTTAGGAAGAGAGTGTGTTTTTACTTTAATCTGGTCTTAGATCTGCAAAGGTGTAGGGAAAAAATAAACAGATTAAGTCTAAATGAGATATTAATAAACAAATGAAACAACTGACTATGAAAACATTAGACTTTAATACTTATTCAAGTACAGGAAAGAACATGACAGGTATGTGTGTTGTAAAAATGTTACCAAAAATAAAAACTATTGAAAGAGGTGTGTCCATGTATGTGCGTGTAAAAATACAAAAATGTATGTGTAGCCTGTAATCTGTAAGAGAACAACAAGAGCATGTATTGTTGGCACAACTGCAGACAGATACAGGGACTACTCATAAAGCCTAGACAGTAGGGGAACTTCAGACATGGCCATAAAGAGAGAGAGGGCAGGGCTGTCTGAAAAAACTAAAAGTGAATGTGTAGCCACATTACAGGTAAACACACATTTCACCTTTAGTCTTGGAAAAGAACAACAAGAGCATCTGAATTCTCCGGTGTGTCAGTTTCAATTCAGTCAATTTTCATGCAATCTATGTACAACTAATAATGAATGCTGTCCTACAGTAAGTATTGAGAAACTATTTACTTTATGAATTCCATGAAGTTTATACTAAAAAGCCTACTAAGAAAGGACATAATAAGCGGAATAAGGACAGTTAGAAAATCTCAAGTGAGGACACTTGGAAAATATAATTTGCATTTCCTTGATTCCTTGCGTCCTCTCCTCACCTGCTCAAAACCCGTTGGAGGAGAAGGTCAAAACAACAACCAGACAACTCTCCTCTTCCTGTCCTTCATGTGAGCTGGTTGGCTAAATTGACTCCATCTTTGGAAGGGAAGAGAAAAATAACACTTACAAGCATTACATAAAATAACACCATAAAAGGTGAGATTTATGTTAACGAAATACTGCTTGTATAGTGTAGTTAGTGGCATAATATTGGAACAGTATGGTAACATTGGTAATTATTGCTGTTTACTCATGGAATTTGTATTTCAGATCAAAAGATGAATATGACAGGCAAATATTTAGACAGCAAACTTGTTTTAGGATATTTTCTAACCCAGAAACAACAGCTTTACATTTGCCTCATATGAATCCTTTGATCTGAAATACCAATTAGCCTACATGAGTATACTGTAAAAAATTACCTACTTTACTTCACTGTCGCAATACTTAATACACTACCTGTGTTGTGGAGACAAAAAACGTAACATTGAACTCGGCATCGAAAGCAGCTAATTAATTTTAACCTTGACTGCTGCTTTTCTTTGCTGAGGCAGCCTCTTTAGGGTTGCCACCAGGCTGATGGCAAAGAGGGTCTCTTCCTCCTCCTTCCTGTGAGCATCAGGTTGGGCTGCATCCCTCTCGACAGCTTGGAGGAGCCTCTGCTGAAATGAGTGGATCTGGGGGCTGGTACCTCCGATGGCGCCTGGTGTGACTTTATTCCTCTTCGTGTCTCTCCTCGTTTGTCTCCAAGGCCACACCTTGTTCAACAAGGTCCTCAGTGGTCACTTCCGTGAGTGTCATAATAATCTCAGGTGGTCCTAGATCCAGAGCTGCTTCCTCCATTTCATCATCTTCCATGGCTGCACCAGTGGTGGTCATACTTGTGGATGATGTAGACGTTGTAGAGGGTCTCGCTGCACCGGTGATGGTCGCACTAGTAGATGACAGAGGGTCTCGCTTGTATGGGTAAAAGAGAGTGAATATTACATTATTGGTTAAAGTAATTACACTATTACACATCCAAAAGTTCTTACATTATTAGCTCCTCTTCCATTATTGGCATTTTATTACATTATCAGTTGCTACACACCTGCAAAACAGTGAGTCTCTCAGCTAGCCTTCAAAACCCTCAAGAAAATGGGGGGAAAGCCAGCATAAATTATACTGCCCCAAAAGAATAGTGTTTTGAGAGCACAACAAGCCTTTACATATTTTCTTGTGTCCTGAAATCTCATTATTGTTTAGAAAATCACAGGTTGAAACGGTTGTTTCTGTGTCTTTAGGAGCTGCAGGGTCTTAAACAGTTAGTCTGTGCAGACTATTCCAACTTTGTCCATGTTCACAATATCTATGAGGGCATTTTGCTGCAGATTCTGAACAAGGAAGTCATCAAAGGTATTGTTTCTACTAGATATCGGAGTTATTCATTTTATCTTATTCAATTGTAATACACATTTTAGGCATTACTACAATGTTACTCACTCTGCTCACCCACACCAATATTATTAGTGCGCTTGCTTTTAAACATGTCTCTGTTTGCTCTACAGTGTTGGAGGAGGCAGCCAGGCTGAAGAAACACAATCTGTTCACAGACACCAGAGACCTCCTGAGCCAGTCCAGCTGCTCCAGCCTCTTCTCCACCCCTTTCATCCCCAGCAACCCAGCCAGGATGCTAGGCTTCCACGGACAGCTCCAGACCCAGCCTGAGACCCCTACCTTTATCCAGACCCACCCTGAGACCCAGCCCGAAGCCGAGGTAACAGCCCAGCCCGCCTCTCCTCTTCAGGGCAATGGCCTGGTGGTCGGTGGGGGTGCACAAGGGTAGGGCTGTGGCAGTCATGACAATTTGTCAGCCGGTGATTGTCAAGCAAATAACTGCTGTTCTCGGTATTTTACCGTTAATTAACATAAACACATTTAGCATCTCCCGGCCTCCACACATAGCCTACAAGCCACTGATGCAGACCTTTGGAACATCTACATTTTAAAAAGTCTAATAAATCCATGTAATATAGCCTACACCATCACATTAAATCCATTATTTATTTTAGACAGGTCTAAAGAAACATGATATCTAGAAAATGTAGTCTATTTCAGAAGAGCAGAATAGCATATTCTGAGTTATCCTTATGTTAGGCCCTGATCTAGCTATGCCATATGGCTGTGGGCTACATTAGTTCATTTAGCAGACAAGATTTGCTTAGAATTTAGTGGCATTATTTCATATTATTCTATAGTATGAAGAATACAATTGAACATAGCTGAAGAAAATAGAAAGGATATTTTGTCCAAACGACTTGAGGCAGTGCGCACATGTGGCTATTCTGTGTTGAGCAGAAAACAAAGAAACAGGTACTTCTATATGCATAATTTGCGATTAGATTTTTAGCACATTCTAATGCTGCATAATGCAACTCTAATGATGATTTGAAAAAAGTTGCATGAAAGGTACATCAGTCTCTCATTCACAATTTGACAAGCACTTGATAATGCCTTGAATTTCCCGGCTACATCCCCTTTGTGTGGCCATAATGGCCTCTGAAAAAATCCATTCCTTTTGCGACCAGGGGCCGTTATGCCCTTGGGATGAATATTATAATTATAATTCCCTTCTCCCTGCTTCGTGCTGAAGCACCTCTCATTCACATGGCTCTCTGTCACGTGATCGGGTCTTTATTACAGGCTACAAATGAAGACAGACACATCCGGTGAAGACAGACACATATTGAAGATATTGAAAGAACTGTCCACATTTAATTTTCTACAGCCAACAAGATGTGTAGGCCTGATGAATAGCAAAAGCACTAGCCTATGTCAATTTACTATCCCAATAATACAAAAGTTGACCTATTCTGTGCGAGAAATAAATATTCCAAACATAGTCTGGGACTGTTGTGGGATGCGATAGATCCCAAATGAATACAACCACTAGCATAAAAAAAAACTGTTTTAAGCAATGAGCCTGACGCAACAGATGAGAACTTTTAGCTTAAGATGATGATAAACTGTTAGGCTATTTCTTACATTATAAGCGCAACAATGTGCACACGGCAGTAGGCTACAAATGCGATTATGCATTTTTATTATAGGTCTTATTATCAAGGTGCATTTTTATGGTGAAAATTATCTTCCCCAAACTTGACACATGCACTGTGTGTGTATGCCAGTTAGGCTCTACACCCGTTGTAACGCGGATTAATGTGCTTCATTTTAAGAAGTTATTTGGCCACTTTAGTTGTGATACAAGCCTATAGGCGTATGGGCTAGGCTACACGAAGTGTGTGACTATGATTTTAAAAAGTTGCACAAAAAAAGCATGTGCTGTTTCTTTTTTGCCTTAAGCTGGGCATCATTCACAAGTGATAATAGAACAGGGGCAGCGGGACAAAATACATGTCATTTATGCAATTAAATAGCAAATGGAGGACGCTTTTCTCGTGGTTCATTTTCATGCCGGCTAGGTAGACTATACTCTTGTTGTATAGAGAACCAACTGAGATAGTTCAATGGGACTCTCCAGTGCCAGCCGAGACAGATAAAGTGGCTAGTCCTGCTACAACGGAAACAGCTCAGGTGGACATCCCTGTCCTAACTGAGACAGCTAAAGTGGACATCCCTGTCCTGAGACAGCTCAAGTGGGCATCCCTGTCCTAACTGAGACAGCTCAAGTGGACATCCCTGTCCTAACTGACAGCTAAAGTGGACATTCCTGCTCTAACTTAGACCACTCATGTTGACACAGGCCCTCCGGCTGAGACAGAGAAGGTAGACAATCCAATTGCCTCTGAAATAGTGACGTTAGAAGAGCCAGTCGCTGTTTAAATAGAGAAAGTAGGGACACCGACCGAGGCAGAGACATCCATTGAAGTAGACACCCAACCACAGTAGCACAAAGCAAAGCTCCTTCCCCCAGTCCGGACCCTGTCCCTGACCTATCTCCTGTCCCTGTTTGTGTTGTCAACCATGTAGCTGTCATTGACCCTGTAGTTGTTGAAGATTCAGTAGCATGGCTTCTCTCACAATCCAATTTGTAAGTCGCTCTGGATAAGAGCGTCTGCTAAATGACGTAAATGTAAATGTAATCACCACTACTGAGCCAAAAGCTGATAGAGAGAGCAGTCCTCCTCACAGTGACCCAGCAGTGCCCTCTAGTGGTGAGAAGCCTGTAACTGCCACCAGCAGACTCTAGACTTGCTGCAGCAGTAGAGACCAAAGATGTGGAGGAGCCTGTGACAGCCCCATCCATCCCCGATGATGGGGATGAGGACTTGGTTACAGATAGCGAGTCGGCCCCCATCACACATTGAGACCCCTAATGATGATGTTACAGTGGAGTCAGGAGCAGCAGCCCCCGCTAAGGAGGTCAAAGTGTCACTGAGCAGCAGAGAGGAGATTAGCGTTTCTGTGACCTCTGACCTTGCATTAGAGGTCAGTGTGAGTGAATCACCTGTCAGCATCACCACCGAGCCCCTTATAGAAGTATCAGAGGGTGGACCCTGTTCCCCCTAACCCTGTCGCTGAAGCAACATTAGGCGTTAACGGTGAAGCTAGTGTTGAAGTCACTGCATGTTCTGATTCAACCATAGCATCAGCAGCCAATGTGAATGTAGTCCCTCCACAGCCCCAGCCACCATCCCTGCTGAGCCAAAGAGGCCCTCCAGGCTGGGGAGCCCGCTGAGCCTGCCCCCAAGGCCCTGGACTGTGTGAAGGAGATCCGGGACCTGGTGGTGGAGGAGTTGGAAGTGAAGAAGATGGTGCAGCGTTACCCAGGTAGTCATGACCTATAAGAGAGTGGTAACAAAGTAAGGGGCCTGATATCATACAGGGAATAAAGGATGACAAGGGCCCATTTTTTTTATCACTGTAATTGTGAGGAGTATGGAAATGTGATAGACTATACCCGTGCTGTTGTAGAAACCGACTGAGATTACCTTCACTGTCAAAAAACAAAGTAATTTTTATACAAGCATAAAACTGTAAGTTTCCATAAAACTGGTCAAATATGAATGTATACAATTGTGTTTGTGAGAAGATCAATGTGGTGAGATCTGGGCATAACTGGATTATCAAATTTGGGACCAAGGAAAGCATCAAATTGACTATTGCAATTGTGTGGAATGAACTTCATTTGTGTCATAGATTTTTATATGTATTTTAGATGATTTGAGAACAGTTTGATATATGCCAATTTAAGTTGTTCAATATTAAATCAAGAACACTGCCGTATATTGAATCGGTCTGAGTAGCAATGGGAGGGTTCTACATATGGAGGGTTTAGGGATTTTCTGTTCTATGTACAGCTATCCCAACAAGAGATACATCATGATTTGAGGAGCTAATGTTTTTTCCAAGTATATTATTATACTGTATACACGTAGGCCTACTGCATTGATTCCATGAAGAAGAATGAGCCATTTCCAATGGACGTGGTTGCTATGGAGACTGGTCTAGTGTCTTTATTTCTGAATGACCTTTAGCCGTGTTGAAATGTCAACACCATCCAGTGCCTGTACATAACATTTTGCACTGGCAGTTTGGGAAGGGGCTATGCATATTCACTGTATATTTAACAGTTAATTGCTAGCTAAATGTAATTAATTGATTGTTTTCAGCTAGTTTTGTGCTCCATAAACTCAGCTATTAACCCTTCAGTGCAAAAGGAAGACAAACACAGTAAATGTGTTGTATTTCTTTATAGTCAAATAAAAGGGTTATTTTATTTACATAAATAACACACTGGACAGCTGGCTGGTTTTTCTAGACTTCATACAGTATTTTCTAGTTTCTCAGACTCTAAAATTGTTCATGAATAAACCAAATTATTGCCACCCTTGATAAAGACTGTATAAATTAATAATACATATACTGACCTACACTGAGTGTACAAAACATTAGGAACATCGGCTCTTTCCATGACAGACTGACCAGGTGAATCCAGGTGAAAGTTAAGATCCCTTACTGATGTCACTTGTTAAATCCACTTCAATCAGTGTATATGAAGGAGACAGGTTATAGAAGGATTTTTAAGCCTCTAGACAATTGAGACATGGATTGTGTGTGTGTGCGCCATTCAGAGGGCAAGACAAAAGATTTAAGTGTGCTTGCTCTATTTCCTCTACGGCATAAGTACCTTATGGTTGAAGACTCTTCTTTGAGTCACAAAAGTGCATTGAAATCGCATACTTTGAAGAGGTGTGTGTCCACTTGGAGACACCAGTTAGTCCTCTTACTCAAACCCTTATGTTTTTGTCTTATGTTGCACCTACCCCACATTTTCCAGGAATAGTCTTATGTTACTTAATGTATCCAGAGTATTTTCAGATTTCATTATCAACAAATGCAGTGAAAAGTACAGTAAATGTAAAATGCACATAAAATCAACAGTGTAGTGTTTGGATTGAGTCTTGTGTCAGGTGAACTGTTGTGTACTCACCTTTGGTCTAATAATTTCCCCATTATCTCCAAACTGTTCCTTTTCAATTGCTACCATGCTTATGCATTTAATATTTATTCTGTAAGAAACATTTAAATGTATCACTATAGGCCATTTCCCTCGAGTATAAATGGTTGAAATGAAATGAACTTTATTTATTTTACCTTTATTTAACTAGGCAAGTAGGTTAAGAACAAATTCTTATTTTCAATGACGGCCTAGGAACAGTGGGTTAACTGCCTTGTTCAGGGGCAGAAAGACAGATTTCTACCTTCTCAGCTCAGGGACTTGAACTTGCAACCTTTCAGTTACTAGCCCAACGCTCTAACCACTAGGCTACCCTGCCGCCCCAGTGCAGTTCTGTGTTTCATATATACTTACACACTATGAGGTTGGGATAATACTGTGAAATTATGATAATGCCCTTTTGGTGTAAGAGCTGTTTGAAAAGACCGCTTGAAATTGCTGCCTGTTTTGGTGGGATGTAGTTTTGGCATTCCATGGTGACATCACCATGCGGTAAATTAGTTAATAGATCAATAAGAAAAACCTCTGCCAATTTCCCTCCCCACTCAGACATCCCCCAGACAGTCTGAGCTAAATTCTAGCTTGAGAGCCCTTTGCAATAGTTAGATTTGTTTATTTTTGACTATTTTAATTGAAAACAATCATAGTAAGGTACTTAATTGTTATACAGTAATGATTTGATAGGGAGATTAAAATGGCTGTATCAGACCTTTAAAAAAGTTGAACGTAATATTTACATTTTTAAAGGGTGCCATTCATTTTGACACGTATCTTCTTGAGAATTGTTTTGATTATTTATTATACAAAATCTATTTCTGAGCAATTGTACACGTATAAAATATAATTTTCAAAACAATGAGCATACAATATAGCTCAGTATTTGTATTATTTATTTTATACCCTTTTCTTTGCTCATCTTTATCGAGGGTGGCAAGGACTGTACAAGGAATGGTCACATCAAACAATGTCCGTTTTCAACACTTTATTTTAAATATTGCACCACAGAAAAATGTGTTCTGATGAGCACCAGGCACAATGAAGAGACAACACAACAAATTGTTAATTTATATAAAAGAAAACAATTAAATAAACATAAATTACTGAATGTTTGTACAAAGGCAAAGAAGTAAAACGGTCAGTCTCATGAATGAGGTCACCTATAAAAAGGACTGTCACAGCATGCAGCTGTTGGACTATAAGAATAAGACTCACACTGTGCAATACCAACCAACCACCTCTACTTCGGAAATGTAATGCGTGGAAAACATCCTATGGAAACAAAGCAACGCTCATCCTGTATAAGTTAAGACTAAAGTTAAGTAAGTGTTCTTACATTATGGTACATGCTTATAGTGAACACATTTGAGATATATGCAAATATATTCCAATTAAAGCTCAAAACAAATTGCCATTTTTTTATGACCTTAACTAGAAAAAGAAAAGCGTTTGGGTAGCTTAAGATGTAATGGTAGCATTCAATAAAACAGCAACATCATCACTGCTAGAGCTTGGAATAGAGCACTTGAAGCGACTAGCTGTTAAACACACAGTCGTGTTGATACACTCATCACTACACACCTTAGCGTAGCGAGCTACACAGGAGATAGCTGTAGTCAGTCTGTGCGGTGTAGTGAACCCAATTTGACCTGGTTGATCTGGAGGCCGATTCCAGCCTAGCTGTAGAAGAACTGCTCTTCTGGCCGGAAGCCAGAAGCCGTGGCAGGGCGCTGTCCAGAGGTCACCGTCGACTGTCTGAACGTATCGATATTCATACTGAAGGGTTAGAAACACACACGTCAGCCCCACAGGAGTCGACATCACGTGAGATGGTTCTAAATACCACCACTAGGTGGCATTCTGAGACAGTGAAACATACAAGGACACAAACAAAACAAGGTAAAAGGCGTCGTAGTATAATGGAACGTTAAGTAAAAGCTCTTTAAAAACGTAATGTAATATTAAATCTGCTCTAATACAGGGTTCTGACATAACAATGAAGCTCTGTGACAGGGAACCTGTAGCTGCAGGGGTAAACAGTGGAGGCAGCCAGTGAGGCAACTACATAAAAACAGCTAAAATGTCAAAACACAGCTCCGTTAGAGACCAACAGCCAGACCTGTCTAACCGGCATGCCCTCACTCCACCCCTCCACCCAGCAACCCCAGCCTATTTGGAGGATGATAAAGGGGCTGTAGCTACAACCATACAAATCAGTTACCATGGGGATGTGAACACAGAGAAAGAAAGGCTGGACGATTTCACGGTTGGTCGTCTCTCTGCTATGACCAGCTGGTCGGACCGTTCAGCTGTGCAGTGGGGTCAGCACGACCATCTTGTTACCTCGGACTGGGCGAGTTAACCAAACAGAGTGATGGATAAACTGCACCTCGACAAACGACAGCATGTCCCCTTCTCTTGGACTCCACCCTCAATCCTTCTCTCTCTTGGTCTATACACTGTCAGTTGCTGGCTGGCCGGGCCGACATCCTATGGCTCATTAAAATACGACCTGTTTGCTTTGCCCCTGTGAGCGCCCATAATGATGTGTTGTTTTTAGCCCAAATCACTTCCAGTGATCAGTTACACACTCTGTACCCCCTCTTCCTCGTGCCCCCTCCCAACCCCTACCTCACTGGACAGGAATATGTCTTTTTCATCTCCGCTCGGCTGTCAGGGGGGGATTTGAGAGGCAGGCTAAAGGAGGCTAAGAGAAACACTGGAGAAACACCAGAGCTCTGAGTCAGACAACCTGCTTGGATAGCTTGCTGCCTCACAGCCTGCCTTGATAGCACTGTCTGACTGCCTGCCTGACCTGCCTGGATAGCTTGCCTGCCTCACAGCCTGCCTTGATAGCACTGTCTGACTGCCTCCCTCACAGCCTACCTGGAAATCCTGCCTGCCTCACTGACCATCTGTCTGACTACATCCTGGGCCTGGGAGAAAGAGAGACAGAGACACAGCGGGACCTCAGGTCAGCGCCTGCAGTCTGGTTCTGGTGGTGATGAGGAAAGGATTAACACAGTGGTATTCAAACGTCGGGGTCGCGACGGAACTGCAGCGGGGTTTGAGTAAATGTATTTATTTTTATTTTGATGAGATGAAAATGCAATGAATTGAAGGTTGATGTAAAAATCCAAATTTACAGATTTTATGGTTGTGTCATTAGATTTGGGGTGTAGTGGGGTTTTTCTTTGGGGGAAAAATGGGTTCCCAAAAAAGTTTGAATACCACTGGTTTAAAATGAGCACATTACGATAAAGAGGGTCAGTTGATCAACAATTCACTCACACACTTCCTCATACAGTAAGTAATATGAGACATGTAAATCAGCTCGTCTCTCACCTCATTCCAGGCATGCGTGTGTGTTGTGACATTTTAAGAGAGGGAGGGTTATGTTAGCAGACAAAGGGCCCTCGTTTTTCCACCCTGGTACTACAGGCCCCAGTGAACCCAGGGTGAGGTATGGGGACACATTCTACAGAGATCATAGTGCACAGGAAGAGAAGCAGGCCTTTTTCCTTTTTTTGCTCCCGACCCTCTGCTCCCTCATATGTCTGTCCCCTCCCACCTCGCCCGAGATGCTTTGATCTCTCCCCTGGCTGTCACTCCTCAAGTTACAGCTACCCACTACACAAGTGCTAAATAACCAGCTCCCCCTTCCCCCCCCTCTTTCTCCGTCTCACCTGATTGCAACGCCGTTCTGTTTTCCTTTAGTTTTACATTCCTTAACACTCTTGACTGTCAATCACTGACAGTCCTTTCAAAGCGCTCATTGATTTTCCTGTCTGCGTGTTGTGGGGGGGGTCAGAAACCCTCTAATCTCACGCTGTTGTGCACCTCTAGTGAAACCCAGACACTTCTCTTTCCACACGGGGACACGAACGGCGCCCTCGCTCAGCCTCTGTCGCCTGGCCCACTGTGGCTGCTGGGACTTATTTTAACTTTCTTTAAAATAAAGGACCCGCTCCTTCCCAACGACCCGGGACTAGAGACATTTTATATAGTTCATATGAAATAGCTCATTATGATATTTATACAAATAACAGTGATTGTATTAAACCCATTTAAAAGACCCCATTCACACCATGTTTCACACACAGTTTTAAATAAGCGCTGGAGCTGGCTTTGATTATTGTGTTAACCTGGACCACTCCAGAGTACACTGGCCAAATTAAAACACTCTTATAGATGCCAATTCCCCCAGCTTGCTCAGTATATTTAAAAGGTATCAGTTACAAAGAAATTTGGAAAAAAAGCCTCCTACTCGCTTGCTCTCTCTCTGTTCCCTTCCCTCGCTCTTTGCTATCTGTTTCTCCTTCCCTCCCTCCCCTCTCCTTCATCCATTTGAAAGCTGAAATAACTGTTGCATGGATTCAGCGCATTGTCCTGCTATCTGCTCTACACAGCAAGCCTCTCAACAGCAGTCAACACAAACATACTCCGACAGGAAAAAAACTTTCATCGCACGCAAGATGTTTGATAATAAAAAAGACAAATTACTTTAAATAAACTCCCCATTTCCTCACCTATTCATCATTTTAACAGCATATCAAATTACTTAAACTTGACATATTAGGCCTGTTTAAGACAGCAAAAATCAAAGGATAATATTTGTTTTATGATAAATATAAATAATTATTTCATTGCAGGCTGTATCTGAGCCTCAACAGTGTAGAGCAGAGAGTGTGTTTATTCTCAAAGCTCCAGTATTGCTGTTGATGGCCTTCTGGGATATTGGAGGACTGTTGACACAGCCCCTGCCCCTGGTTCAATAACAAAGATCAGCGAATACTGGAGAAGAATAACACCGTTCACCAAGAAGCAGAGACTGAGGCTGAGACTGGGATGGTTTGCTACGGGGTCATTGTCCTGCATCAGGACAGCCTGTCAGTCCCATGTGGCTCGGTAGGTAGAGCATGGGTTGTGGGTTCGATTCCCACTGGGGGACCAGCACGAAAAAGTATGAAAATGTATGCACTCACTACTGTAGGTTGCTCTGGATAACAGTGTCTGCTAAATTACTCAAATGTAAATGTTAATGCAGGAGAAAGACAACCAGCCCTGCTGTGGTTCTCCAGCCGATGGTGGGGTGGAGGGGGGAGAGGTGCAGCTCACCACCAAGAGGAGCCTCTAGGGGATGGGGATAGAGGTGCAGTCCAACCCCTGACCTACTCTGAGCTCACCTGCCTGGGAAGCCTCCAGCCTGGCCCATGTCTCCATTCTGGTAGTCTATGAAGAACTCTGGGCTGATGGTACTGTCTGCTGGGATGATCCCATCTGGGGAGAGAGACATACAACTCTTAAGTTAGAGACAAGTTTTCTATTGAGTGTCTCATCTCGCCCTCTCTCACTACCTCCCTCGCTCTCCGTACCTGCGCTGTGGAAGAGGTTGAGTCTCTCCAGTATCCCTCTCTCGCTCTTTACCCCTCTCCCACCCTCCTCCTCTTTCTCTCTGTACCTGCGCTGTAGAAGAGGTCAGGTCTTTGCCCCCCTTCCTCCTTCTCTACCTCCCTCCCTCTGTAGGGGAGCGTGGGGTAAGTTGAGCCAAAGGGGTAAGTTGAGCCACCCTTGTTTCCAGGAAACCATACAGAAAATAAATAATTTGACCAAATATTTAGGAAGAGGTCATCATTTCATGGAGTCTGTGAAGGAAAAAGTGGTAAGCAAGTTAGGTCCAAAAAACGCATTTTTACCAAGTCAAATTAATTTGTGTTAGCGGTTTCATGATGCTTGTATCTAAAGCCAAGTTGATCATATTTTTTGTTTGTATACATCAGTTGGGGTCTCTATAAGCTTCAATATAAGGTCATAAACCTGTGTGGGTTAATATAGTCAAAATGTTTGCCTTGTGTAAGTTAAGCCAATGGCCATTGGGTAAGTTGATCCAATGGTTGAGCCAATGGCAAGTTGAGCAAATTGAAGTGTTTTCTTCCCAGGCGTAATGCATGGCATTATCACTGGGATATGAGGTAACAGGACCTGGCCTATGTACGATAAGTGTTTAGAAAAAGTGTTTGTCAGGTGTTAAGCCTGTGTTAAAAGATGCTTAAAATTATTTAATGACAAAAAGCGATTGGAAATGTATTGACTTTTGTTTGGGAACTAAAGATAGACATGGTTAAAACAAGGTAGTGGTAATATTTCATTCAGTACAGAAATTTGTAGGTGGCTTAACTTCCTGTTTAAGTTGTTCCAAGAGACCACTTTTTTTGGACAAGCTATGTTTTCAAAACTGTAATGTTGACATGACTTCTGATTATTTCCAGGGACACACAGCATCCTGAAATGTATGTAGATATCTTCGTTAGAAAAAAATACTATATTTCCCTTGACTAAGTGATGCTGAATGTAAAAAAATGGCTCAACCCCACTCTCCCCTACCTGCCTCCCTCCCTCCGTACCTGCACTGTAGAAGAGGTTGAGTCTCTACTGAATGTTTCTGCTTCCCTCTCTCCTTCTCTACCTCCCTCCGTACCTGCACTGTAGAAGAGGTCACGTCTCTCTAGAATGTCTCCGTTGTGCATGAAAGGTTCCCCATCGTCTCCGTACATGAATGGTTCTCCGTCGTCTCCCATGGCTCTGTTGTCCACCATCTCTAACCACTGGGAGTTGTGCCAGCGGAACTTCTCACTCTGGATCTTCCTCCCCCACTCTTCATCATACTCCTACAGCAGGGAGAGAGAGAGAGCGACAGAGCGCGCGAGAGAGAGCGACAGAGCGCGAGAGAGAGAGCGACAGAGCGCGAGAGAGAGAGCGACAGAGCGCGAGAGAGAGCGACAGAGCGCGAGAGAGGAGTATGGGTTACTGGAGGTTCACACACACAGATAAAAACAGACCGAATCATACACATGAATACAAGCACACAGGCAGGCATGCACACACACACTGAAAGCACTATAATGGAAATCCACCATCTTCAATTGATTGAATCCCAGCCTTAGTAGCAAACAGATACACTCTGTGTAAACGGAGAGAGAATCCACCGAACTGGAAGTGTAATTGGCTGTAGAAGAGTGGCTGGCAGGGAGTCAGCTAAGGCTGGGGGACCAGCCGGACCACTGACCGCCATATTGGTCCATCTCAGCAGGGAGGGCCAGATCCTCCACAGACTACTAGGGCATCCCACAATGCACTGCTCTGTGTGCCTGCACCCTACTGATGCTGTTACTAATAAAAACCTGGCGTGGTGAGATGGATGGGACTGCGATGGGGCTGTGTGAGTGTGTGTAGAGCTTGGCCGAGGAAGGCTGAGGAGGAACACAGATTCTGTTTTCCTTTCTCTGCGTGGGCCATTTGGGAGAAAGACCCTCTTTGAGCCGCTGTGCTCCACTCGGCCAAGCCCTGCAAATTAATCATCCAGACGCAAAGCAGAGCCCCCTGGGCACTGACAGCCACCCAAGGCCCAGGCCTCAAACGGGACCATTGTCACATCGCAGGGCCGCTCTCCGTCCCCAAAGTGGCAGTGACACTTTTTGTCAAGCTGCAGATTTATCACGTCTAAAGCGGCTTAATGACTACACGGCTGACTTCCCCTGGACCATTAGTCTGTAGTAAGGGTTTTATATGAAGCTTAATCCATCATAACGAGAGAGCTGAGCTAATGACGTCTCAGAGGCAAGGAGCCAGCCGATATAAAACAGTACTCATGGCATTTCCAATGTTCCTCCTCAGAGAAAACCCGAATCTAAGAAATATCCTCGTGAATTACCCTTCTGTCTGACTTAGTAGAACCATCTAAACGTAGGTTTTTCTTTCTCTGTGGGATGTGTGTGTGGACACAATGATCAAAAGGGAAATATTCAAGAACGTACAATAAGGTAGCCTGCAGCTCTGCTAAGGTAGGCTGCAGCTCTGAAGACGAATGATTGTGTGTGTGTGTGTGTGTGTGTGTGTGTAGGGTCTGCTTTTTCACTCACGTACCGCGTCCTGCTACGACACTCTCCAGAGCCTGTCCTGGTCTTTCATGTGGTTCACGTCTTAATAGTTCTCACTGATAATTTCAATGAAACACTTCCTCTCCCCCCACTACTAGCTCCACAACCCGGCTGTAATCTATAGCTAATTACACTGATCTCAGGCCTGTGACAGATCACACCATGACTGGGACATAACCACACAGGAATTGAATGTACCAGTCCTTTCAATCTAAATGTTACAATTAGAGAGATAAGTAATGCATCTTTGTAAGTACATTGTTGATTATGCCATTATCTGGAGTTTTTCCTGGCTAGAACAGTTTTTCCGGGCCTGCATTAAACAGGGATGGATCAGGACAACATAGAGAATCTGGAAAACCAGAATTCTGGCCAGTTTCAGTTAGAAATGAATGGGAAGAAAATGTCAGAATAACCATACTTATGTTCTAAATAGTAGGCTTCTTGAGTATGCGAAAATATGTTTTATATTGTGTGAAATTTCAAAAATGTAGCATGCTTTAAATGCCAGGATTACAGTTGAAGTTGGAAGTTTACATACTCTTCCAAAATGGACAATGACCCCAAGCATACTTCCAAAGTTGTGGCAAAATGGCTTAAGGACAACCAAGTCAAGGTATTGGAGCGGCCATCACAAAGCCCTGACCTCAATCCTATAGAAAATTTGTGGGCAGAGCTGAAAAAGTGTGTGCGAGCAAGGAGGGCCTACAAACCTGACTCAGTTACACCAGCTCTGTCAGGAGGATTGGGCCAACATTCACCCAACGTATTGTGGGAAGCTTGTGGAAGGCTACCCGAAACATTTGACCTAAGTTAAACATTTTAAAAGGCAATGCTACCAAATACTAACTGAGTGTATGTAAACTTCTGACCCATTGGGAATATTATGAAATAAATAAAAGCTGAAATAAATAATTCTCTCTAGTATATTTCTGACATTTCACATTCTTAAAATAAAGTGGTGATCCTAACTGACCTAAGACAGGGAATTTTTACTAGGATTAAATGTCAGGAATTGTGAAAAACTGAGTTTAAATATATTTGGCTAAAGTGTATGTAAACTTCCGACTTCAACTGTACATACTCATTTCGGCTTTTCATCTCTTAAAATTCACTGCACACTATTGTGGCAGAGAAATGTCTTTTGACACGTGTGTTTGACAACAGCTGATAATCAGAATCAGGAAAGTGTTCTACAAGAATTAACAAAATGGCGGAGAACAAGCACAATTGCTTACTGCATACGTTTTTACTACACAGATACTTACAGCGATGATGTCCAGTGTGTTGTCACAGACTTTGCGTATCTCTGCGTTCTTGTCATGCATCAGGTCAATGAGGTAGGCGGGAGCCTCTGGAGAGAGTGAGTCAAGGAGAGGACAACAGAGAAAGGGAGGGATGCATTCTACACTTTTTGGGGGGGATCATTTTGCTGTTCCTTCTACTCAAACAGATCATTCAATAGTGTCTCTTTAATCAAGATCACAGTTACGGTATGGTATTTGAGGGAGAAAGAAACGAGAGAGAGGAAATACTGCTTTTGCTCTTTAATTTATAGGAAGCAGACATGAGACAGTTGCCCTGTGGCCAAACGAACAACTATTACATTTCCTGTGATGAGAGAGAGATATGGTAAAGCAGAATAACTCGCCCAAAGCAGACCACTTGGTAGAGATCCCTCTGTAATATTCTCCATAAAATTAAAACATTTATCAAATACAGTATTACTGCAAGCTATTTGTAATTGTATGCCTGTCACCTCAGATCACGACTGTGCAGTGTGGAGCACTGATGTCATGGATGGGGTAACTGAGCTTGCCGTGGAAACACACATTGAAAGAAGCAGATGGGATATAGGGTGATACTATTGGTTACCATGGTAACATAACAACAGGGTAACATAACCTAACGACAGGGTAAATAAATAAGGACTACATCGAAAGCCATTTAGGAAGATATTTGAGGGTTATTTGGGCTGTAATTCTGAGGTCTATATCGAGGTAAATGTAGATATATTGTGGCATATTGAGGTAAACCGGAGTATACTGCAGTAAACGAGGCCATATTGAGGTAAACTGAGATAATTGAGGTAAACAGGGATATTTTGAGGTAAATTGAGATGTACAGTATATTGGGATAAACTGGGATAAATTGATGTAAAATTACAGTAGATATATTGATGCATCCTGAGGTATATACAGTTGAAGTCGGAAGTTTACATACACCTTAGCCAAATACTTTTACCCTCAGTTTTTCACAATTCCTGACATTTAATCCTAGTAAAAATTCCCTATCTTACGTCAGTTAGGATCCTCACTTTATTTTAAAAATGTGTAATGTCAGAATAATAGTAGAGAGAATGACTTATTTCAGCTTTTTGTTCTTTCATCACATTCCCAGTGGGTCAGAAGTTCACATACACTCAAATTAGTATTTGGTAGCATTGCCTTTAAATTGTTTAACTTGGGTCAAACGTTTTGGGTAGCCTTCCACAAGCTTCCCACAATACGTTGGGTGAATTTTGGCCCATTCCTCCTGACAGAGCTGGTGTAACTGAGTCAGGTTTGTAGGCATCCTTGCTCGCACACACTTTTTTAGTTCTGCCCACACATTTTCTATGGGATTGAGGTCAGGGCCTTGTGATGGCCACTCCAATACCTTGACTTTGTTGTCCTTAAGCCATTTTGCCACAACTTTGGAAGTATGCTTGGGGGTCATTGTACATTTGGAAGGCCCATTTGCGACCAAGCTTTAACTTCCTGACTGATGTCTTGAGATGTTGCTTCAATATATCCACATCATTTTCCTTGCCTCATGATGCCATCTATTTTGTGAAGTGCACCAGTCCCTCCTGCAGCAAACCACCCCCACAACATGATGCTGCCACCCCTGTGCTTCACGGTTGGGATGGTGCTCTTTCTCTTGCAAGCCTCCCCATTTTTCCTCCAAACATAACGATGGTCATTATGGCCAAACAGTTCTATATTTGTTTCATCAGACCAGAGGACATTTCTCCAAAAAGTACGATCTTTGTCCCCATGTGCAGTTGCAAACTGTAGTCTGGCTTTTTTTAATGGTGGTTTTGGAGCAGTGGCTTCTTCCTTGCTGAGCGACCTTTCAGGTTATGTCAATATAGGACTCGTTTTACTGTGGATATAGATACTTTTATACCCGTTTCCTCCAGCATCTTCATAAGGTCCTTTGTTGTTGTTCTGGGATTGATTTGCACTTTTCGCACCAAAGTACGTTTATCTCTAGGAGACAGAACGCGTCTGCTTCCTGAGCGGTATGACGCCTGCGTGGTCCCATGGTGTTTATACTTGCGTACTATTGTTTGTACAGATGAACATGGTACCTTCAGGCGTTTGGAAATTGCTCCCAAGGCTGAACCAGACTTGTGGAGATCTGCAATTATTTTTCTGAGGTCTTGGCTGATTTCTTTTGATTTTACCATGATGTCAAACAAAGGCACTGAGTTTGAAGGTAGGCCTTGAAATACATCCACAGGTACACCTCCAATTGAATGTCAATTATCCTATCAGAAGCTTCTAAAGCCATGACATCATTTTCTGGAGTTTTCCAAGCTGTTTAAAGACAGTCAACTTAGTGTATTTAAACTTCTGACCCACTGGAATTGTGATACAATGAATTATAAGTGAAATAATCTGTCTGTAAACAATTGTTGGAAAAATAACTTGTGTCATGGACAAAGTAGATGTCCTAACCGACTTGCCAAAACTATAGTTTGTTAACAAGAAATTTGTGGAGTGGTTGAAAAACGAGTTTTAAAGACTCCAACCTAAGTGTATGTAAACTTCCGACTTCAACTGTATTGAGGTTTATTGTTGTAAGAGGGAGGATACGGGTGTCCTTGATGATGACATCCCTGGTGGCTTGGTGGAACACCATCTTGTAGAAAACATAGACGATCTGACACACAAACTCATCATCCTCCTGTTGGGCTACAGGCAGAGAGAGGTGAAACAGACGATCTGACACACAAACTCATTGTCCACCTGTTGGGCTTACATACACAGAAATACTGTATGTACATACAATCCCTCAACCAGCAAGCTAATACAAGTCGATGTACTGTATGTTGTTTCATACATTTCACTCCATTTCATCATTACTCCTCATATTGTAGCTCACATAGCATGTCAGTTTGATCATAACTTGCTGGCATTTTAGTAGGATAACCCTCCTTCTAGCATGTGCAGGCCTGGGCCTTATCTACTACCTACCATTGAGCAGCTCGATGAGGGCAGATATAATGCCAGACTTGGCCATCATGGCAGCACAGGAGCCGTCCATGGACACCGTCCCTATCATGATTACCACCTCTAGGATCAGGTCATCCTCTGCCGAGCCTGGTGGGTTGGGGGGCAGAGGTCAGGGGACACAGAGATTAAAGCTGAGAAGGGAAAAGTCACTGTGTGTGTGTGAGATCGCTGACATCATTCAATGATGTAGGATCAGTCAGTGAAACTGATAGAGTGATGAAGGTTATGGGTTAGGGGTTGGAGAAAGCCATGGGATAGAATTTGTTCAAATTGAAAACTTGTGGAATGTCCGTACAGTATTTGCTTGTCTCAAGTTCTTCAGGCTGAATGCACCTGTAAGTTGCAGCACCAGTCGTCCTTCCCCCCTTTTCTCGCTCTCCCTCCCTTACTACCTGGTTTGAGGCGGTCTTTGAGACCTACCTGGTTTGAGGTCTTTTTTTTAAACCTTCATTTAACTAGGAAAGTCAGTTAAGAACAAATTCTTATTTTCAATGACGGCCTAGGAACAGTGGGTTAAAAACCTCTTACATCTAGACGTTCCGCTAGCGGAACACCTGCTCCAATATCCAATGATAGGCGTGGCGCGAAATACAAACTCCTCGAAAATCCAAAAACTTCCATTTTTCAAACATATGACTATTTTACACCATTTTAAAGACAAGACTCTCCTTTATCTAACCACACTGTCCGATTTCAAAAAGGATTTACAGCGAAAGCAAAACATTAGATTGTCAGCAGAGTACCCAGCCAGAAATAATCAGACACCCATTTTTCAAGCTAGCATATAATGTCACTAAAAACAAAACCACAGCTAAATGCAGCACTAACCTTTGATCTTCATCAGATGACACTCCTAGGACATTATGTTATACAATACATGCATGTTTTGTTCAATCAAGTTCATATTTATATCAAAAACCAGCTTTTTACATTAGCATGTGACGTTCAGAACTAGCATTCCCACCGAACACTTCCGGTGAATTTACTAAATTACTCACGATAAACGTTCACAAAAAACATAACAATTATTTTAAGAATTATAGATACAGAACTCCTTTATGCAATCGCGGTGTCCGATTTTGAAATAGCTTTTCGGTGAAAGCACATTTTGCAATATTCTGAGTAGATAGCTCGCCATCACGGGCTAGCTATTTTGACACCCACCAAGTTTGGTACTCACCAAACTCAGATTTACTATAAGAAAAATTGGATTACCTTTGCTGTTCTTCGTCAGAATGCACTCCCAGGACTTCTACTTCAATAACAAATGTTGGTTTGGTTCCAAATAATCCATAGTTATATCCAAATAGCGGCGTTTTGTTGTGCGTTCAAGACACTATCCGAAGGGTAACGAAGGGTGACGCGCCCGGCGCGTTTCGTGACAAAAAATGTCAAAATATTCCATTACCGTACTTCGAAGCATGTCAAACGCTGTTTAAAATCTATTTTTATGCGATTTTTCTCATAAAAAAGCGATAATATTCCGACCGGGAGTCGTTGTTTTCGTTCAAAGACTGAAAATGAAAACATGGAGTCGTCTCGTGCACGCGCGCGCCAGTCTCATTGTTCTCAGATCGACCACTTACCAAACGCGCTACTCTTTTTCAGCCATGGCCTGCAAAGTCATCATTCAACGTTCTGGCGCCTTCTGAGAGCCTATGGGAGCGTTAGAAAATGTCACGTTACAGCAGAGATCCCCTGTTTTGGATAGAGATGATCAAGAAGGCCAAGAAATGGTCAGAGAGGGCGCTTCCTGTTTGGAATCTTCTCAGGTTTTGGCCTGCCAAATGAGTTCTGTTATACTCACAGACACCATTCAAACAGTTTTAGAAACTTTGGAGTGTTTTCTATCCAAAGCTAATAATTATATGCATATTCTAGTTTCTGGGCAGGAGTAATAATCAGATTAAATCGGGTACGTTTTTTATCCGGCCGTGAAAATGCTGCCCCCTATCCATAACAAGTTAACTGTCTTGTTCAGGGGCAGAATGACAGATTTTTACCTCGTCAACTTGGGGATTCGATCTTGCAACCTTTCAGTTACTAGTCCAACGCTCTAACCACTAGGCTACCTACCGCCCCACCAATGCCCCCTTTGAGGCGGTTTCTAAGCCTACCTGGTTTGAGGCGGTTTCTAAGCCTACCTGGTTTGAGGCGGTTTCTAAGCCTACCTGGTTTGAGGCGGTCTTTGAGGAAGGGCACCAGGTTGTACTCCTTCAGCACCAGTTCCCAGTCCAGGTCAGGGATGGTGAGGTTAGCCAGGGTCCCCAGACACTCAATCACATACTCTTCCCTCTCCTCCACTCCCGTCTGAGCAGCCAAGTCACCTACGTAGTCCTGAGGGGGGATCAGAGGGAGGTCAGTTACCATAGAGACAGAGGTAAGGGTCCAACACCACAATGTTCTGTTCCAATAGAGCAGAGGTTCCCAAACATTTTTGGTCCACGACCCCATTTTGATATAAAACTCTCACGAACCCAACCATGTGAAAAATGATGGAATTAACAGCCAATGTTTACTTTTTTTAAAATTGGGGCTTTGACAGTAAATTGCAAATTAGTCTGACATCATTTATCTTATCTCACCACCACTAATGAGATAGGTGTGCTTGATGCATGTTGCGTCAGAGCTTCTCAAAGTCAGGGTCCGTGGTCGACAGTGTGCATCTCATCTATCCAGTCACATCCAACCTGGATCGATATTTGTTTTTAATGCAGACGAGAGCACTGAATAAGTATACCATGAGTTTTAATGCTCGGAGGGAGACGGAACAGTATTCCCTTTTGAGTTATGAACCAAAATTCCTTCATTGTGACCCATGAATGCGTTGTCTGCAGCATTCGGTCACTTGACACCTCGATCAGCTGTTCGATTTCCCTTACCGGCATGTCAACTGAGCCAAGATAACAGTCTAACAGATTTTGCTGATTCGGTCACTCATCTGAATATTTTTTGTGTATTTCCCCTGCATGCTTGCGTTCATTTTCCCAAATATGTCTGTTAAATAGGCAAGGAGACATTTTCTTTTCATTACTCAGAAAGTCAACAAAGTCTGTTTTTTTTACATCCATTGACAACAGTTCCTCTCTCAATTTGAAAAATCTTTCCAACACTCCCCCTCGATAACCACCAAGCCTGGATGTGAAATATAACATTGTCATGCTCTGACCCCATATCGCCACATAGTTTTGTGTACAGGCATGCGCAATGTAGTTTGCAATCGAAGTTACCTGCCGCATATCTCCGAGTTCTGTGCTCAGCTTTTTTACCACCAGTTGCTCTCGGTGGATCATACAATGCGTCCATACGGCAGAGGGAGCAACCTCAGTTGCCAGTGAAACACATTCATAACTAGAGTGTAGAGGCCTGCCCATCGTCCCATCTGTGCAAAAGCCCACCATTTGATCCCATATCAATATAGCCACAACATCGCCTGTGCCGTTTCACGCTTGGGAATTGTGAGGCAGAACAATATGTCCTCGTGAATATCATCTCCCAACATGTAGCGAACAAAAATCAATGCATCTCGGCCCTCACAGCTAACAAGTTTTTGAGTCGTTCAGTCAGTTTCCTCTTGATTGCTAGTTATAGCATCAATTCTTAGTTGCACAGTGTTATCTGACAAAGGTATTGATGTGAGCTTCTGTGCATTAGCCTCCACACACATTGTTCTCACCATATCAATTGTGTCCAGTAATATCAAAGGTTCTGCAATAGCTTGTGGTTTCATAGCGTAGGTGGCTTAGCCATTCACTGTGGGAATGATTAACCTCTATGGGCTAGGTTGCGTCCCACCTACTCAACAGCTAGTGTATTCCCGTGGCGCGATATTCAAATACCTCAAAAATGCAAAAACTTCAATTTTTCAAACATATGACTATTTTACACCATTTTAAAGACAAGACTCTCGTTAATCTAACCACACTGTCCGATTTCAAAAAGGCTTTACAACGAAAGCAAAACATTAGATTATGTCAGCAGAGTACCCAGCCAGAAATAATCAGACACCCATTTTTCAAGCTAGCATATAATGTCACATAAACCCAAACCACAGCTAAATGCAGCACTAACCTTTGATGATCTTCATCAGATGACAACCCTAGGACATTATGTTATACAATACATGCATGTTTTGTTCAATCAAGTTCATATTTATATCAAAAACCAGCTTTTTACATTAGCATGTGACTAGCATGTGACTAGCATTCCGACCGAACACTGCCGGTGAATTTACTAAATTACTCACGATAAACGTTCACAAAAAACATAACAATTAATTTAAGAATTATAGATACAGAACTCCTCTATGCACTCGATATGTCCGATTTTAAAATAGCTTTTCGGTGAAAGCACATTTTGCAATATTCTCAGTAGATAGCCCGGCATCACAGGGTTAGCTATTTAGACACCCAGCAAGTTTAGCACTCACCAAACTCAGATTTACTATAAGAAAAATGTTCTTACCTTTGCTGTTCTTCGTCAGAATGCACTCCCAGGACTTCTACTTCAATAACAAATGTTGGTTTGGTCCCAAATAATCCATTGTTATATCCAAATAGCGGCGTTTTGTTCGTGTGTTCAAGACACTCTCCGAAAGGGTAAATAAGGGTGACGAGCATGGCGCATTTCGTGACAAATAAATTCTAAATATTCCATTACCGTACTTCGAAGCATGTCAACCGCTGTTTAAAATCAATTTTATGCCATTTTTCTCGTAAAAAAGCGATAATATTCCGACCGGGAAAGCGTGTATACGTACAAAGAGAGAGAAAATAAAAACATCTCGTGCCCTCGTGCACGAGCCTTGAGCCTCAGAGTACTCTGACCAGCCACTATCCAAACGTGATAATGTGTTTCAGCCTGGGGCTGCCTCGATATCATTCAGCTTTTTCCCGGGCTCTGAGAGCCTATGGGAGCCGTAGGAAGTGTCACGTTACAGCAAAGAGCCTCAGTCTTCAATAAAAAGAGCCAAGATGAACAACAACTTGTCAGACAGGCCACTTCCTGTTCAGAATCTTCTCAGGTTTTTGCCTGCCATATGAGTTCTGTTATACTCACAGACACCATTCAAACAGTTTTAGAAACTTTAGGGTGTTTTCTATCCAAAGCCAATAATTATATTCATATTCTACTTACTGGGCAGGAGTAGTAACCAGATTAAATCGGGTACGTTTTTTATCCGGCCGTGTCAATACTGCCCCCTAGCCCTAACAGGTTAAAGTGCAACGGTCAAGTACGGCCTTTTACCGCGATTTAAGGGCACTCTCTGGTTGAAATGTAACTTTTAGATTTTAATAATTTTCATTTAGATTTTTAAGGTCAACTACATTACAATGATTGAGAGACAAAGACGATATTATAATATTTTTATGGTATTATTTTTACCAGGATTTTTGAAATTCTTCCGCGACCCCATTTTCATATCAGGCGACCCTGCATGGGGTAGATAGAGCCTAGCTATGGATTCAGCTACTAGAATAAGAACAAGCATAGATATGGAGTCAGTAATCTACGAAACCCAGAACTAAAATCTTGCGTAACTGTGTCCGATGCTCAATTAAGTTCTGGGAGGAGACTAATGCGACTTGCAGTCTTCACCCTGAGAGAAACGCTCTGAAAGTTTCAAGCAGGGCCAAATGTCCCCTCCCCTTTCGAAATTTGAAAGATGCGAGCACCTGCGAAATCATGATTTATCCAAATGATCAGTGACGAAAAATCACCGTACCGGAAAAAGGTTCATTGTTCGTCTTGCATCCCACAGTCTGTTGACAGTCTCTATTACCATATTACGTGCATCTGTCCATGAGAGATTATGGATTCAGTGATACTATTATAAGAACACAGATCATGTTAGCCTGTCTAGCCTTATCTGCCTATATCAGGGATGGGAGCTACAAAAAAAACGGAACTCCTCACGAGCGGCAGCAGTGGCTCATGGGTCTGCATATCCACATCCATACCCACACACATGCAGTCAGAGCCGGCCCAAGCCTTTTGCCCCCCCCCCCACACCCCTTTCCACCCCACCTTGCGAGCAAGACATTTTAGTGGCCCTCTTGACAGCAGAGAGAACAAATGTACATTTTAGAGTTAATTTCCTGCCATTTTACACATTTTGCCATGGGGCGTAGAGAAAATGTTGCAATGTTATAACTCATTTCATGCAATTCTACTCATTTTGCAATGGGGTGGGGAGAAATGTTTGCAGATTTTAGTGATAATTAAGTGTCTGTCAGTGACTGACGTAAGAGAAAAACTGCTGAAGCAATAACACATTTCGAAATTGGCACATTGTGTATTCTACTATTCTAACTCGCAACAGTAAGAACCACGACTGAGTTCAAAAATATATATATATATATATATATATATTATGATCCGCAGGCCTACAAAAGGGGGGCCCCCAGGCGACAGTTGCCCATCCCTGGCCTATATCTATACTGAGCATGATTAAGCTCATCAGTGTTAAAGACTGAGTGTGAGTTTAGTACGCACTATGAAGAGGTTCTTGGTGGGTCCGTCGTGTTGAGAAACGTTCCTGATCATCTTCATGGTCAGAACATCCTTTAGCTTCAGACCCCTCTTCATCAGCATCTTCAGACCATTACCTAGGGACGGAAAAACAGGATTAGATGTGTGTGTGTGTGTGTGTGTGTGTGTGTGTGTGTGTGTGTGTGTGTGTGAGTGCGTGTTTTACCTTCACAGATGACCTGTGCATTCCTCTTGTTGGCAGCCAGGTTGATGCAGAAGGAGATGAGCTCAGGGTCCATGGGGCTCTCACCACAATCAAACAGCATCTTCATCAACTGTAAAGCAATCAAATAATACATAAATCAATCAATTCATCATCAATTATTATAGCTGCCAGAAGTCAGTCAGTGTCTTATGGGTGTCTCTGTTCCCAAACCTTTCTCTCTATTTGAGGATGGATGCATGCTTGGTGACATCATTGGTTGAATGGATGAATGACATCACCACCATGTTGATGACACTGGTCTACATATCGTCCATACAGTCATTTAGTGGGTCGCCATGGTGACACACACTGGGTTAACCGCAGAGTACGGAAACAGGAAGGCCTTTTCTGAAGTGAGCAGATAAGTAGAGAGTATAGGCACAGTCATTTCTGTCTAATCAGGTCTGTGCCAAGACCCTGCAGGGGACTACTGAGAGGGCTTGCAAACAGATGAAGGAGAGAGGTGGACAGAGGGAGATGGAAAGAGAGGACATTCCATGCCGGCTTGCAATTTGTCCATTCCTCCACAATCCAAAGGCCTCTGATTCATATAGAGCATCCTACAGTCTCCTTCAATTACGTCAAAAGACAGTAAGCTTCAGGTCCTTAGTGATGATGATGGTGGATGTGTTTGTATTTGTACGTGTGTGGAGGGGGACGGTGAGGGGGGAGACGTGATGAGGGGAGCAGAAGAGGTGGCTAGGCCACCAGTTAACGTCCTGGAAGTCAACTACAGAGAGAGGTGCAGGTCCAAAAAGGAGTTGCCCCCAGCCCTTGCCCTCTGCTCCCCCTCTTTCCCTGCCCAGTCTCCCAGTACTCCTGCTCTGATTTAACATTAAACAGGAAAGGCTTTAAGCAGGGGCACTGCAGGTCCGCTCCCTGTGAGGAGTCAGTAGTGTGCAATCCTACTAACACACACACACACACACACACACACACACACACACACACACAGGCCTCGCATCGGGTATCACATACCAGGGGCCCTGGACCCCAAATCAGCCCCGTCTAGACTGTCTGGCACCTGCCTCTGCTTATTTACCACAGCATAGCCAGAGGAGGCTTAGCGCCACACTACACAGCACGCAGAACCTCCATCACTCCCCTCCAGCCTCCACTCCTTCCTTCCCTCCACCCCTAACCCTGCACACCCCTAAAGCCCCTTCCTCTCCCTCATAACCCCATGTCAGGCCTCTCCCTCCCAGCCCAGAGCTGACCACACCAGAAGTGGAGAAGGGGAAAGGATTGGGTCAGGTCTTGCCCCAGGCCCAGGGGGAGAGGTAGAGAGGAGAAGGGCAGAAAGTAAAGGAGTAGGGGAGGCAGAGAAGAAAAGGTTGAGCTGGCCAAAGGGCAGGGACAGAGCAGAGGTAGCCTGATGAGGAAGCCTGCCCAGCAGGAAATAGGGAGGGAGGATGGAGAGGAGATTGGCTCCAGGTAGGACTGGGCGATATGTCCAAATTATTCGTCATATTTTCTACATTTGACGGTATGACAGTATTTGAAGGTATTTTATGTTTTTGAATAATAAAAGTTCTAAATATTCTTTGAGTAGTGCATGACCCTAGGGTGGCAACACATACATTATAAGTGATTTTGATGGGGCTTTCTCCATTCTAATTGTTGTAGTGTTCAATCCAACTTCAAACAAAAATGATTATCAGTATTTTCATACATTTCTGCATTGCCTGCACTTTTGTTATCATTTCCACAAAGTGACCTTCAGGGCTGCATGATATGGGCAAAATTCTATAGATGGAATATAGTGGGCAGCACCTTGAATATATTGATGTTTGACATGATAACAAATGAATAAGCCAGGAAATAATTATTGGGTAGGAACCAAAAGTGCTGGTCAGTGTTTCCAGGTGACCCTTAATTAGAAGTGACATGTATTCTTACCTCATGTAGCTAGCAAACATTAAAGACAGTACAGTATGAAGATGGGCAGAAACTGCTTCTCCAATAGAAATCCCCGATCACACTTGTAGGCGATGTCATGGTGACGTTGGCTAGCTAAGCTCATGCACAAAAATACGTCATTGGGTCTAACATTCGCCTCGCGGCAAACTGCGGATGCGCAGGCCGTCAAATCAAAGGCTTTCCTTAGATATAAAGCTGTTTTTGACAGAAATTAAAACGTGTCAGTTTGTCACATTCACGAGGCTAGAGTAATAACATGTTCAACTACTTAAGACTTTGCTCGAATCTAGGTTCTGATTATTCTTTTTTTAATTAACAACTAAGGAAGAACGTTTCACTTCTCATTGACTTCCCAAACTGGTCTGCTTTGTCTGTTTCGCAAGCGTTCCCGGAAGTCTCGCAATGATGCGCCTCTGGCTACGTTTTCTCTGACTATTAGTACATTGCTGCCAGCTAACTAGCGATTAGCGGCTAACGAGATTTATTTTAGTCACAACTTTGCTAAGAAAAGACAAACTAGCAGATAGTAGTTTGCAGACAGTAAGATACACAAACTAATAGTCTCATTATAGAATGCTTGGGGAAAGCAGCATGTCACCAACATGTTGCATCTATCTGACCATGCAGACTGCAGAGCGAACAGCACGAAAGTGCTCGTTGACTCTGTGGTCAAGCAACTGCTCTCTTGAGTGACAGGGGGGCAGGGCTTGGTGTGGGAAGTGGCATGCAGCAGGAGGGAGAACAACAACTCAAGTAGAAAACGGAGTAAACAAAAAAATGTGTTTACATTACACACATCAAAGTTACGTATCATATTTAACAAACCAAACACTGATATACCATTATAGAAGGCAAAGTAAAAATCCAAACCAATCTGTACATCAATACCCATATATAGTAAAATACTGTAAACTGCCCAGCGCTAGCTAAAGGACCATCCCTAGAAACAGAGAGAGAGCCTGGGGTCAAAGGCCACTTTCCAGTCATGCTGTTACCCAACATCCCCTCTGACACTCTGACCCCGCGGGGCAGATCTACTGGCGACATGACCCACTAAACAAACAACCCTGTTTATGAGCATCTGGCCCCCATTTACACCCAATCTCACAAGACAAACAGAATAAGCATTTAAGTAATCTACCCATGATGAAAGACAGAGGCAATCAGACTTCACTCAATCAATATGACATCAGTTTCATCCCGACATCACTAACATCATGTACACTTAAAATATAGATATTCCCTATTAGTGCAATCTACGTACACTAAATAGGCCTATACTATAGAGAAGATGGAGAGAAAGTCCTTTTTCACTGAGGGCTGGTTAGATGAATGACGCAAGGCTTTCTCCAGCGCTCCAATAAGTGGAAATAAATAAAAAAACATGGAGCTGTCATCAGTGAGACTGAAGGCTGAGCAGCCGCCCTTTGGCGATGTGGGTTCAAATGTAGCATGCCCCCCCCCCCTATTCCTACCACTCTATCCATTCCTCCTGCTCTCTATTCCTTCCGCTCTCTCCATTTCTCCCACCCTCTCCATCCCTTTCTATCCCTCCCTCTTTCCATCCACCCTTCCCTCGCTACACCCCTTTTTCTCGTGCATAATTCCAAGGCTGTTAGCCTCGATGCTAATGCTGTCTGGTCTGTGGCCCCAGCCCCCGACCCTTGAGTATACACTACCCAGTCTTACCTGTGGTATGCAGTCCGTGTAGGCAAACATGGACTTGAATCTGTCGTCCACACTGATGTGGTACAGAATGCACATACACAGCTGTCTCTGGCTCTCGTCAGCTGAAACATAAACAGAGTGAAGAGAAGCACAGAGAGGGGTAAATGGATGAATGAATGAGGAGCTGTACTTACTTTCTGCTTCATGGAGATTCAAATGTCCAAAAGTCTTGGACGAGGCTAGTGCACAACATACAGTACGTCCATTACAATACAGCTTAAAACCACCTCTCTAGGATGATATGGTTTAGGAGTAAATCTAGTCATTTAAAGACAACGAACACATTTTCTTATTGCAGGTCTATAAGAGGTTATTTTACAGCAGTCTAAAGAACATGGCTCTGACTCTATGATTCAGTGCTAATCTGTCAGGCAGCTCTCTGAGTGTTTATGACTTTGGCCCAAACCACTGCAGGGTGACTGCAGGACGCTCCAGAGAGGCAGCTCACCAACATCATGGGGTTAGGAGTCTGAAGGCCTAGGACCTTGTTTCATGAACACTAGTTTCTAGAGGGAGAGTGACTGCAGTGACCGACCACACTGGGTAAGAACTAGGGTGATGAAGGACCACAGATCTAACAGACCAGACCGACCCAGTCCAGTTCTAACTAGTCCCAACCTAACCCGTGGTCAGTGACCATGCAGGGCAAGCAGCCTTATCACATACAGTAGCAGCCTACTGGTACCAGATGTGCTCACTGAACCCCTGGAAACAAGAGAAAAGAAACGGCTTGGAGGTTTAATTGGGAAAACAGGAGGAAGCATCAATTTTACTGCCTTTAATAAGTTAAAGCTACACTGCTCAGGCCCTTGCAGTGCTGCGATTGGCCCACACGTGCTTCTCATTAGTGGAGCCCTCAACCTATACCTTAACACATACGCTCACACACTTGTTGCCTCACATGAGCTCTCTCCCGCTCTCTCTCCCCCCCTCCTGACCTGGAAAAGTCCCTCACTACACCGGTAGGAACATGGAGGATCCTTTATTGGGAAGGAGAGAGACGCCATTAAATGTTCTAAACACCACTAGAACCCCACTGAAAAAAGAGCGGAGAGCCGTTAACAATTAACTTGAGTGTTCAGGGGCAGTTAGTGAGAGAGCTAAACTCCAATTACACCCTGCTCTGATTTAAAACCACCCAACCTTCATAAAATCATACCACCATGCATTAGTGGCGCCTGGGGCAGGTCTGTGGACAGTATACTATTCTGTTGTTAGTGCAATTTACTGAGAAAATAAGAGTACTTTTCAGTCTTCAAAGAGAAAACCCATAATGCACATCAAATGGCTTCTAAGAAAAGGTCCATTGTGAAATTGTCCAAATGGTATGATTCTGGAGTAAATTGGGAGTAAAACATGGTACTCTCTGGAGACAAGAGGGATATCTCTGGACAGTACTTCTACACAGAAAACAGGACAGAGCTAATAGGATGATTAAGAGGACTTCAATTCTACGCAGTTTGAAAACCACACTGACACACATACTGAACACCCACACACATACTAGGGATGTGACAAATGGGAAAAGATTCTTAAGTTTAAACTGCCATCTGTGGGGGGGTTTCTGTGAGAGAATTTTATTTTTTTGAATTCCAAGTGAACTCACTATGCAGCTGCACTGCTGCCAGCAATGGTTTGGGTCTCATGGTGCATCCCTTTCAGATGGTTAAGCATTGCACCTATAATACCTTTACTGTACCTCAATTCCACCTCGCAAAGTTTGCATTTCCTTTACACCCCTAACACATACTGTGAAACAGTAGCCCAACGTTTAAGAGAAATTGGAGAGAGTGAATCTTACAAGCGAACACACCGGAACACGCTCTAAATGATATCAAATTGTATTAGTCACATGCGCCGAATACAACAGGTGTAAACCTTAGTCAAATGCTTACTTACGAGCCCCTAACCAACAGTCAATTTTCCCCAAAAATAAAGATGAGAATAAGAGATAAAAGTAACAAGTAATTAAAGTGCAGCAGTAAAAAAATAACAATATATAACGGGGGTGCTGGTACAGAGTCAATATGCGGGGGCACCGGTTAGTTGAGGTAGTACGTACATGTAGGTAGAGTTATTAAAGTGACTATGCATAGATGGCAACAGAGAGGCAGTGGTGTGTGGGGGGGGGGGCAATACAAATAGTCTGGATAGCCATTTGACTAGATGTTCAAGAGTCTTATGACTTGGGGCTAGAAGCTGTATAGAAGCATCTTGGACCTAGACTTCGCACTCCGGTACCGCTTGCCATGTGGTAGCAGAGAGAACAGTCTATGACTAGGGTGGCTGGAGTCTGACAATTTTTAGGGCCTTACTCTGACACCGCCTGGTATAGAGGTCCTGGATGGCAGGAAGCTTGGCCCCAGTGATGTACTGGGCCGTTCGCACTATCCTCTGAAGCGCCTTGCGTTCGGAGGCCGAGCAGTTGCCATACCAGGCAGTGATGCAACCAGTCAGGATACTCTCGATGGTGCAGCTGTAGAACCTTTTGAGGATCTGAGGACCCATGCCAAATCTTTTCAGTCTCCTGAGGGGGAATAGGTTTTGTCGTGCCCTCTTCATGACTGTCTTGGTGTGCTTGTACCATGTTAGTTTGTTGGTGAAGTGGACACCTAGGAACTTGAAGCTCTCAACCTGCTCCACAGCAGCCCCGTCGATGAGAATGGGGGCGTGCTCGGTCCTCTTTTTCCTGTAGTCCACAATCATCTCCTTTGTCTTGATCACGTTGAGGGAGAGGTTGTTGTCCTGGCACCACACAGCCAGGTCTCTGACCTCCTTCCTATTGGCTGTCTCGTTGTTGTCGGTTATCAGGCCTACCACTGTTGTGTCATCGGCAAATTTAATGGTGTTGGAGTCGTGCCTGGCCGTGTAGTCATGAGTGAACAGGGAGTACAGGAGGGGGCTGAGCACGCACCCCTGAGGGGCCCCAGTGTTGAGGATCAGCGTGGCAGATGTGTTGTTGCCTACCCTTACCACCTGGGGGTGAACCGTCAGGATGTCCAGGATCCAGTTGCAGAGGGAGGTGTTTAGTACCAGGGTCCTTTGTGGGTACTATGGTGTTGAACGCTGAGCTGTAGTCAATGAATAGAATTCTCACATAGGTGTTCCTTTTGTCCAAGTGGGAAAGAACAGTGTGGAGTGTGATTGAGATTGCGTCATCTGTGGATCTGTTGGGGCGGTATGCGAATTCGAGTGGGTCTAGGGTTTTCAGCATGATGGTGTTGATGTGAGCCATGACCAGCCTTTCAAAGCACTTCATGGCTCACTTATGTATATGTTACATTTCAGTTTTTTCATTTGCAAACATTTCTAAAAACCTGTTTTTGCTTTGTCATTATGGGGTATTGTGTGTAGATTGATGAGGGGGAAAAACGATTTAATCCATTTTAGAATGAGGCTAAGGTAACAAAATGTTGGAAAAGTCAAGGGCTCTGAATACTTTCCGAATACACTGTATAGTAAGGATGTGCATCTTTCCCTTTCAAGTCGATTCTATATGTATCTAGATACACAGGCTCCGATACAATACAGGAAGTTACGGTTTAGTTTGAAACAATTCGGGTTTGATTAGAGAATGAATTGATGCGAATCGGTTTGATGCGATTTGTTGCATAAACACATTCATTTTCCATTCTAAATTAAAATCTGCTGCTCATGGCATTCATGAGCTGGGGTTCTCTGAGCTGTATCTGTCTGGGCTGACTTCTGTGCGTGTGTACATTTTGTATGTGTGTAAGTGATGTATGTCTATGGTGTATGTATTATGTAGGCACCTGAGCTGAGCAATAAGGAAGACTAGGCATCTACCACCCCACTACCACTATCAGATTAAGGGAGAAATGTTGCCTGTTTTCCGTCCCTTCCACTTAAGTTCTGAAATCACCATCACCCACTAATTAACTTGTCATTTTTGCACCTTCCTAATATTGAGTTGCAACCCCCCCCCCCCCCCCCCGGCCCTCAGAACAGCCTCAATTCGTCAGACATGGACTCTACAAGGTGTCGAAAGCTTTCCACAGGGATGCTGGCCCATGTTGACCCCAATGCTTCCAACAGTTGTGTCAAGTTGGCTGGATGTCCTTTGGGTGGTGGACCATTCTTGATACACACAGGGAATTGTTGAGCGTGAAAAACCCAGAAGCGTTGCAGTTCTTAACACAAACGGGTACGGATTGCACCTACTACCATACCCCGTTCAAAGGCACTTCAATGTTTTGTCTTGCCCATTCACCCTCTGAATGGCACACATACACAATCCATGTCTCAATTGTCTTAAGGCTTAAAAAAATCCATATTTAACCTGTCTCCTCCCCTTCATCTACACTGATTGAAGTAGATTTAACAAGTGACATCAATAAGGAATCATAGCATTCACCTGGTCAGTCTATGGTCATGGAAAGAGCAGGTGTTCAGTGTATAGCACAAGTTTGGATTTCACCCACATCGAAAAATCGAATGGTTATTACGTTTTTATGGAGTGAGCTTCTTTTCTCCTCCCGCTTTGGCCATGCAGTGCGCCTTCGCAAAAGTGATTGCTGTCCTCGTTATAAAATGATAAATCAACTTTACCCTGTATATCTAAAAATGACCATAGACCCTGTTTAAAACAAAACTATCAAAACTATTACTGTAGGTGAAAATTAACAATCAAAATAAAATATATTGTAAGCCCCGTTCACCAGGTACAGCCAGATGAGAGTTGTCTTCAGTAGCTCATGTCAATTCCGGGATACCACCATTTTCAACAGCGCATAGATAATAATGACCTAAAAAATTACATAGGTTGTCACTCAACAGGGACTAGCTTCAGGGGGAAGCTTGTTCCAACATTTGTGGTGCCAGGACAGAGAAGAGCTTCGACTGGGCCGAGTGGGAGCTGCCCACCCATATGGGTGTGAGGGCCAAGAGACCAGAGGTAGCAGAACGGAGTGCTCGGGTTGGGGCGTAACATACCCTCTCTTTGCAACCCTAATTTAGACAGTGACTCCAAAATGACATTTTTTTGTGTCACTTTTATTGCAAGTAAGAATAGAAAATGTTTGAACATTCATTACATGAATGTGGATGCTACCTTAATTCTGGATAATCATCAATGAATCGTGAATGAGAAAGTTAGAGAGACAAAGATCATACACCCCCCCCCAAAAATGCTAATCTCCCTCATTATTAGTAACAATGCACCTGCATTTGGGGCGGCAGGGAGCCTCGTGGTTAGAGCGTTGGGCCAGTAACCGAAAGGCTGCTGGATCGCATCCCCAAGCTGACAAGGTAAAAATCTGTTGTTCTGCCCCTGAACAAGGCAGTTAACCCACTGTTCCCTGGTAGGCAGTCATTGTAAATAAGAATTTGCTCTTAACTGACTTGCCTAGTTAAATAAAATAAACTTTCTCACCATTAGTCATGATCCATTCATTATTTTTCTTAAACACTGCATTATCAGGATTGGTGTTCAGAGACATCTTATATACTCAGTTAGAAAGAAAATTACTTCAGTCACCATTCACCACCAAAACAAAATGCAAATGCATCCAACATGTTGGTAGAGTCACGCTTGATTTAGTCATTGCGTGCGAGAATATGTGACCTACACTATTAAGTGAAATTTGTCCAAATACTAGATGTAGGCTTTAAAGAGCTTTCATTTCTAAACGGTAAATCAGATATGTATGAAAATACTCTCAAATAAGACAACTTTCTGTACCGTCACCTAATAGGAAACATCTGATCTCAAATAAAAAATGCTGGAGTAGAGGCAAATCAACAAAGAAAATGCATCACTGTCCAAATACATACGTTGGGGAATGTATTCGGCTATGTTTAGCCTAAGCGTGGACTGGCATGCACCTGCATATCATGTGTGTGCACACAAGTGCGTGTCTCATTCATAAAGTAAAAATCCTGTAGACCCCTCAGCCTTTCCGGACAGATTCTGCAAAAACAACATTTATGCTGCGGCCCAGCGTATTATTCTAACAAATATATTATATTAATTATGCACATTACCCAACCTTCCCTGAAGAGGTTTTAAAAGGCCCATTACAGATGCTCCCAGCCGTGCCACATGACCCCCTGGACGAGCTAACACACCAGTCACACACAGGATCTAGTTTCAGGAGTAAGCCTCGCTGGCTCTGGTTCTGCTGGCCATTACACACATGTACACACATACACAGTTGTGTCAGTGAGTAGTGTACCTAGCAGTGAGGAGAGTTTGGGGATGAGTCCAGCCTGAACCATCTGGCTGCGGAGGCCTGTGTCAAAGGAGAGGTTGAGGAGCAGGCGCAGTGTAGTGTTCAGTAGGTCTTCATGCTTACAGGGCAGCAGCCTGGCCAGTTTCTCCACAGCATACGTCTCTGCCTGAACACCAGAGAACAGAGGAGACAGTGAGGGAGACATTGTCTCCAAGTCATTTAACACAACCCAATATAAATGTGCACCGATACACACCCTACTTCAACAACCAATCCCACCATGAGACCACAATGATACTTTCTTTGACGTCAGACAAATCAAATCACATTTTATTGGTCACATACACATGGTTAGCAGATGTTATTGCGAGTGTAGCGAAATGCTTATGCAGTTTCCTAAGGACTAGAAGCGAAGCTGTCATCTCTATCGGCGCCAACTTTAACAACACAGACTTCACCTGTGTTGGGGGTCAATTTCATTTTAACTCCGTTCATTCAATGAATTACTTAAAACTAATTCAACTTATTTTGTAATTTGGTAAGAATGTTGTCCTGAATGTACAGAGATAGCAGTGTTGACTAGATACACAGTGTTGACAGGTAGGTGCAGGTGTTGAGCAGACGCATCAAGGACCAGTCTATAAGGCACCACGAAGAGTAGCAAACCAGATGGCCTGCACACTGGAGGTGTGTGTGTCAATTACACTGCTACTGTGTTCAAAGGTAATCCACTGACACCAATACAAATTGTCTGCACAGTAATCAACTACAGTTCTAAAGCCATCTTACAACTGTTATCTGGTGTTGAATACAAACGTGTAATAAGTAGAATGATGACAAATCACTAACTAATTATCTTTTTGTAGCTAATCAGCCTGCAACTAAAACCGTCCCCTGAGATAAAGTGATACTCTGTGAATAACATGTTGAGAGCACTACTCTTCTGTTCTGCTGGACTCATGTAGACAATGGGCAAGAACCCCTAAGGGTTCTTTTATCAGAGTCAAAGATACACTAAAAGGAAACAAAAAAATAAAATAAAATAAAAACTGTTCCTAACTGAGTCTGGCTTTAATAAAAAGGCACACAAACTGGCTGAGATTGGATCCAGGTGGGACTGCAGTAAGACAGGGAAGTAAAGCAATGATCACTGAAGTCCTACAACTGTACTAGAGAAGGCATCAAAAGTAACTATCAAAAGTAACTAACTAAATGTAAACTAGTACAAAATACCACAAATACCACAAAATAATAAAAATAGTATTATTATTATACATTCTCAATCTACAGTAAGTCAGAGGACCTGAGACTTTGTATGTACAGTGAGCTTCAAAAGTATTGGGACAGCGATACATTTGTTGTTGTTTTTTCCTCTGTACTCCGGCACTTTAGATTTTAAATGATTCAATGACTGAGGTTAAAGTGCAGACTGTCAGCTTTATGTTGAAAGTATTTTCATCCATATGAAAAACCATTTATAAAAAAAACAGCACTTTCTGTACATTTGCCCCCCCAATTTTAGGGAACCAAAACTATTGGGGCTAATACACCTACAGTGCATTCAGAAAGTACCAAGATCCCTTGACTTTTTCCACATTTTGTAATGTTACAGCCTTATTCTAAAATTGATTAAATCGTTTTTCCCCTCTCAATCAATCTACACACAATACCCCATAATGACAGCAAAAACAGGTTCTCATAAATAATTGCAAATTTATTTGAAATTTTTAAAATGGGGAGTCGCTACACAGCAATTGTCAGGTCTCACCAGAGATGTTTGATTGGGTTCAAGTCCAGGCTCTGGCTGGGCCACTCAAGGACATTCAGAGACTTGTCCCGAAGCCACTCCTGCGTTGTCTTGGCTGTGTGCTTAGGGTAGTTGTTCTGTTAGAAGGAAAACCAGTGCCCCAGTCTGAGATACTGAGCATTCTGGAGAAGGTTTTCATCAAGGATCTCTCTGTACTTTGCTTCATTCATCTTTCCCTCGATCCTGACTAGTCTCCCAGTCCATGCCGCTGAAAAACATCACCACAAGCATGATGCTGCTTACACCACCATGCTTCGCCAAAGGGATTGTTTTGGCCAGGTGATGAGCAGTGCCTGGTTTCCTCCAGACGTAACGCTTGGCATTCAGGCGAAAGAGTTCAATCTTGGTTTCATCACACCAGAAAATCTTGATTTCTCATGGTCTGAGAGTCCTTTAGGTGCCTTTTGGCAAACTCAAAGTGGGCTGTCATGTGCCTTTTACTGAGGAGTGGCTTCCGTCTGGCCACTCTACAATAAAGGTCTGATTGGTGGAGTGCTGCAGAAATGGTTGTCCTTCTGGAAGGTTCTCCAATCTCCACAGAAGAACTCTGGAACTCTGTCAGAGTGACCATCAGGTTCATGGTCACCTCCCTGACAAATACCCTTTTCCCCAAATTGCCAGCTCTAGGAACAGTCTTGGTGATTCCAAACTTCTTCCTTTTGAGAATGATGGAGGCCACTGTGTTCTTGGGGACATACAATTTTGGTACCCTTTCCCAGATCTGTGCCTCGACACAATCCTGTCTCGGAGGTCTACAGACAATTCCTTCAACCTCACGGCTTGGTTTTTTTCTCTGACATGCACTGTCAACTGTGGGACCTTATATAGACAGGTGTGTGCCTTTCCAAATCATGTCTAATTAACAAAATTTACAACAGGTGGACTCCAATCAAGGATGATCAATGGAAACAGGATGCACCTGAGCTCAATTTTGAGTCTCATAGCAAAGGGTCTGAATACTTATGTAAATAAGGTATTTCTGTTTTCTATAAATTTGCAAAAATGTACATTATCGGGTATTGTGGATAGATTGCTGAGGGAAAAATGTAATTGAATCTATTTTAGAATAAGGCTGTAACGTAACAAAATGTGGAAAAAGGGAAGGGGTCTGAATACTTTCCGAATGCACTATATGTGTATCAAAGTAGTCAAAACTTTATTTGGTCCTATATTCCTAGCACGCAATGATCACATCAAGTTTGTGACTACAAACTTGTTGGACGCATTTCCTATTTGTTTTGGTTGTGTTTGATTATTTTGTGCACAATAGAAATGAATGGTAAATAATGTAGTCACTTTTATTGTAAATAAGAATGTAATATGTTTCTAAACACTTCTACATTAATGTGGAAGCTACCATGACTATGGATAGTCCTGAATGAATCGTGAATAATAATAATAATAATAAAGTGAGACGCACAAATATCATACCCCCAAGACATGCTAACCTCTCACCATTACAACAGGGGAGGTTAGCATTTTTGGGAGGGGGTATGATATTTACAATAAAAATGACTCCAAAATGACAATACATTTTTACCATTCATTTCTATTGGGCACAAAATAATCTGAAACACAACCAAAACAAGCAACAAATGCATTCAACAAGTTTGTAGAGTCACAAGCTTGATGTAATCATTGTGTGCAAGGAATATTGGATAAAATACTAAAAACATTTGACTACTTTAATACACATAAGAAAACTTGTCCCAATACTTTTGGTCCCCTACAATGGGGGAGACTATGTACACTGAACAAAAATATAAAAAGCAACATGCAACAATTTCAAAGATTTTACTGAGTTACAGTTCATACAAGGAAATCAGTCAATTGAAATAAATTCATTAGGCCCTAATAATCTATGGATTTCACATGACGGAATACAGATATGCATCTGCTGGTCACAGATAATAATTTTTTTTTAAATAAAAAAATTGGGTGTGGATCAGAAAACCAGTCAGTCTCTGGTGTGACCACTATTTGCCACATGCAGCGTGACACATCTCCTTCGCAAAGAGTTGATAAGGCTGTTGGTTGTGACCTGTGGAATGTTGTCCCACTCCTCATCAATAGCTGTGGGAAGTTGCTGGATATTGGCAGAAACTGGAACATACCCGTCATACACGTGGATCCAAAACATTCCAAACATGATCAATAGGTGACGTGTTTGGTGAGTATGCAGGCCAAGGAAGAACAAGGACATTTTCAGCTTCCAGGAATTGTGTACAGATCTTTGCGACATTGGGCCGTGCATTATCATGCTGAAACATGAGGTGATGGCGGCGGATGAATGGCATGACAATGGGCCTCAGGATCTTGTCACGGTATCTCTGTGCATTCAAACTGCCATCGATAAAATGCAATTCTGTTTGTTGTCCGTAACTTATGCCTGCCCATACCCTAACCCCACCATGGGGCACTCTGTTCAAAACATTGACATCAGCAAACCGCTCACCCATATCTGCCATCTTCCCGGTACAGTTGAAACCGGGATTCATCTGGGAAGAGCACACTACTCTAGCGTGCCAGTAGCCATCGAAGGTGAGCATTTGGCCACTGAAGTCAGTTACGACGTGGAACTCAGGCCAAGACACTGGTGAGGACGTCGAGAACGCAGATGAGCTTCCCTGAGACGTTTTCTGACAGTTTGTGCAGAAATTCTCCAGTTGTACAAACCCACAGTTTCATCAGTTGTCCGAGTGGCTAGTCTCAGACGATCCCGCAGGTGAAGAAGCCGGATGTGGAGGTCCTGGGCTGGCGTCATTACATGTGGTCTGCGGTTGTACGTACTGCCAAATTTTAAAAAATTACGTTAAAGGCGGCTTATGGTAGAGAAATGATCATGAAATTCTCTGGCAACATTCTCTGGTGGACATTCCTGCAGTCAGCATGCCAATTCTACGCTCCCTCAACTTGAGACATCTGTGGCATTGTGTTGTGTGACAAAACTGCACATTTCAGAGTGGCCTTTTATTGTCCCGAGCACAAGGCACACCTGTATAATGATCATGAGGTTTAATCAGCTTAATGATATGCCACACCTTTCAGGAGGATGAAGTATCTTGGCAAAGGAGAAAAGCTCACTAACAGGGATGTAAGAAAATGTGCGCACAACATTTTAGAGAAATAAGCTTTTTGTGCCTATGGAACATTTCTGGGATTTGTATGAAAATACCCTGAAATTAAAGCTGACAGTCTGCACTTTAACTGAAGTGCTAGGGTAGAGCCAAAACAACAAAAAAGTAGTCACTGTCCCAATACTTTTGGAGCTCACTGTATTTTTTTGGAGCTCCTGTACCCCTCTCCCTACATCCCTCCCTCTTCTCTGCCCCTCTCCCTCCGTCTTTCCCTCTCTTACCATGTCATTCTTATTCTCCAGGAAGATACTGAGCTTCTTGAGGAAGGAGACCACCAGCACCAGCAGCTCCTCGTCTTCCCGGTCCAGGGTCTTCACCAGGGTGTGGACGATGTTCTTGTTTCTCATCTTCAGCTCGGTGCGCGTGTCCTCAGCAAGGTTCAACAACAGGTGCAGAGCCACTGGGAAGCAATAGTGAGAGGGGACTGTAGAATCAAATAGTGATTCAACTTGATATTACTATGTAATAACCAATGTAGTTGGTAATTACTATGTAATTACATCACTGCATTATCAAGCACTAATAGTGCTGTCTGTAACAAACATCACTACCCCTCTGCTAGACATGGTAGTGTGCTACACCGTTACTGTACCTCGTAGAAGCTGCTCCTGCTTGATCAGTAGACCTTGGTACTTCTTGAAGGCTTTCTCATGCTCCTTCTTCACATTCTGGTTCTTATGGTCATCGTCACGTGAGATCAGTCAAGGAAGGAGTGTTACTGTATTGAACCAATGAACTCACTATATAGTCGTGTTTTATAATCAGCCAGCACTGAGGGCAGAAGGAACCCTGAGGCATTGACCCTGTCTATGTTGTTTTCGTTGTGTTGGACCCCAGTAAGACTAGCTGTCGCCATTGGCGTCGGCTAATGGGGACCCTAATAAAATCTAATCAAATCAAGCAGCAAGATATGTAACATTTAGGTGACCTTTGACTTCAGCTAAAGGATATAGGCTGCAGCCTTCTTCTGCAGTTCGTCCTGCCAGAGGTCGTACCTCTTCAGCTCGTGTTCAATTATGTTCATACAGAGGGCTCCGATCTTATAGTGGGTCACCTGCCCATGGAACTGGGAGAAACTGGGGAAGGGAAGAGAAAGGGTTTACAAGGCTTCCACTTATTCAAAAGTGCATTTCGTTCATTGTTATGCAACACCTATTTTTTAGCACAGTCGGATGCTCAGATTGAAATGATCCTATCAGCTGAGAGCTTAGTCCAAAACGTCAACTGCAAAAAAAGGACAAGAAAGATTGCGTAAAACAGTATCTCATCTCCTACTCATAATCAGCCAGACACAAACCAAATCATTTCAAAACCAAACAGCACTGCCACGGAGCGGGGCCAAGAAGGACTATCAGCTTTCAGAACTACGTAGATCCTCTCACAACTCAAATCGCTCTTGACAAGTAGTTTAATTATTATTCTATCAAGGGTAATTAGTGTTTCCCAACCCCCAAGGTTGGAAAGTAAGGTTTTGTCATATGTTGTCATAGTTATGCGATTGCTGTCAGAATGAGAGAGAGCAGAACATGAAAACAAAAGAAGAGGTTCTGGCGAGGGAGAGGGAGTTGTATACCTGGAGAAGCAAAAGAAGACGTAGATGATGGTGGTTGCCAGGTCAACGCTCTGTTTCCAGTCCTCCCTCAGAACTCTGGCCAGGGCTCCCAGGGCTGTCTCTGATGAGCAGCAGACGCCACACAGGTCAGAGAGAAAGCAAGAGAGAGGTGGGGAGGTGAGAAGAGAGAGTGAGGAAAGTGATAGATATATATATATATATATATATATGTGATGTGTGTGTGGGGGGGGCAAGGGGAGTGATTGAGGAAGGAGGGGGATTATTTGAAGTATGTTAGGATTTGAAAGGGAAGTATGCAGTTGGGGTGGAGGTGGGCAGGTAGTGGAAAGAGTCTAGCATGGAGATGACAGTCAGCTTGGGGTGGGAGGTTAAGGTAAGGAATCTGGGGGAATGTAAAGGGTTCCAGGCTCCCATGGCTTGAGCTATGGGTGATCTTCATTGTAAAGATACATATCACATTGTTCCATTTCCCCTGGCCATCTCCACTTTCCTCACTGACCCGAGGTCTCATGGTTCACATGCACGTTCTACCGTTATCAACGTCTGACCATGTGATCCGTTACGACAGACAAAGTGAGCCTGTGATGCATAGTGACAGTTACAAAATGAAGCCATGCCATCATTTGACAGCTGTAATGGATGAGGACCCTGTGCTGTTGTGAGAGAAAACAGCTCTGTCGTCAGGGAAGGGAATAGGAAGGACTAGTGCTAGGCTGTGTTTTCTTATGAACGGGATGGGCTGGTGAGAGAGTCTGTAGATTATATCAACCAATGACACTAGAGTTTGTCTAGCCTGGCCTGTACAGCTTTTAAACACCCAGCAGAACAGAGAAGATGATTTCTCGGGAACGTAGCATTGTGACAGATGGGAAAGGAACGTACCATTCTGCAGGAGCTCCTCCAGGTTGTCTGGGTTGCGGGCAAGGTGGAGGATGAGGGTGGCACCCCTGACCTTCTCTGGGATGTCCTCATACAGCAGCTCCACATAGTGATCTATCCTGTTGATGTTGGCCTCCTCATCCAGCTGAGAACAGAGATACAGTATAGGTGAGGAATGGCGAGGGTTAAAATCATACCGACATAATACTGTGATAATCGTGCTACAAACACACAGAAACAGACTTGGACACGAACAGCCACACAGTCAGACACGTACACACATTTGAAGATGCTCTGCTTACCTCCAACCCCTCAAATGGTGCGAGGTCTCTCGGCGAGTGTTTCTCTCGTTTGTCTGTGAGGAGGACAGGACAGCATGTGCACTAGTAAGCATGATAAAGGTGTATTTACACAATGAATCACGGGCAAAGTCATTCAGATCAAATCAACTTTTATTGTTCAAGTACACATACTGTATTTTGCAGATGTTATCGCAGGTGCAGCGAAACGCTTATGTTTCTATACTTCTATCCAACAGTCTCCCACACCTACTCATTCAAGGGTTTTTATTTATTTTGACTATTTTCCACATTGTAGAATGATAGTGAAGACATCAAAACTATGAAATAACACATATGGAATCATGTAGAAACCCCAAAAAGTGTTATCCTCTGCCTTGATGACAGCTGTGCACACTCTTGGCATTCTCTCAACCAGCTTCATGAGGTAGTCACATGGAATGCATTTCAATTAACGGGTGTGCCTTGTTAAAAATTAATTTCTGGAATTTCTTTCCTTAATGCATTTAATCAGTTGTGTTGTGACAAGGTAGGGCTGGGCGATATGGCCAAAATATTATATCATGGTATACATTTTTTTTTTAAACTGACGTTTTTTTTTGTTTTTATAATAAATGTTCTACAATTGCTTCATGAGTTGTGAGTGATCCTAGGGTGGCAACACATATATTCTAAGTGATTTCAATTAGTCTTTTATACTGTTCAATTCAACCAAAACAAATTTCAGCACTTTTATAATTTCCTGCACTCAACTGCAGTGGTGGAAAAAGTACCCAATTGTCATACTTGAATAGAAGTAAAGATACGTTAATAGAAAATGACTCAAGTAAAAGTGAAAGTCACCCAGTAAAATACTTGAGTAAAAGTCTAAAAGTATTTGGTTTTAAATATACTTAAGTATCAAAAGTAAAAAAAAACAGTTGGCACCATTTTCTTATTTACGGATAGCCAGGGGCACACTCCAACACTCAGACATAATTTACAAACAAGGCATGTGTTTAGTGAGTCCTCCAGATCAGAGGCAGTAGATTACCAGTAATGTTCTCTTGACAAGTGCGTGAAATGGACCATTTTCCTGTCCTGCAAAAAAATCTGAATGTAACGAGTACTTTTAGGTGTCAGGAAACATTTATGTAGTAAAAAGTACAATATTTTCTTTCGGAATGTAGTGAAGTAAAAGTAGTCAAAAAAAAAAAATAGTAAAGTACAGATACCCAAAAAAAATGACATAAGTAGTACTTGAAAGCATTTTTACTTAAGTACTTTACACCACTGTTCAATTGAGATCATTTCCACACTGCCACATGGGGCTGCACGATATGGGAAAATAATCTAGGACTTATTTTTAACCAAATGTTGCAATTGCGATTTGACTTGTGAATTAGAGCAAAACTGTTGGAATCATGGAAATAGATTGACTATTCTAATTCTATAGCTAGAATATAATAGTGGGCACTTGGAATACAGTGTAGTTTGAGATGACAACGAATTAAAATGCCAGGGAGGAGTTATTGTGACAGGGTTGGAACTAAAGTGTTGATAAGTGTTTCCTAGGGGACCCTATAAAGCTTTGGTTACATTGCATGTTCTCTCTTAGCTAGTTCATGTAGCTAACATATTCCTCTTTGATTTAGAAGATACTGTTGCACAAACAACATGCTGATTTAGGTCTACACCATCACTGGTATTATCAGGCTGTATTAGCTAGCTATGTTTGCTCTTACTCAGTACATTTATTAGCTAGCTAGCTAGCTATTAGCATTAGTGGCTAACAACTAGCGTCTCACAAGATTAAGGGCAACTTGCTAAGACAAGCTAGCTGTTTGCTGATGTAAGAAACAAAAACAAATAGTGTCATTATAGAACGCTAGTGGATTTATATTAAAACAGCATTATTGTCATCAACATTGTTGCATGTGCTGCATTGACCATGCAGACTGAAGGCAAGTGTATTGTGGTTGAGGAACATCAAATGCGCTCCTTGAGTGACAGGGGGCGTGGCTAGGTCTGTGTGGAAAGTGGCACAGAGAGAAAGAGCGGAAAGATATGACTCAAGTAGCGAACTATAAAAATAGACTTTACACATGGCATATCACATTTAACAAACCAAACATTCAAAAACCAGTCCCTGCATCAATACCGGTATACCGCCCAGCCCTAGGTGGTATACTAACCAGTCCTCGACTAACCGGTGCCCCCGCACACTGACTCTGTACCAGTGCCTCCTGTACAGTTGAAGTCGGAAGTTTACATACACTTAGGTTGGAGTCATTAAAACTCGTTTTCAACCACTCCACAAATGTCTTGTTAACAAACTATAGTTTTGGCAAGTGGGTTAGGACATCTACTTTGTGCACGACACAAGTCATTTTCCCAACAATTGTTTACAGACAGGTGATTTCACTGTATCACAATTCCAGTGGATCAGAAGTTTACATACACTAAGTTGACTGTGCCTTTAAACAGCTTGGAAAATTCCAGAAAATTATGTCATAGCTTTAGAAGCTTCTGATAGGCTGATTGACATCATTTAAGTCAATTGGAGGTGTACCTGTGGATGTATTTCAAGGCCTACCTTCAAACTCAGTGCCTCTTTACTTGACATCATAGGAAAATCAAAAGAAATCAGCCAAGACCTCAAAACAAATTGTAGACATCCACAAGTCTTGTTCGTCCAAGGGAGCAATTTCCAAACGCCACGTTCATCTGTACCAACAATACTATGCAAGTATAAACACCATGGGACCATGCAGCTGTCATACCGCTCAGGAAAAAGACGTGTTTGGTCTCCTAGAGTTGAATGTACTTTGGTACGAAAAGTGCAAATTAATCCCTGAACAATAGCAATGGACCTTGTGAAGATGCTGGAGGAATCAGGTGGTTTGCTGCAGGAGGGACTGGTGCACTTCACAAAATAGATGGCATCATGAGGAAAGGAAAATTATGTGGATGTATTGAAGCAACATCTCAAGACATCAGTCAGGAAGTTAAAGCTTGGTCACAAATGGGTCTTCCAAAAGGACAATAACCCCAAGCATACTTCCAAAGTTGTGGCAAAATGGCTTAAGGACAACAAAGTCAAGGTATTGGAGTGGCAATCACAAAACCTTGACCTCAATCCTATAGAAAATTTGTGTGCAGAACTGAAAAAGCGTGTGCGAGCAAGGAGGCCTACAAACCTGACTCAGTTACACCAGCTCTGTCAGGAGGAATGGACAAAAATTCAACTTATTGTGGATAGCTTGTGGAAGGCTACCCGAACATTTGACCCAAGTTAAACAATTTAAAGGCAATACTACCAAATACAAATTTAGTGTATGTAAACTTATGACCCACTGTGAATGTGATGAAAGAAATTAAAGTTGACATAAATCACTCTCTCTACTACTATTAAACTGCTGTTTAATTATGTTACTTGTATTTTACATTTTTTACTTAACTTTTTTTGTTCTTAAAACTTCTTAAAGAATTGTTAGTTAAGGGCTTATAAGTAAGCATTTCACTGTAATTCTACACCTGTTTTATTCGGCACATATTTGATATATGCAAGATAGCTCTATTTGGTAAAAGACCAAGTCCATATTATGGCAAAAACAGCTCAAATAAGCAAAGAGAAACGAGAGTCCACCATTACTTTAAGACATGAAGGTCAGTCAATCCGGAAAATGTCAACAACTTTGGTTTATGAGGACAACCACAGGAAAGGAAGACCCAGAGTTACCTCTGCTGCAGAGGATAAGTTCATTAGAGTTACTAGCCTCAGAAATTGCAGCCCAAATAAATTCTTCAGAGTTCAAGTAACAGACACATCTAAACATCAACTGTTCAGACGACACGGCGTGAATCAGGCCTTAATGTTCGAATTACTGAAAAAAATTAGATTTTTGGTCCCAACCGCCATGTCTTTGTGAGATGCAGAATAGGTGAACGGATGATCTCCACATGTATGGTCCCCACCGTGAAGCATGGAGGAGGAGATATGATGGTATGGGGGTGCTTTGCTGGTGACACTGTCAGTGACTTGTTTAGAATTCAATGTACACTTAACCAGCATGGCTACCAAAGCATTCTGGAGCGATATGCCATCCCATCTCGTTTGCGCTTAGAGGGACTATCATTTGTTTTTCAACAGGACAATGACCCAACACATCTCTAGGCTGTGCAAGGGCTATTTGACCGAGGAGAGTGATGGAGTGCTGCATCAGATTACCTGACCACCACAATCACCCGGCCTCAAGCCAATTGAGATGGTTTGGGATGAGTTGGACCGCAGAGTGAAGGAATAGCAGCCAACAAGTGCTCAGCATATGTGGGACCTCCTTCAAGACTGTTGGAAAAGCATTCCAAGTGAAGCTGGTTGAGAGAATGCTAAGAGTGTGCAAAGCTCTCATCAAGGCAAAGGTTGGCTACTTGGAAGAATCTCATATATAAAACATATTTAGATTTATTTAACACTTTTTAGTTACTTTATGATTCCATATGTGTTATTTCATAGGTTTTGATGTCTTCACTATTATTCTACAATGTAGAAAATAGTAAAAAAATTAAGAAAAACTCTGAAATGAGTAGGTGTGTCCAAACCTTTGACTGGTACTGTATGTCAGATGTCAATAGTGGCCGGGAGGCTGTCTTCTCTCAAATGAGCCATTGATCATATTTTTGCAATATTCCTACTTGAGGTCGACCAGCATGGCCGATTAATTAGGGCCGATTTCAAGTTTTCGTAACAAATCGGTAGTCAGCATTTTTTGACGCCGAATATGGCCGATTACATTGCACTCCACGAGGAGACTGCGTGTCAGGCTGACCACCTGTTACGTGAGTGCAGCAATGAGCCATGGTAAGTTGCTAGCTAGCATTAAACTTATCTTATAAAAAACAAATCTTAACATAATCATTAGTTAAACTAATAATATTATCAACCATGTGTAGTTAACTGGCTTGTCCTGCGTTGCAAATAATCATTGCGGTGCCTGTTAATTTCTCATCGAATCACAGCCTACTTCGCCAAAACGGGTGATGATTTAACAAGCGCATTCACATAAAAAGCACTGTCGTTGCACCAATGTACCTAACCATAAACATCAATGCCTTTCTTAAAATAAATACACAAGTATATTTTTTTAAACCTCAATATTTAGTTAAAAGAATTTCATGTTAGCAGGCAATATAAATAGGGAAATTGTGTCACTACTCTTGCGTTTTGTGCAAGCAGTCAGGGTATATGCAGCAGTTTGGGCCACCTGGCTCGTTGCGAACTGTGTGAAGACCATTTCTACCTAAACAAGACCGTAATTAATTTGCCAGAATTTTACATAATTATGACATAACATTGTAGGTTGTGCAATGTAACAGCAATATTTAGATTTAGGGATGACACCCGGTTCCCTATTTCACTGAAAGAATAAATGTTTTGTATGTTTTCGAAATGATAGTTTCCGGATTTGACCATATTAATGACCTAAGGCCCGTATTTCTGTGTGTTTATTATAATTAAACTGTTGTGTGGGATTACTGACGACAGGATACAAAAACGCTTGTTAGCAAAGCCTAATCTCATGTTTGAGAATACACTCAAACTGGCCCAGGCCATGGAGTCCGTGAATAGAAATGCACTGGATTTGCAGGCCATACTGCATGCCATACAGTAAAAGAGAGCAGCTCTGAGCTCGCTGAGTTTCAAAGAAGGGAAAGCCGCGGGGCAGCCCGTCCGGTTAATAGAGACTGTTATAGTTGCAAAGGCAAACACAAAGCGGTTGAAACATGAAAAGTTTTATGCATGTTGGATAATATGACACATTGTGAGGGCGTGCCACAATTAGAAAAAGCTACGGGCTACAGAAAATAAAATGAACAGAAGAAAACCGAATACCTCGCGACGCTCTAACTACCGCTCAAATTAAGTAATAGAAAGTGAGTGCGCAGACACAGAGCAAGCGCTCTCAATGTACAGTGTACAGGGGGTGAATATGAAAAAGGTGAAGCCTTTTATTGTGGAAATGGGAATAAATGGATTTAAGGTACCGTTTGAAATAGACACAGGATGTAGCGTCACACTGATGAACAGATCCCAATTCAATGAGAAGTGGAGAAAAGGTGAAGTGGACAAACTGAAAGACATCCCCATTAAACTCAAAACGTACACAGGGGAGAAAAAAATAAAAAAAATAAAAAAATAAACTCTCCTCTGCCTCCCATCTCCTCTCCTTCTACGTCATTTCAGGTCACAACTTTGCTACCTGACAACTTTACGGTTTTTACTTTTTAATTACCGTTTATATTTTTAGTTTTTCCCCTCACTCAACTTTTTTTCATTCAACTTTTTCACTCCGGACGTTTTATCTGGACATGGTTCGTCAGGACTTCCAACAGCCGAAGCTAAGTAACATTAACATGATGCCTTCTAATTGCAGTCGCTGTACTCATAATATACAGGAGAACGATCGCCTTACGGCGAGGATAGCTGTGCTGCAAGCCCAGCTTCAGACGCAATCGTTAGGAAAGGGTAATTTCAGTGTAGGAAAGGATGAAACAGCGTCTGTGCCACCAGTAAGTACAGATAGTAACGTTAGTATAAATCCCCTCGCACGGTCCCCGCAGCCGGACAACTTTCTCATGGCTTCTGGAGGGAAATGCTGTAGGAATGCTCAACCGGTGTCGCTCATTCAGCCAACAGAAACTTTCAACCGGTTCTCCCCATTAGCATGAGGTTGTAAGTAACAAAAAAATCGCAGGACATAAGCTTTCTGCCCATATCAGATATGTCAAAATTATTGTTAATCTAACTGCACTGTCCAATTTACAGTAGCTATTACAGTGAAATAATACCATGTTATTGTTTGAGGAGAGTGCACAATTATGAACTTGAAAATCTATTAATAAACCAATTAGGCACATTTGGGCAGTCTTGATACAACATTTTGAACAGATATACAATGGTTCATTGGATCAGTCTAAAACCTTGCACATACACTTCTGCTATCTAGAGGCCAAAATCTACAGAATCAACTTCCGGTAGACAGGTGTATCGCCAATATGCTCAACTGAAAGGATACTGTTTGTTTACAGTATACTAAAATGAGCTAAACGTATGTAGTATGTACTCATTAAGTATGTAGTATTAGTATGGGTATTCAAACACAGCTTATGTCTGTCGGCACCATCTTGCAGGGCCAGGCATTACCATGATGGAACCATTACCTGACTTTTTGCGGTTCAGCAGGTAGAAGAGCAGTTGCTCCACCTCGGGTAGTTTAGATGGATGAATAAGCCTGCATTCTTCCACCACTTTCCGAGCTAGGGAGGCAATGTCCGTGTTGGCGTTCAAGCTTTTTAGGCGGATGCTGCAAATAGAAAATACAGATGCAACATCATTTTGAGACATTTTCTAAGAAACAACATTGCTAGTTCCAATAACTCTTCCATGCGACAGGGAAGGAACGATAGTTTTGGTCTGTATTTCCCCTGGGACCCTACTTAGTGGTGAACATGTAAAATGGTACAAAAGCACCCCTTTTCAGGTGAGTGACTGAAAAACAACATTAATCGTAACTAGTAGCTTAGTAACATTAAGTTACGTTAGGTTAGCCTCTTTTAGAATCCAAGAGTGAAATACTTACTCTCGTCTCTAACATGTAGGCTCAGCATTCCCGAACAGTCCCGTTAAAAGTCAGAATGTTGAACAAACTTTATTTCAAATTATTTTACCTGTTGTCTGCCGATTCTGGCCCTATGTCGGAGGTAATCTGAGACAAAATATCCACAGGGAAGTGTTATAAACCCGACCTTCAGTACACTGGTCTGTATATTGGTTTTTCACACGTGACAAACACTTGCCCAATATGGCCAAGCCTAAACAAACCACAGCCCGAACATTGTCTGAGGCAATAAGCTGACAAACACTTCCAGCTGATTGTGAGGAAACGTGATTTGGTTGACTATGTTCAGTTACATTCGGCTATTGTTTACATACATTGCATCATGTGCAATCCGTTAGGTGATTGAAAATACAAGTGACAGAACCTACCAGCACCGCAAAAAGCACCACAACATTTTTTGGGTAAACAACAATTTCTTGTGGATACCCTATCTCCATCTCCTACCATCAATAGGACCAACATCACAGAAAACCGGTAAAGTGTAAATATAATTTTTTTCAACATTCTGGCTTGTAGAGACTCTTGCTTTTTTTTAGGCAGTCTCTTTCAGACTGAATAGCCATGGAGTAACCATGGTAACAGTCTGATGTTTAAGCAAACATCAGACATGTGTGTAGCTAGACCCTTGCTTACATTTTCTGACACTCCTTGCGTTCCCCAACCATCGGGTCTCCCATCTCACCGAGGATAGTTGCCTCCAACTCATACTGAACGATGAGGGCTTTCTCTGTCGGGTGGACATCCAAACTCCCTCCTTTCACTTTCCTATGGAATTAGATAAATGGCCAAGTGTCACATGAAGTGATCATGATGGAGAACCGGATGATAAACCAGTTTTGATTTACAACATTTAGTTTCAACTACTAAATTGTTAGCTAGACAGTAAGCTTGAAGCATATACTTAAATACAACATGTATTTTTTCATATCATTTTAAGACAATTGTCACATTGTTAAATGTCAATAACAGCTGATTGCTAGCCATAATTTGGGTGTAATCATTATTCCAAACAGTTGCATTTTCAACAAAAAACTGAGTTTCTATTGGAAAAATTAAGGTAGGTGCAGCAATGGCTAGAAGGGATCCAGCTTTTGTCAGATTTGACTTACACAGCAGGTTTCGATAATTAAAGTAGCCGCTTAAGAGAATTCGGTTAAGGTTAGGAAAAGGGTTAGTTAGCTAAAATGTCCACCCAAAATTGAATTCATTTAATTTAACAGAAGCTGAATCCCTCCTAGCCATGACCGGTAGGACCCTCCCCATTTTTCGTTCCGTTTAAGAAACGTTTCGCAACAGAATAGGCGTAATGAATACGCCCCTGGGTGGGTATAATTTGTGGTACGTTCCAACATGAATCTGTTCCAAAAACTTCGTAAAGTACAAGGTTGCCCACAAACAACGCATACACATGATCATTCACCTAGCTAACTAGCTGCCGAAAAGGCATCAACTCACCACGTAGCTTATTCTTAATGTTTGTCAATAGGCTACCAGAGACATTTTTTTTTAAATAAACGTGGTGAGTGAAAACTTAATGAAATGGCCCCCTCCAATCTTACTCGGCCGCGATACAAGTTTGTATGCGTTGTTTGTTGGCAACCTTGTTATTTGCGAAGCTTTTGGAACAGATTCCTGTTGGAACGTTCGACAAATTATATCCACCCTACGCCCCTGGCTAGCTAACGTTAGCTGCTAGTTAGTTGCTTGCAACCGTTACCTTTTCAAATACCGTGCATCTTCTGCTTGCAATTTTTCCATTTCGGAAATAATGGAAAACTCATATAAAATGTTCTTTTACAGTAATTTCAAAAGAACGACTGGATTTGTTAGCTAAATGTAGAGCTCTCATCGTTTATGCTTTTGCTTTGTGTTGCTAGGGTGAGACTGTCATCCCAGCATGCAAAGCAGAAAATGAGAGAAAAAGCATAGCCCGTGAAATGCGGACAAGAGAGCAACTTATCGCCATCTGTAGTTCTGGAGGAGAACATGTACAGCTGGAAAGGGATTCAGTTACAGGTGGGTCAGGTTTGTTTATCCGTTGACTGGGTTTAGCAGATACTGTATGTTATCCATTGTCCAGTCCACATATGTTGTTCCAGCCAGAGACCTCATGAAGGAACAACATGCATTATGTTATCTCTGGTATGACATAGTCAGGTAATGGATTCTTCAATTTCACACTTTTGTTGGATCTGATTTGTCCAGTTTTTCTAATCAGTGAAATTGAGTGCTTTTCCTTTAATCTAAGGAAACATCTTCCATATGTAGACCATTTCCTTTGTAACCAGCTGGTGATCTATTTTAATCCTTTTTTTATTAAGTTCAAGCCTGTGTTTGATTGGTTGGACATCTTTTTTAAGTAGCGTAGCTAACATGATGGACGTCCCAACAGAAAGTTCTGGTCACTGAGGTCACAGGGTTAGGTGACATTGACAATGGAATATACAGTTCAGGATGTAAATATGTGAACTTAGTGGCTAAATGTTATGAAACAGCTCAGAGCTAGGGAAAATGAATTATTCAAATCCATTTTCTCATCTGGCTATTACACTGGAATGGACTCCTTCAACCCTGTTTTAAGATACATTGTGTATAACAATTCAACAGTCTGAATGCAGTCCATAAATAATGATTGCACATATGAAGGGTACAGAAAATTAGATATAGTTGAGTTATACTGTAAACCCTTTATCATCTTAACAGTCTGAACAGTCTAGTCAACAAGTCATTAATATTGACAGCACATGTGTTAAAGGGACAGAACATGTGATTGCACAACTTGAGCTAGCTGATTTTAGCCTTTCGAAGTGACAGGTGATGTCATCACTCTGAAATTTGAATCCGTAGGCGAGAAGGCTACACTGGTATTTATTTTCTGATTGAAACAGAATTTACTGGCCATTGGACAACATATGAATTCTATGGGCAACACATTGCCTTTTACTATAAAGTCACCTGAAGTGAGTGAAAGGATGGGCGATGTTTACAGTTTGCCAATGCACATACGGTTATGTGCTGGCCAAGACTAGCTTACTGTAAAATATATGTAGGAGTGTTTAATGAGGAGTGTTTGATACTATTTACCATAAAGCCATTTGCATAGGATTGGCCATGCAGACTTGTTCTTTTTCTGATATCCTCTGCAGATCATGGTGCATCAACATCCAAGTCATTATTAAAGGCTATGTACAGTATGTGAACACTCGCAAGGGACGATAGTGCTTCTTTTTGGGATCTGAAATGTTGATTGAGCATGGTGACACGTACACATTGGGGATCTCCCTGGAGACATATGAAGGTAGATTCTTGAACCATAAGTCAGACTGACTGACACATATCTGGACCAGAAGTTCAGAGACAACAAAAACTGAGGCTAGGGCGATGCTTCAGCATCTGACTATAGGCAGAAAATAAATGTCAAAGAGTTTGAGTTTTGGACCGGGTGTGCCTTATCATGTGTTATGTCCAAATGTCTCTATTCAAAGCTTTAAATATAAAGAAATATTTACATGTTGTTGAGTGAATGCATGCATGGTCTAACATACATTTAAATGACTTATCACTCACTGTGTAAATTAGGCTTCTTGAGACAAGAACACTGCATATGCAGTGCATGCTATGTCTAGATACAAACATGAGAAGACATTGCTAAAAAATAACTGCTACATTATATGGCTGTAAGTGCCGGGTGAATGTATGGTCCGTCTTGTGTGCTTCTGGTATTTGTGGGTTGAAAGCTCTAATACCACTCGGCATGCCTGCTGTTTTGAGGGAGGAGGCTTCTTCTGAAACAGATAGCTAGCACCCCTCCCTCTGTCCCTGGCTCCTCTCTCACCCCTCCCAAGCCAAAGGCTCAAGCAGGTGACCCGTTAAGCCGGGGTCAGTTTTCAGCACCATCTCAAGAGGGAATCCCAGCCTATCCCTTTTTTCCACGCTGCCTGAAGCTACCACCCGACACCAGGATCCACAGACATAGCAGCACCACAGAAGCAACAACACTCTCACACTCGGTTCACACACACTACTCGCTCGCTAGACTGGACACACACAGAGTAGGGACACTGCCACAGGCACACTAGGTCACACACACAGACTGTTGGTTCACACATAGCTTGCTCGCTGTGCTGGACACACACACAGGGTAGGGATGTCTTCGAGCCTGGTGACACACAAAGAGCAGGGATGTCTTCCAGCCCTCGACCTAACATGGAGTTCCAAGCTCTCCACCAGGCCCATCGGAACCGCTGTAAGAACACAGATGCGTACATGTGTCGCCACAGCCTGTCCTTCCATCTGCACCACACCCTGAGGACTGAATTATTTGCCAGCTTCCTGTACCTGCTGGAGCAGATCCCCCTGGGTAAGGACAGAGGCGCCACCAACCGCCCTCATGGGGCTCTGGGCATAGTGAGGGGGGATGGGTGTGTTTGAGCATGATGTGTGCACTTTAAAGGGTAAACGAACAGGAGTCTTACCATACAGGCAGAGCTACAGTGTGTACTGTAGGCTGTAAATGATCTATGTGGGTATATAATATATGAGACAATCTGTTTTAATGGGACGTCTCTACATTAATAAATGTTTAAAAAAAAATATCCAGGTACAGTGTGTGCTTGCTGGCTGTCTGATATTGCACCATACTGTCCAGCTCCTATAGCAGAGATAATGTGCACCTAATCTAATTTATAGCCCTCAAAGTTATAACCCTGATTCAGGTCCTATAATCAGTTGAAAATGTCTCCACCATCTAACCATACTGACCATCCCACCATTATTATGATCAAACAAGAGATGGAACATATGCCTCTAAATGATTGATAATATACGAAAAAGATAGTAGCACTGTGTAATGGGATACTACTACTGTACTTACAGTGGCCTTGCTTAATGAAAACTTTATTTCTCCAATGAGTGTTCAGTGGGTAAAACCAACCTGTCCAAAACACGCCCTATCAATGGCATGGTATGTGAACTGTGTAAGCATTAACTCTGCCCTGTCATGAAGTGTGTAATTCACAACAGTCAGTTTCATAGTCATATTATTTACACATGCAGCCAGGAATTGTTATGGGTTGAATAAAGGCCTGTTTTTATGTCTTCATAAATGTTACATTTACACAGGCAGCCAAATCTTAATTTTTTACAAATTGGTCTTTTGACCAATCAGATCCTCTCTGAAAAGTAGCTTATGTGGAAAGAACTGATGTGATTGGTCAAAATACCAATTAGTGGGAAAAAATATCATAATTGGGCTGCCTGTGTTTGAGACAATTCCATATTTTCTTGAAGGGGAACAGAAACCAATAGTTGTCATATCAATCTTGTTATCAGATAGAGGTACAGACAGCAAAAAAAATGTATTCCATACAGCTCTGTAGTCTCATAGTAGATTGATTGTTTCAACAAGATGAAGAGGGCAAATTCAGAACAACAGTGAAATTACAAATCTGCATGTAAAAACAGTAGGTGACCTTTTGTACAATATGTGGTGAAATTCAGGCCTTTGGTAAGAGAAGACATATACAATGTGTTTGTCCAAACAGATGGAGGTACAAAGTCTAGGAACAAGAAACACTATCCTTCCACTAATGAGATTAACAAATTAAGGGTGATGATAGGGGAAGGTGGCCGTAAAATGGCAGCTGACTGACAGAACGACACCTTTAACACACACATCTCTTCCACACACTCTCTCTCTTTCTTCCCCTCCTCTGAGATGTCTTGTCCTTGTAACTATACTTAACCCTCTTTCCTCAAGGCGTCCCTATAAGGTCAGATGACTGAGTGTGTGTGCACGCCAATATTGTATCAGAATACAGTCTCTGTGCCAAACCTGATGCCTTGTGATCCTGAAACATTTCTCGGATAAAATGGTCTGCCAAGTGAACCCCTGATTCCAGAGGTCATGAATGTGCTTGGCATCCCTCTGGGCACACACTGGTTGTTTCAACGTACTGTGAAGTGGAATCAATGTGGAAAATAAGTCATCAATCAGTACTGTTTTCATCCAATTTCAACCAGCGTTGTAGAAATTGAAAAAAGGGTAAAACTTAACCTTAAATACATTGACTTACTCTGACTAACAGGTTGTTACATTTATCTAATTTCAACATAATCATCAGAACTACAGTATGTACAAGTTGAAATTGTTAAATTCCACATAGAAATGTTAAACATATTTTTCATCATATATTCAATATACATATATTGGGTGGTTGAAATTGTTTAATTTGAGATTTGATTAGATATATTTTATTAGACCTTGTTTATGTTGATAGTAAAATGGTATGTTTGAATCAACGTCATTGTTTCAACGTCATATCAACCTAAAAAAAAGGAGTACATATAAAGTTGGAAGTTTACATACACCTTAGCCAAATACATTTAAACTCAGTTTTTCACAATTCCTGACATTTAATCCTACTAAAAATTCCCTATCTTAGGCCAGTTAGGATCACCACTTTATTTTAAGAATGTGAAATGTCAGAATAATTGTAGAGAGAATGATTTATTTCAGCTTTTATTTCTTTCATCACATTCCCAGTGGCTCAGAAGTTTACATACACTCAATTAGTAATTGGTAGCATTGCCTTTAAATTGTTTAACTTGGGTCAAACGTTTTGGGTAGCCTTCCACAAGCTTCCCACAATAAGTTGGGTGAATTTTGGCCCATTCCTCCTGACAGAGCTGGTGTAACTGAGTCAGGTTTGTAGGCATCCTTGCTCGCACGTGATTTTTCAGCTCTGCCCACACATTTTCTGTGGGATTGAGGTCAGGGCTTTGTGATGGCCACTCCAATACCTTGACTTTGTCGTCCTTAAGCCATTTTGCCACAACTTTGGAAGTATGCTTGGGGTCATTGTCCATTTGGGGGACCCATTTGCGAACAAGCTTTAACTTCCTGACTGATGTCGTGAGATGTTGCTTCAATATTTCCACATAATTTTCCATCCTCATGATGCCATCTATTTTGTGAAGTACACCAGTCCCTCCTGCAGCAAAGCACCCCCACAACATAATGCTGCCACCCCCGTGCTTCACGGTTGGGATGGTGTTCTTCGGCTTGCAAGCCTCCCCCTTTTTCCTCCAAACATAACAATGCTCATTATTGCCAAACAGTTCTATGTTTGTTTCATCAGACCAGAGGACATTTCTCCAAAAAATACAATCTTTGTCCCCATGTGCAGTTGCAAACCGTAGTCTGGCTTTTTTATGGAGGTTTTGGAGCAGTGGCTTCTTCCTTGCTGAGCGGCCTTTCAGGTTATGTCGATATAGGACTCGTTTTACTGTGGATATAGATATGAAGATGCTGGAGAAAACAGGTATCTATAAAGGTCCTTTGCTGTTCTTCTGGGATTGATTTGCACTTTTTGCACCAAGTTATGTTCATGTCTAGGAGACAGAACACGTCTCTTCCTGAGCGGTATGACGGCTGCATGGTTCCATGGTGTTTATACTTGCGTACTATTGTTTGTACAGATAAACGTGGTACCTTCAGGCATTTGGAAATTGCTCCCAAGGATGAACCAGACTTGTGGAGGTCTACAATTTTCTTTCTGAGGTCTTGGCTGATTTCTTTAGATTTTTCCATGATGTCAAGCAAAGAGGCAGTGAGTTTGAAGGTAGGCCTTGAAATATATCCACAGGTATACCTCCGATTGACTCAAATGATGTCAATTAGCCTATCAGAATCTTCTAAAGCCATGACATCATTTTTGGGAATTTTCCAAGCTGTTTAAAGGCACAGTCAACTTAGTGTATGTAAACTTCTGACCCACTGGAATTGTGATACAGTGAAATAACCTGTCTGTAAACAATTGTAGGAAAAATATCTTGTGTCATGCACAAAGTAGACATCCTAACCGACTTGCCAAAACTATAGTTTGTTAATTGACAAGAAATTTGTGGAGGGGTTGAAAAACGAGTTTTAATGACTCCAACCTAAGTGTATGTAAACTTCCGACTTCAACTGTATATTGAAATACAATGTGAAGCCACAGTCCAACGATTTCTGCCTGAAAAGTGACTCCTACTGGTATATGAGCTTTGGAAACAATCTGTGGTCGTTTGAGCTGAGCTATCATGTCAACACATTTAGACAATGATCAGCTTCCGTACTTATTTGCATAGAATAGATTGTCTGTTATATGTGTTATTCATAATATACAGTGTATATACTATGCAAGCAGAAGATACATCTCCTTCAAATGTTGATATTTGGTTGCATTTCCACTTCAATATCCAGTTTATATACATATGAATGATTGATTTGTTGGATTCAAGTCTCCATCTCAACCAAAAATCAAATTTAAAGAATAGCACTTAATCAAATCAAACATGAAATGCACTTCAAATAAAGTTTGATTTGAGTTAGTCCTATTCTTCAACTTCGATGTCTGTTTGAGATGGAGACATGAATCCAACATATGAATAACTTACAGATAAAATTTGAAATCAACCAACCATCCTTCATACAGAAGACCATATCCAAATGTAAAAGTGTATTATTCATATCATGAATTTGACATCCTATGTATAAGGCTAATGGTAACTACTTCTAAACTTCCAAAGATCCAATCAACCTTGGATGAATGACAGTATACCTAGCTACAAGTTGAAATGATGCTGTCCTTTGTTGGGCAAATCAGATATCAATGTAGTCCACATAAATCCAACCTCACTCCGGATTTACTTTCCCATCAGCTTGTGTAAGAAAAGTTAGAACTGAAGTTAGAACTGAATTTGGTAAAAGGGCTTTTATGTACTCTGCACCATCGTCTTGGAACGCCTTACAAAATACTTTTAAACTGGAAGAACTTGTCCCGATTGGTATTTTTAAATCACTGATGAATGATCGAGACTGATTCCCTGACATGTCAATGTTTTTAATTTGCTGTTTTGATTTTGTTATACTCTTGTGAATTCTATGGTTTTTACTAGATTACTTGTAGTTTTCATGTTGTTTGTCTGTAATTTTTGTAATGACTTGGTTCTGCCTATCTTGGCCAGGACGCTCTTGAAAAATAGATTTTAAATCTCTATTTAACCAGGAAAGGCTCATTAAGGTTATATAAAATAAAATAAAAAAATAGAGGAATTACTTTAATTCTGGTATTTTGGTAGTCTACACAATTAGTATGTAAGATGATCAATGTTTAAATGTGTTGACATGATAGCTCAGCTGAATCGAACACAGCTTGTTTGCCAAGTGGGGTACATAGAGGTAGGCATCTGGATGGTAGACTTCTCACTGAAGTGCACTACCCCTCATATACCAGTAGGAGTCAATGTTCAGATTGGAATTGTAGGACTGTGACTTCAAATCAAATCACATTTATTTATATAGCCCTTCGTACATCAGCTGATATCTCAAAGTGCTGTACAGAAACCCAGCCTAAAACCCCAAACAGCAAGCAATGCATGTGAAAGAAGCACGGTGGCTAGGAAAAACTCCCTAGGAAAAACTCCCTAGAAAGGCCAAAAACCTAGGAAGAAACCTACAGAGGAACCAGGCTATGAGGGGTGGCCAGTCCTCTTCTGGCTGTGCAGGGTGGATATTATAACAGAACATGGTCAAGATGTTAAAATGTTCATAAATGACCAGCATGGTCAAATAATAATAATCATAGTAGTTGTCGAGGGTGCAACAAGCACGTCCGGTGAACAGGTCAGGGTTCCATAGCCGCAGGCAGAACAGTTGAAACTGGAGCAGCAGCACAGCCAGGTGGACTGGGGACAGCAAGGAGTCATCATACCAGGTAGTCCTGAGGCATGGTCCTAGGGCTCAGGTCCTCCGAGAGAAAGACAGAAAGAGAGAATTAGAGAGAGCATATTTAAATTCACACAGGACACCGGATAAGACAAGAGAAATACTGCAGATGTAACAGACTGACCCTAGCCCCCCGACACATAAACTACTGCAGCATAAATACTGGAGGCTGAGACAGGAGGGATCAGAAGACACTGTGGCCCCATCCGATGATACCCCCGGACAGGGCCAAACAGGCAGGATATAACCCCACCCACTTTGCCAAAGCACAGCCCCCACACCACTAGAGGGATGTCTCCAACCACCAACTTACCGTCCTAAGACAAGGCCGAGTATAGCCCACAACGATCTCCGCCATGGCACAACCCAAGGGGGGGCGCCAACCCAGACAGGAAGACCACGTCAGTGACTCAACCCACTCAAGTGACGCACCCCTCCCATGGACGGCATGGAAGAACACCAGTAAGCCAGTGACTCAGCCCCTGTAAAAGGGTTAGAGGCAGAGAATCCCAGTGGAAAGAGGGGAACCGGCAAGGCAGAGACAGCAAGGGCAGTTCGTTGCTCCAGCCTTTCCGTTCACCTTCACACTCCTGGGCCAGACTATACTTAATCATAGGACCTACTGAAGAGATAAGTCTTCAGTAAAGACTTAAAGGTTGAGACTGAGTCTGAGTCTCTCACATTGGTAGGCAGACCATTCCATAAAAATGGAGCTCTATAGGAGAAAGCCCTACCTCCAGCCGTTTGCTTAGAAATTCTAGGGACAATTAGGAGGCCTGCGTCTTGTGACCGTAGCGTACGTGTAGGTATGTACGGCAGGACCAAATCGGAAAGATAGGTAGGAGCAAGCCCATGTAATGCTTTGTAGGTTAGCAGTAAAACCTTGAAATCAGCCCTTGCCTTAACAGGAAGCCAGTGTAGGGAGGCTAGCACTGGAGTAATATGATCAAACTTTTTGGTTCTAGTCAGGATTCTAGCAGCCGTATTTAGCACTAACTGAAGTTTGTTTAGTGCTTTATCCGGGTAGCCGGAAAGTAGAGCATTGCAGTAGTCCAGCCTAGAAGTAACAAAAGCATGGATTAATTTTTCTGCGTCATTTTTGGACAGAAAGTTTCTGATTTTAGCAATGTTACGTAGATGGAAAAAAGCTGTCCTTGAAACAGTCTTGATATGTTCTTCAAACGAGAGATCAGGGTCCAGAGTAACACCGAGGTCCTTCACAGTTTTATTTGAGACGACTGTACAACCATCCAGATTAATTGTCAGATTCAACAGAAGATCTCTTTGTTTCTTGGGACCTAGAACAAGCATCTCTGTTTTGTCCGAGTTTAAAAGTAGAAAGTTTGCAGCCATCCACTTCTTTATGTCTGAAACACAGGCTTCTAGCGAGGGCAATTTTGAGGCTTCACCATGTTTCATTGAAATGTACAGCTGTGTGTCGTCCGCATAGCAGTGAAATTTAACATTATGTTTTCGAATGACATCCCCAAGAGGTAAAATATATAGTGAAAACAATAGTGGTCCTAAAACGTATCCTTGAGGAACACCGAAATTTACAATTGATTTGTCAGAGGACAAACCATTCACAGAGACAAACTGATATCTTTCCGACAGATAAGATCTAAACCAGGCCAGAACTTGTCCATGTAGACCAATTTGGGTTTCCAATCTCTCCAAAAGAATGTGGTGATCGATGGTATCAAAAGCGGCACTAAGATCTAGGAGCACGAGGACAGATGCAGAGCCTCGGTCTGACGTCATTAAAAGGTCATTTACCACCTTCACAAGTGCAGTCTCAGTGCTATGATGGGGTCTAAAACCAGACTGAAGCAACTTCGCATTCTATTTCAATATACCTCTTTATTTAGGTTGATGGCATGACGTTGAAACAATGATGTTGATTCAAACATACCATTTTACTATCAACATTGAAACAAGGTCAAATAAAATATAATTTCAACCACCCAATATTGAATATAGGGTGACAAATATTTGTCCTTTTCCTATTTGGAATTTTCAACACAATTTCAACATATTCATAGTTCTGACGATTATGTTGAAATTAGATTGATGTAACAACCTGTTCGTCAAGTTAAATCAATGCAGTTAAGTTGATGTTTTACCCTAATTTCAATGTTTACAACGCTGGTTGAAATGAGATGAAACAGTACTGAACTAAAATACAAACGCAACATGCAGCAATTTAAAAGATTTTACTGAGTTACAGTTCATATAAGGAAATCAGCCATTTTATATAAATTAATTAGGCTGTAATCTATGGATTTCACATGACTAGGAATATAGATATGCATTTGTTGGTCACAGGTACTTTAAAAAAAAAACAGCAAAGCACAGGTACTCACAGGCACAACGGACATTGGAACAATAATCGACAAGACAATGGTGAACAAAGGGCACACTTAAACAATGACTAATCAGGGGAGAATATGGGGACCAGGTGTGCGTAATGACACAGTTCAGTTCCTAGAGGCCGGTGATGTAGACCTCCGAAACTGGTGCAGGGAATGAGTAACAGTACCGGAGGGATCCATGACACATCTCCTTTGGAAAAGAGTTGGTCAGGCTGTTGATTGTGGCCTGTGAAATATTGTCCCACTCCTCTTCAATCGCTGTGCGAAGTTCCTGGATTTTGGCGGGAACTGTCGTACTAGTCGATCCAGAGCATTCCAAACTTGCTCAATGGGTGACATGTCTGGTGAATATGCAGGCCATGAAGAACTGGGACATTTTCAGCTTCCAGGAATTGTGTACAGATCCTTGCGACATGGGGCTGTACATTATCATGCTGAAACATGAGGTTATGGCGTTGGATGAATAGCACGACAATGGGCCTCAGGATCTCGTCATGGTATCTCTGTACTTTCAAATTGCCATCGATAAAATGCAATTGTGTTTGTTGTCCATAGCTTATGCCTGCCCATACCATAACCCCTCCGCCACCATGGGGCACTCAGTTCACAACGTTGACATGAGCAAACAGCTCACCCACATTTTATTTATTCATTTTATTTCACCTTTATTTAACCAGGTAGGCAAGTTGAGAACAAGTTATCATTTACAATTGCGACCTGGTCAAGATAAAGCAAAGCAGTTCGACAACATACAACAACACAGAGTTACACATGGAGTAAAACAAACATACAGTCAATAATACAGTAGAAAGAAATACGTCTATATACAATGTGAGCAAATGAGGTGAGATAAGGGAGGTAAAGGCAAAAAAAGGCCATGGTGGCAAAGTAAATACAATATAGCAAGTAAAACACTGGAATGGTAGATTTGTAGTAGAAGAAAGTGCAAAGTAGAAATAATGGGGTGCAAAGGAGCAAAATAAATAAATACAGTAGGGGAAGAGGTAGTTGTTTGGGCTAAATTATTGATGGGCTATGTACAGGTGCAGTGATCTGTGAGCTGCTCTGACAGCTGGTGCTTAAAGCTAGTGAGGGAGATAAGTGTTTCCAGTTTCAGAGATTTTTGAAGTTCGTTCCAATCATTGGCAGCAGAGAACTGGAAGGAGAGATGGCCAAAGGAGGAATTGGCTTTGGGGGTGATCAGAGAGATATACCTGCTGGAGCGCGTGCTACAGGTGGGTGCTGCTATGGTGACCAGTGAGCGGAGATAAGGGGGGACTTTACCTAGCAGGGTCTTGTAGATGACCTGGAGCCAGTGGGTTTGGCGACGATTATGAAGCGAAGGCCAGCCAACGAGAGCATACAGGTCTCAGTGGTGGGTAGTATATGGGGCTTTGGTGACAAAACGGATGGCACTGTGATAGACTGCATCCAGTTTATTGAGTAGGGTATTGGAGGCTATTTTGTAAATGACATCGCCGAAGTCGAGGATCGGTAGGATGGTCAGTTTTACGAGGGTATGTTTAGCAGCATGAGTGAAGGATGCTTTGTTGCAAAATAGGAAGCCAATTCTAGATTTAACATTGGATTGGAGATGTTTGATGTGAGTCTGGAAGGAGAGTTTAGAGTCTAACCAGACACCTAGGTATTTGTAGTTGTCCACATATTCTAAGTCAGAACCGTCCAGAGTAGTGATGCTGGACAGGCGGGCAGGTGCAGGCAGCGATCGGTTGAAGAGCATGCATTTAGTTTTACTTGTATTTAGGAGCAGTTGGAGGCCACGGAAGGAGAGTTGTATGGCATTGAAGCTCATCTGGAGGGTTGTTAACACAGTGTCCAAAGAAGGGCCAGAAGTATACAGAATGGTGTCGTCTGATTAGAGGTGGATCAGAGAATCACAAGCAGCGAGAGCATCATCATTGATGTATACAGAGAAAAAAGTCGGCCCGAGACTTGAACCCTGTGGCACCCACATAGAGACTACCATTGGTCCGGACAACAGGCCCTCGGTTTTGACACACTGAACTCTATCAGAGAAGTAGTTGGTGAACCAGGCGATGCAATCGTTTGAGAAACCAAGGCTATTGAGTCTGCCGATGAGGATGTGGTGATTGACAGAGTCGAAAGCTTTGGCCAGGTCAATGAATACGGCAGCACAATATTGTTTCTTATCGATGGCGGTTACAATATCGTTTAGGACCATGAGCGTGGCTGAGGTGCACCCATGACCAGCTCTGAAACCAGATTGCATAGCGGAGAAGGTGCGGTGGGATTCGAAATGGTCGGTAATCTGTTTGTTGACTTGGCTTTCGAAGACCTTAGAAAGGCAAGGTAGGATGGATATAGGTCTGTAGCAATTTGGGTCAAGAGTGTCCCCTCCTTTGAAGAGGGGGATGACAGCAGCTGCTTTCCAATCTATGGGAATCTCAGACGACACGAGAGGTTGAACAGGCTAGTAATAGGGGTTGCAATAATTTTGGCAGATAATTTAAGAAAGATAGGGTCCACATTGTCTAGCCCGGCTGATTTGTAGGGGTCCAGATTTTGCAGCTCTTTCAGAACATCAGCTGAATGGATTTGGGAGAAGGAGAAATGGGGAAGGCTTGGGCGAGTAGCTGTGGGGGATGCAGTGCTGTTGACTGCAGTAGGGGTAGCCAGGCGGAAAGCATGGCCAGCCATAGAAAAATGCTTATTGAAATTCTCAATTATAGTGGGTTTATGGGTGGTGACAGAGTTTCCTATCCTCAGTGCAGTGGGCAGTTGGGAGGAGGTCATCTTATTCTCCATGGACTTTACAATGTCCCAGAACCTTTTTCAATTTGTGTTGCAGGAAGCAAATTTCTGCTTGAAAAAGCTAGCCTTGGCTTTTCTAACTGCATGTGTATATTGGTTTCTAACTTCCCTGAAAAGTTGCATATCACGGGGGCTGTTCGATGCTAATGCAGAACGCCACAGGATGTTTTTGTGTTGGTTAAGGGCAGTCAGGTCTGGGGAGAACCAAGGGCTATATCTGTTCCTAGTTGTAAATTTTTTGAATGGGGCATGCTTATTTAGGATGGTGAGGAAGGCATTTAAAAAAAATAACCAGGCATCCTCTACTGACGGGATGAGGTCAATATCCTTCCAGGATACCAGGGCCAGATCGATTAGAAAGGCTTGCTCGCTGAAATGTTTCAGGGAGCGTTTGACAGTGATGAGTGGAGGTCGTTTGACCGCTGACCCATTACGGATGCAGGCAATGAGGCAGTGATCACTGAGATCTTGGTTAAAAACAGCAGAGGTGTATTTAGAGGGCAAGTTGGTTAGGATGATATCTATGAGGGTGCCAGTGTTTACGGTTTTGGGGTGGTACCTGGTGGGTTCATTAATAATTTGTGTGAGATTGAGGGCATCAAGCTTGGATTGTAGGATGGCTGGGGTGTTAAGCATTTCCCAGTTTAGGTCACCTAGTAGCACGAGCTCTGAAGATAGATGGGGGGCAATCAGTTCACATATGGTGTCCAGAGCACAGCTGGGGGCCGAGGGTGGTCTATAGCAGGCGGCAACGATAAGAGACTTGTTTTTAGAGGGATGGATTTTTAAAAGTAGAAGTTCAAATTGTTTGGGAACAGACCTGGATAGTAGGACAGAACTCTGCAGGCTATCTCTACAATAGATTGCAACACCGCCCCCTTTGGCCGTTCTATCTTGTCTGAAAACGTTGTAGTTAGGGATGAAGATTTCAGAGTTTTTGGTGGACTCAGTCACGGCTAGGACATCCGGGTTGGCAGAGTGTGCTAAATCAGTGAATAAAACAAACTTAGGAAGGAGGCTTCTAATGTTAACATGCATGAAACCAAGGCTATTACGGTTACAGAAGTCATCAAAAGAGAGCGCCTGGGGAGTAGGAGTGGAGCTAGGCACTGCAGGGCCTGGATTCACCTCAACATCACCAGATGAACAGAGAAGGATGAGGATAAGGGTACGGCTAAAAGCTATAAGAATTGGTCGTCTGTGACGTCCGGAATAGAGAGAAAAAGGAGCAGGTTTCTGGGGGCGATAAAATAGCTTCAAGGTATAATGTACAGACAAAAGTATGGTAGGATGTGAATACAGTGGAGGTAAACCTAGGCATTTAAGGATGATGAGAGAGATATTGTCTCTAGAAACATCGTTGAAACCAGAAGATGTCATAGCATGTGTGGGTGGAGGAACTGAGAGGTTGGATAAGGTATAATGAGCAGGGCTAGAGGCTCTACAGTGAAATAAGCCAATAAACACTAACCAGAACAGCAATGGACAAGGCATATTGACATTAAGGAGAGGCATGCTTAGCCGAGTGATCAAAGGGTCCAGTGAGAGTTAGATAGCTAGCCGAGCCATAGGTAGCAAGCTGGTAGAAGATGGAGGGAGGTCTGTTTTTAGCCACCTTGTGTGTTTCCGTCAGTAGATTAGGGGGGTTCCGTGTGGTAGGGGGGACCGGTCCAAATTGGCAAAATAGTTATAGTTATAGTGGCCCAAGAAAGTTGTCTGATAGACCTATTCAGACAGCAGCCGATAAGATAGCTAACGAATTAGCGGGCCGCAGATGGGCATTCAGGTTACGTTGCGACGGAGGGGCGAGTTGGATAACTCCCTTGGGCAGATAACGTTGGTGGTCCAGTCGTGAAGGCCCGATGGGGCTCTGCATCGGCAGTAAAAACGGGTCCGGATAGGTGGTTGTAGCCCAGGAGTGGCTGAAGGAACTCTTCAGCTGGCTAGCTCCAGAATAATTTATGTTAGCTCCAGGACCGACGTTTGCCAATAGTCACTCAGGTAGCAGCTAGCTCGCTGCAAGATCCAGGAGTAAATGTCCAGAGCCTGCGGTAGAATTCCGGGGATATGGAGAGAGAATAGGTCCGGTATGCTCTGGTCTGAGTCGCGCTGCACAGAAACTGGCGATAGCTTTTCGAGCTAATGGATAGCTGAGGACCGCTAACCGTGGCTAGCTGAACTCCAACGTTAGCCAGTGAAATGGCTAACCTCTGGCTAGCTTCTGTTGTGGATTTCAGATTTGAGGTAAATAATACATTTTATTTATTTTTTTTAATTGGTGAGGCGGGTTGCAGGAGAGTGTTTTTAGGTTGAGTTTTTAGAAGAAAAAAATATATATAAAAAGATATGCGAAGAAAGTATATATATATATATATATAATATATATATATATATATATATATATATATATATATATACACACACAGACACACGGGACACGACAGGAGGAGAACAAAGAACGTATGAACTGCTACGCCATCTTGGAACGGAATGACGCCATACCAGGATTCATCCGTGAAAAGCACACTTCCCCAGCGTGCCAATGGCCGTCAAAGGTGAGCATTTGCCGACTGAAGTCGGTTATGACTAAACTGCAGTCTGGTCACGGCCCTGGTGAGGACGACGAGCACACAGATGAGCTTCCCTAAGACGGTTTCTGACAGTTTGTGCATTAATTCTTCGGTTGTGCAAACCCACAGTTTCATCAGCTGTCCGGGTGTCACGACTTCCACCGAAGTTGGTCCCTCTCCTTGTTCGGGCGGCGTTCGGTGGTCGACGTCACCGACCTTCTAGCCATTGCTGGTCCACTTTTCATTTTCCATTGGTTTTGTCTTGTCTTCCATCACATCTGGTTCCAATTCCATCAATTACATGTTGTGTATTTAACCCTCTGTCCCCCCCCCCCCCCCATGTCCTTGTCCGTAATTGTTTGTTGTAGTGCTTGTGCACGGTATGCTGGTATGTACCGGGTTTTGTTTGACCCATTTATTTGTATTATTCTGTTGATGGTGGTTTATGGTTATTAAATACAACCATTGGAAATCAGTTTCCGCTCTCCTGCGCCTGACTTCTCTGCCGCCAGTAGCATCGCATTACACCGGGTGGCTGGTCTCAGACGATGGGCTGGCGTGGTTACACGTGGTCTGCGGTTGTGAGGCCGGTTGAAAGTGCTGCCAAAAATTATGTTAAAGGCGGCTTATGGTAGAGAAATGAACATTCAATTCTCTGGCAACAGCTCAGGGGAAACTTGAGACATCTGTGGCATTGTGTTGTGTGACAAAACTACACTTTTTAGAATGGCCTTTTATTGTCCCCAGAACAAGGTACATCTGTGAAATGATCATACTGTTTAATCCGCTTCTTGGCAAAGGAGAAATCTATTTGAGCACCACATTTCAGAGAAATAATATTTTTGTGCATCTGAATAATTTCTGGGTTCTTTTACTTCAGCTCATAAAACATAGGACCAACACTTTACATGTTGCGTTTATATTTTTATTCAGTATATTTTACATGTTTGTTTCACGTCAAACTGTACTTTGAAAAATTACATTGAAACAATATTGATTCAAACAGTGTCTGCCAGTGGGATGGGCCGACCCTCAAATTGTCTGCTTTGTCTTGGTTTTAACCCCTGATTAACTCCTGATTTTTTTTGTAGGTGGCCATGGAAATCCCACTCCTGGAACTCTGCCCAGTCAGGTGCCTTTTAGTGTTTTGGAGACCATCCAGCTGCATGGAGGCAAATGACGTTATAATGAGACGACAGAGCAATGTTGCATCATGGTGTCATAAATTTAGCCGTGGCACGTCTTTAGCTGCCAATCGCACCGCCCCCTCTGACCCACATCCTCTTTAAACATGTCACTTAAGCCCGGAGAAATGTCTGTTGATTCTTTTGGATTTAATGAGCTCTTAGAACATAGGGCAAAAAAAGTTCCCTCTCACTGTAAAGACTCTACTCACGAAAAGCTACAACACATACAGAAACATATACATTTTACTGAAACTGGTGAGAAAAAGCATACTTCAGTGTCAAAATTCATGCAACAACAGCATGGGCTTGAATAACAAAATGTATAGTAAATGTGTGTACTTATTTACAGTGCATTTCTTGCCATTGGGCTCATACAGCACATACCAGTGGCGGTCAGTGCCATTTAAGATGAGGGAGGATGATTATTTTGTTATGTTTATGAACATGGCCTTATTTCTATTACAGTACTTAACTATGGCCATGTGAAAAGGTCAATGATGTGTAACAGACTCTTCAACTAATGTGTGTGTGTGTGTGTGTGTGTGTGTGTGTGTGTGTGTGTGTCACAGTCAAGTAGAGAAGCAGTTCTAGTACAAAGCGCAGAAGTTCTACGAGGACGTGGAGCCGTCAGAGGGAATGATGGGAGATTTCATTGAGATCTCCCACGTCGACCTAGAAGGCTCCAGGAACTTTCTGAGCAGGTTTACTGTAAGTCTACTAAAGAACACGTGTCACTGAAATGACACTTCTAGCTTGGATTATTATTTTTTATTTTATTTTTTTGCCTTTATTGAATACTCTATTGTAGTGAATGCTGTATTCGTGCACACAACAGAGCTTATATGTGTCACAGAACCCAAGATGATATTTCTACTGTTATCTGTGTATTGCATGAAATGCATAATCTTTCTGGTATAAAAATATCTTCTCCCATGAGCCAAACCTTTTGTCATCTACAAAGGTGGACGCACCTTCGCCCAAAACACATTATGTACTGTAGCTAATGGTCATCTTGACCACCTGCCAGACCAGCTGTATAATAATACGTGCCCAGATCCCAGATGTTAATCCCCATGTACCCTGTGTAAATGTTACACTCGTCTACATTCAGTATGCATGGTCTTAGAGTGTGTGTGTGCGTGTACTTACATGAATGTTAATGGGAATGTGTGTGACATGGAAACAGGTCTATTTATAGTGTCATCTGGTGTATTTCTCATTGTGATCTGCTGGGATTTGGGGGTTAAAGGAAGTAGAGAATACATGGGGCGGACTTTGTGAGCCTAATGTTAACACACTCATACCAATTTTACGCAGCACCTAAGATATCACTGCTACTGTCCAGTATACTGCTACCGTACATGACAGATAGAGGATACTGTCCATTGTGATGATCTGGCCTACACCTGTCTACTGTACCTTTTGTTGCCAGCAGAGTTCTATACTGATTCCAGGAGAAGACTATAATAATCTGCAAACAATGTTTACATTTCATTTGTTACATTTAAAGGAGCAATCAATTTTGGATGTATAAATTAATATTTACCCATTGATTCTTGAATATTATAACTTAGAAATGCCTCATGAGCTTCGTTCAACCATCAGAACCCAAAATATAATCTTGTTTAACTCCAATGTTTGTAAACAAAGTAATTGTAAACAAACACTGAAAGCCCTCAAAACATGATTTAAACTATAATTTTGATATCATGGATGGCCAGTCCTTGCATCCATAGCTCTGTCTTTGAATTTGAATGTGGTTACATTTCTCCAGCCCCATCCTCCCCACTTTTTACCGAAACAGTGGTGGGAGTAATCTTTCTTATTTTTTTTAACTGCTGATTGCCGCTTTAATCAGTCACTAGAAAAATCTAGGCAAAGCAGGGTGACTTTGACAATGATGCTTTTAGGTAACAGACTCGCTGTTTCCATTCAGTAATCAGACTAGTGATGTCAGATGTCCTCACACAAATGCCACACTGCTTTGTCCAAATGTCAAAGGTCCTGCAGATGACTGATATAGCGTTACTTACACAACACACTGTCTCAATTTACACATCATGCATAGGGCTGTGGCGGTCATAAAACTTTGTCAGCCAGTGATTGTCAAGCAAATAACTGCCGGTCTCATGGTAATTGACTGTTAATTAACAAACACATTTAGCATCTCCCGGCCTCCACACATAGCCTACAAGCCACTGATGCAGACCTTTGGAACATCTACATTTTAAAAAGTCTAATAAATCCATGTAATATACCCTACACCTTCACAATAAATCCATTATTTATTTTAGACAGGTCTAAAGAAACATGATATGAAGAAAATTTAGTCTATTTCAGAAGAACAAAATAGCATACTCTGAGTTGTCCTTTTGTTAGGCCTTGATCTGGCTATACCATATGGCCAGTGGCGATTTTAGCATGTAAATCTTGGTGGGGCAAGCAAAGCCACTACACAACACAACACTAAACAATACATTCATTAGACTATAATGGTGACAAACGGTTCCCACAAATTGTTAGGGCCTACATAAAGCTGTCCCAACAGCAGAGTCCCATCAGCAGTCCCAACACCTTACCACTGTTACACCTGGCTATCAACGGAACCTTGTCTGACAGCGAAACAGTTCATTCAGCCTCATTTACTGCCTTTTCAAAAAACATAGCTGATATGGCTGACTTGCTTAAACAAATGTGGTTTCTACTGACAGTTGAGATGTACAAACTATGGCATAAGGGGATGACGAGCGGATAAGAAGCAATCCGTAATTTCACTTTAAGACATCAATGAGCAAGCTACGAAGGACGTACCTAATATAACTATTTGTTAAGCACTTTGGAAATGTACAGTGACAGAATTCAGAAAATGGGCCATTCTTACACCATTCTCCCTGTACACCAAGTCAGAACCGTAGGATAAATAAAAGTTGCAGATAAGGAAAGCTCTTACAATATTCGATGATGACATTTATCTAAAACAGGTTATAGACTACATGTGTAGGCTAACAGTAGGCTAAGTTATAAGGGGGAAAGCGGACAAATGTATTAGGGTGAGGCACATGGGCTACTAACAGCTTACTACAAAACATACACTTAGTATTACTTTCTTAGCTACAGTATACATATCTCCCTGTGTCACGTCTACTCCCGCTCCTCCCCTCCGGTGTTCGACGTCGCCGGTATACTGACCACTGGTCCTGGGATCCATCATTATGCACACCTGCAGATCGTCATGATACTCACCTGGACTTCATTACCTTCCTGATTATCTCCCCTATATCTGTCACTCCCTTGGGTTCCCTTCTAAGTCAGTATTGTTTCTTTGTTCATCATTAAACTCCACTGTTAAGTTGTCTCATTTCATGTTTGTTGTTTTATTAAACGTTTCATCTTCACCTGCCTCTCGACTCAGTGTGTCCGTTACACCCTGGCATATTACATCATTTATGCAGCAGCATTCAAGACATTTTTTGACTCACCTTGTTGTGCTGTGCTCACTTGAACAGAAAGGTGGTGCGTCGGTCCTTCGTGGGCAAATTTTGTCTTCAAGTCTGGCATTCTCTGGATTTATGGTGCTTTCAAGACAACTGGGAACTCGGAAAAAACAAGGTTGAATCATGATGTTAGTGATATTCAGGTTGGAGCTCTAGAAAGAGGCCTGAGTTCCCGACTTGGAATTCCGAGTTGGATGACTGTTCAAAATGTAATTTCCCAGTTCCTAGTTGTCTTGAACTCACTGAAGTCTTGTCACGACTTCCGCCGAAGTCGGTCCCTCTCCTTGTTCAGGCGGCGTTCGATGTCACCGGCTTTCTAGCCACCGCCGATCCACTTTTCATTTTCCATTTGTTCTGTCTTTGTCTTATCACACCTGGCTTCACTCACCAATCACTTGTTTATTATTTAACCCTCTGTTCCCCATGTTGTATTTGTGAGTGATTGGTATTTTGTTATGTGGATTATTGTCAGGCGTTGCACTTTTGTTTTAGACGGTGTTTTGGCACTTGTATGTGTTATGTGCTGTCATTTAGTAACCGGTATTAAAGTGCACCTGTTTATATCACTCCGCTCTCCTGCACTTGACTTCGCCTCCCATATACACGCATTGCAAGTCTGAGATTTCCAAGTTTCCAGATGTTTTGAAAGCTTCAAAATTCATGCTGGATTGACAGCATGGCCAATGTTGAATGTTAAACCCAGAATTGGACCACACATCCACTTCACTGAATAGCAGGCTAGTGATTGTTTTACAATGCTTGCAGTTAGCCACTGAGTCCTTCCAAACCACTCATTGTTGAATTGGCGATTTCAAACTTGTTGTGTAATGTTCATGGCCGATGAGCACCGATACGGTTTATCTATAATTTATCTTCATATGACAAGGATTGAAAAGGATTTGCTAATATTTTGAAATTATGTTGACACAATCAGTCCAATCTACTGTAGATATGACGTCATTTTATCTGTGGCCAATGACTTTGAGCCTTCTTAGATGGGCACTTCAAATGTAACTACACTGTATGACAGCATCCAAGGGGCTTGAATTTTCGAGCTCTCCCTGTAGATTTTGCGATGACGTAGTGTCCCCATGAGTGACTGAACACTGAGCCAATCATGGTGCAACTAGAGAACATTACCAACCCTTAAGCTCCCTATTTTCTGCTGGCTGCCCCACCACCACAGAAAGCACAGAGTTAGGCTGAAACACCTGCATTTTGGAGCTTTCTTCCTCAAGAAAAAAAAAAGAGACCATGTTTGTATGTGGCTTTATTAACTCAATGATACATTTTTTTACATTGTTTGCAAACTGATATGTGACACGTATTAATGCCAAAATAACATGCAAAACAGGCACACAAAAAATATATATTTAAAGTACCAGTCAAAAGCAAGATGGTGCCGACAGAGATGGTTGCCTAGCTTCACCTCCTCAGGAAACTATGCAGTAATTTGTTTTTTATGTATTATTTCTTACAATGTTTGCCCAGAAAATCTTAAGTGTTATTACATACAGCCGGGAAGAACTATTGGATATAAGAGCAACGTCAACTTACTAACATTACAACCAGGAATATGACTTTCCCGAAGCAGATCCTTTGTTCAGACCTCCACCCTGGACATTGGTGATAATCCCAGAGGCCGACCCAAAACAACGTTGTCGCCGCAGGAGATGCCTCCTGGTGAGACTTAGAAGGCGAGAACACCATCCACCGCTTCCGAGCATACAACTTGCCAATGTCCAGTCTCTAGACAACAAGGTGGACGAAATTATGAACGAGTTAACTTCCAGAGAGAAATCAGAGATTATAACATTCTCTGTTTCACAGAAACATGGCTCACTCGGGATATATTGTCAGAGTCGGTACAGCCACCGGGTTTCTTCATGCGTCGCGCGACAATAACATCGACATATACGCTGACTTGGTGAGTGAGTTATTAGGAAGTGCATTGGAGATGTTGTACCCACTGTGACTATTAAAATCTTCCCTAACCAGAAACCGTGGATTGATGGCAGCATTCGCACAAAACTGAAAGCGCAAACCACCGCATTTAATCATGGCAAGGCGACTGGAAACATGACCGAATACAAACAGCGTAGCTATTCCCTCCACAAGGCAATCAAACAAGCAAAGAGTCAGTATAGAGACAACGGCTCAAACACGAGACGTATGTTGCAGGGTCTACAGACAATCATGGATTACAAAAAGAAAACCAGCCACGTCGCAGAGATCAATGTCTTGCTCCCAGACAAATTAAACACCTTCTTTGCGCACTTTGAGGACAATACAGTGCCACCGACACGGCCCGCTACAAAAGCTTGTGGGCTCTCCATCAATGTGGCGGACGTAAGTAAAACATTTAAACGTTTTAACCCTCGCAAGGCTGCTAGCCCAGACGGCATCCCTAGCCGCATCCTCAGAGCATGCTCAGACCAGCTGGTTCGTGTGTTTATGGACATATTCAATCAATCCCTATCCCAGTCTGCTGTCCCCACATGCTTCAAGATGGCCACCATTGTTCCTGTTCCTAAGAAAGCTATGGTAAGTGAACTAAATGACTATCGCCACGTAGCACTCACTTCTGTCATCATGAAGTACTTTGAGAGACTAGTCAAGGATCATATCACCTCCACCCTACCTGATAGCCTAGACACACTCCAATTTGCTTACCGCTACAATATGTGCACAGATGATGCAATTGCCATCACACTGCACCCTGCCCTATCCCATCTGGGCAAGAGGAATACCTATGTAAGAATGCTGTTCATTGACTACAGCTCAGCATTCAACACCATAGTACCCTCTTAACTCATCATTAAGCTTGAGACCCTGGGTCTCGACCCCGCCCTGGACTTTCAGATCGGTCACCCCCAGGTGGTGAAGGCAGGAAACAGCATGTCCACCCCGCTGATCCTCAACACTGAAGCCCCACAAGGGTGTGTTCTCAGCCCTCTCCTGTACTCCCTGTTAACCCATGACTGCATGGCCATGCACGCCTCCAACTCAATCATCAAGTTTGCAGACGACACTACAATGGTAGGCTTGATTACCAACAACGACGAGACAGCCTACAGGGAGGAGGTGAGGGCCCTCGGACTGTGGTGTCAGGAAAATAACCTCTCAATCATCAAATCAAATGTATTTATATAGCCCTTCTTACATCAGCTGATATCTCAAAGTGCTGTACAGAAACCCAGCCTAAAACCCCAAACAGCAAGCAATGCAGGTGTAGAAGCACGGTGGCTATGAAAAACTCCCTAGAAAGGCCAGAACCTAGGAAGAAACCTAGAGAGGAACCAGGCTATGATGGGTGACCAGTCCTCTTCTGGCTGTGCCGGGTGGAGATTATAACAGAACATGGCCAAGATGTTCAAATGTTCATAAATGACCAGCATGGTCAAATAATAATAATCACAGTAGTTGTCGAGGGTGCAACAGGTCAGTACCTCAGGAGTAAATGTCAGTTGACTTTTCATAGCCGATCATTCAGAGTATCTCTACCGCTCCTGCTGTCTCTAGAGAGTTGAAAACAGCAGGTCTGGGACAGGTAGCACGTCCGGTGAACAGGTCAGGGTTCCATAGCCACAAGTAGAACAGTTGAAACTGGAGCAGCAGCATGGCCAGGTGGACTAGGGACAGCAAGGAGTCATCGTGCCAGGTAGTCCTGAGGCATGGTCCTAGGGCTCAGGTCCTCCGAGAGAGAGAAAGAAAGAAAGAAGAAAGAGAGAATTAGAGAGCGCATACTTAAATTCACACAGGACACCGGATAAGACAGGAGAAATACTCCAGATATAACAGACTGACCCTAGCCCCCCGACACAAACTATTGCAGCATAAATACTGGAGGCTGAGACTGGAGGGGTCAGGAGACACTGTAGCCCCATCCGATGATACCCCCGGACAGGGCCAAACAGGCAGGATATAACCCCACCCACTTTTCCAAAGCACAGCCCCCACACCACTAGAGGGATACCTTCAATCATCAACTTACCATCCTGAGACAAGGCCGAGTATAGCCCACAAAGATCTCCGCCACGGCACCACCCAAGGGGGGGCGCCAACCCAGACAGGAAGACCACGTCAGTGACTCAACCCACTCAAGTGACGCACCCCTCCTAGGGACGGCATGGAAGAGCACCAGTAAGCCAGTGACTCAGCCCCTATAATAGGGTTAGAGGCAGAGAATCCCATTGGAGAGAGGGGAACCGGCCAGGCAGAGACAGCACGGGAGGTTCGTTGCTCCAATCAACATCAACAAAACAAAGGAGATGATCATGGTCTTCAGGAAACAGCAGAGGGATTACCGCCCTATCCACATCAACGGGACAGTAGTGGAGAAGGTGGAAAGCTTCAAGTTCCTCGCCGTACACATCACTGACAAACTGAAATGGTCCACCCACACAGACAGCGTGGCTAAAACCCTCAAACTTCTACAGATGCACAAACGAGAGCATCCTGTCGGGCTGTATCACCGCCTGGTACGGCAGCTGCACCGCCCTCAACCGCAAGGGTCTTCAGATGGTAGTGGGACAAACTACCTGCCCTCCAGGACATGTACAGCACCCGATGTCACAGGTAGGCCAAAAAGATCATCAAGGACAACAGCCACCCAAGCCGTTGCCTGTTCACCCCACTATCATCCAGAAGGCGAGGTCAGTACAGGTGCATCAAAGCTGGGATCGAGAGACTGAAAAACAGCTTCTATCTCAAGGCCATCAGACTGTTCAACAGCCATCACTAACATAGAGAGGCTACTGCCACTTTAATAAATGGATTTAATAATGCTATCACTAGTCACTTTAAATAATGCCACTTTAATAATGTTTACATATCCGACATTACTCATCTCATATGTATATACTTTATTTTATATCATCTATTGCATCTTGTCTTTGCCGAATGGCCATCGCACATCCATATATTTAAATGTACACTACCAATCAAAAGTTTGGGGTCACTTAGAAATGTCCTTGTTTTTGAAAGAAAAGCACATTTTTTACCATTAAAATAACATCAAATTGATCAGAAAAACAGTGTAGACATTGTTAATGTTGTAAATGACTATTGTAGCAGGAAATGGCAGATTTTTTTATGGAATATCTACATAGGCGTACAGAGACCCATTATCAGCAACCATCACTCCTGTGTTCCAATGGCACGTTGTGTTAGCTAATCAAAGTTTCCCATTTTAAAAGGCTAATTGATCATTAGAAAACCCTTTTGCAATTATGTTAGCACAGCGGAAACTGTAGTGCTGATTAAAGAAGCAATAAAACGTCTCAATTCACCGTATCCGCCCATGTCGGCCTTGTGGATCTGCGTTGGAAAGTGGCATAGCTAAAGAGCTGTTTGTCAGACCAGGAGACATCCTGAAAATCATTCTTCTCACAAAAACGTTTGAATCGTAAGAACGTTTTGGCCTACAAACTAATATGACCACTCTATGGAAAGAGGAAACTCTCACGAACACGATGCTGTTCTCCATTTTACTCTAGTTCCCCACAGGACTCATCTGAATGTAACCCAGTACCGGTTTAAAAAAAGAAGAGAAGTATTTGTGTCAAAACAAAGTGTTAAATATGTGTCAAGAAAAACTAAAATATTTCCTGAGCTTTCTTATATCTCCTAAATATAGGACACTTCAACATTATTATTTTATTACTGTCTGTTTTGAAATTATGACTAGGCGTTGTAAAGTTATGAAACTAGGCATATGTCACACGTCACTACTTCACAGAAGAGGCTTTTGAACCTAAACATACATTTTATGGGGCAGAAATGCCTTCTGGAACATGTGAACTTTCATGTGCCCAAATAACAAACTTGTATTCCATCTGTAAATACATATAACAATTTTCAATTACGAGCCTAGTTGGTTTAGCCACAGAAAAAGACAAATCTTCCCGCTAGCCATGACTGGCTGAAATAATCGATGGGCTGGATATACCGGGAGATGAGTTTGGATTGGTCTGCCATGTAGCATGCTTCTGTTTATAACGTGAGCTGCTCAGTACGCGTTGATACAGTAGTGCTTTCTACCGCACTGTTTTTTTAAATATATAACGTTAGCTATCAAAAACGACAAAAGTTTTGCTAATTTTCTTAACAACATTGATGCCCTGAATTCCAATTGATCTATCAAAAGATCAGTTGGAAAAAGTGACATGCTACTTTCTGCACACGCCACAGTCAGTGTGAACTGGAGTGACTTGACACAACACTGGCCAAACAAGGTAGCTACAAACAAAACAAAAAGTTAAATGGTTCCTGTCTGCCGTGAAGCGTTCATCCATGTATACGGGTAAGAGTCTAGCTACATTTTCAGATATTATACGTTTCTAATTTAGTCAGAAAGTAATTTTAATTGCATGTTAAATCATACTGTTAGCTAGCTAGCTAACGAACGTTAGCTTGCTGGCTCGCTAGCTAACGTTAAACATAAGATCTGTCTAGTAATATTATTCAAATCAGAAATCTATTTGCATTCTTAGATATAGCCAAATATTAGCTAGCTAACATTGTACCTAGTTGGTTAGCTTTAGCTACCTGCAGATTCATACTACAGCTATGAGAATGTTTGTATTGGTTGGTAGTAGTATGAGCTGGGATAATGCCGGTTCATTGTTTAGCTAGCTAGCTAGCTACATGTTTAAACAAAATACTACATGTCTAAACAAAACACTTCGCTAAATGATTACATGACCCATCAATTTAGACAAGTGTGTCAGGTAATAATAATTATGAAATATTTTTATCTGGACACTTTGTTTTTTATGTTGTTACTATGCAAGTAACCATTCACTGTACTGTTTACACCATCTGTATCCTGTGCATGTGACAAATCAACTTTTTATTTTACTTAGTGTGTGTTTACCAAAGACAGTAATGTGAAGAACAACATGACCTGCTCCAAAGTCAGAGTAAGATATAGGCCAAGGACTAGATAGTGTATTTTTACCTGGTGTTTTTCCTTATTGTAGGCTACTACCTTTACCACTTTTAGTCTTGAAATATTTGGTTGTTTAGTGAACTAATCACTCTGTTTAGTAAATTACCTTACATGTGAATACTTAAAGAGATGGGTGGAGCTAAGGCTTAAGAGGGTGTGAACGATGTTGAATGGGTGTAGACAAAGAAGAACTCTCCAGTAGGTGTACCAAATCACTCAAGGGCCATTTCCTCAAAAGTAGGGTTACAAGTTTAACTTTCAAAGCAGAATTACTTTCCCATTATTCTTTAACTGCAGTGTATGATATACACTTTTCTAGCCCTGAGTCTCTACTTTTTTCTAATATAAAAAACACAATTTCAAATTTTGCTAAGACCGAATCGAGGTGTTCGGTCACCTTTATGAATGTGTTATTCAATGCATTTCCATGGGCTATAGTAGTAAAGGCAAAACATTTTTACCATAGACTCTCAGGCACTTCTCCTGGGGGATGGGGAGTGGAGTGTGCAACATGTTTTATTGATTGACGTTCTATAGTTAGTTGAAATGCAGTATGTTGTGCTGACTTTAAACTAAAGAGTTTCATGGCAAAATAAGTAATATAATATGGCACGCTGATGTATGTTGCATTCAAGCTTATTAAATGAAACTGTACAATGTAAACTCTGGTCTCGCTGTATTTCTTTGAGATCATACAAAACAATTCAGTATAATTACATAGTTTGGACTCTGAGAAGTTCCTAAGAGCAAGTTTTCCTATAATTGCATACCTTAGTAGGCTAGCAACTATACGGAAATAGTTGTATGAATTTAGTTTTTGTAAATGCTTTCACTCAGAGTATGTTTCTCATTATATTACTGAAACAAAAGCTAATAGGATTAGAGATGGGTAATCATAGTTGGCTAATGTAATCAGGTCTAGGATGTAAACACTGGACCATTTACCTCAAAGTAGTACAGTTACACTACATCCTCCCAGCCAAGCCATCAACTGACCAAGCTGCAATCTTACTGAGCACAGCACAGAGAACAAGAGATAATTGAGATCCCCTCAAATGGTTATGATCATGCTCCTAAGTATTATTTTTTCTAGCTAGCTATCAGTAGAAGAACGGCATTGTTTAAGTTAATGACTTTCAGCTGGGGCCCTAAGGAGGAAGGGGAGTTGAATACTTCCAGATTGGGGTTTGACGGATAGACAGTGCTCACTTTCATATCTGTCTTGGCGTCGGTTCAAGTCTGTCAGGTTCTGTTGGCATAAAACACATCCAGGAGTCGCTTTGAATATTTAGCGTGTACGGCTAGCTGACTACACAGGAGTGAGTTTGGGTTGTACAAAAGTTGCGAGGAGCTGTTCCTCCTTAAAGCTGTATGAAAGGATGGGTTGTCAATGACGAGTGACTGAGACCCTTGAAAAAGAAAAAAAAGAAATGTATCAAAGTGTTGAAGGCAAGAACTCCCATCTGAAAAGTGATGGCAGGGATTATCTATACGGCTTTTTGGGGGGGGGTCAGAAAGAGTCTTTAGAGATATGAATAGCCCATATACATTCCCCACATCCCGTATGAATTAAAGATCAAAATGCCTCATCGTGAAATTTTGATGTATTTTTTTTCTCTTTGGCAAATAGCAGCCAAATGTGCTGTCACCTTGTCAGAAGTGGTTAGCGTCTGTGACAGTCAGGGCTATCATTCCTAATACTTCTCAATGTCCTCTGTGGTGGCCCAGCAGCAGTTTTAATATATTAGCTGAACTAACACTAATTTGTCCAGTCACGTCAGCAGTGGAGAACATTGGGCCCTGGTCCAGACTGACTATATCTAACCCAGCAAAACTCAGACACGATAAAGGGCATGGGGGTTTACTCACTAAAATACCATGTTTGGGAAAAGCCTAATGACCGAGAGACACATGCCACAGCAGAGAACAATCCACGTCCAAGCCAAAAGCTGCTGTAGTGGGGAAATGTCAAAATATGAGTAATAACAAGAATGATGTTTATGCTGTTATGAAAGAGTGGTTTCATTTGAATTATGCAATAGAGACTTAAATAGATGGTGTGGTGGTTAGAGGAGCTACAGTGTCTTTCGTCAAGTGAAGAATCCGACAACAACGATAGGGTCATTTTTCTAGTTTCCAGAACTGGTCCCATGAAGTGCCAGACGGTCTGTGCTTTGATCCTGAATAGAGTGAGCCTTTGTGCGTTCTACACTGAAGGGAAAGTTCAGCCCTCTGAGCCCAGCCAGGATGCTCAACCAGGGATAGAGAGAGATGGGAGAGGGAAGGTTCGCCTTGCTTTCCCTCTGAGAATTCAGACCAGAGGAATGTGCTTTTTTTGCATCACTTGTTCTCAGTAAATCAAGTTACAGAAAGAAAGTGGACCAATGATTTTGGCCCGGCTCTTCCTCTATGGTGAGACAACAATATTTCTCCAGTAAACCACTGGCGTAGCGGAAACCCCCGCAGAGCGGGGGGGACCGCGAGTGCCCATCATCTCACACCTATGTCAAAATTCTATAAACATTTTTTATATATAATTTTGACAGTAACCATCCTTTTTAATTTCCACATGTAGCAAGCAAAGTGTTTGTGTTGTCCAATCTACATAGGTAGTAGGTGAGTCAGACAGACAATGTAGTTGTCATGCATGTAATTATCTATTTCTCAGCGGCGCTGTCTGCAGTCCGCCTCGGCCTCCTCACCTAATTGGATATTAAGTGAAAGAAATGTAGGCGAATCAAGTTGAACTTGGATGAAGAGTGAGTGCGTTGTTCAAAATGGATAATCAAAAGGCAAGAAAAATAATCACCGTTCCTTTTTAAGGACTCCTAACCAACTGTGATGTTTTGTTTGTTTTTTCGCATTGTTTGTAACTCATTTTGTACATAATGTTACGGCTACCGTCTCTTATGACCGAAAAGAGCTTTTGGACATCAGAACAGCAATTACTCACCTCAAACTGGACAAAGATTGTTTCTTTAATGACTCCGACTCGAAGGATATACTGCTTCCTGGAGACCGGGTCCAAATCCCTGTCATTAGCGTGAAGAAAAGATGGAAATACAGGGGGCGGAGGGCTGGGTGCCTTGTGAGAATTTGTTGGCAAGTGAGTAAACCACCACTACCCTCTGTATTATTGGCCAACGTGCAATCATTGGAAAGAAAACTGGACGATCTACGATTAAGGCTATTCTACCAACGGGACATTCAAAACTGTAATATCTTATGTTTCATCGTGACTTGGATGAACGACGACACAGATAATATAGAGCTGGCTGGCTTCTGTGTTTCGGCAGGACAGAGCAGCTACTTCTGGTAAGATGAGGGGCGGGGGTGTGAGTCTATTTGTAAATAACTGCTGGTGTGCAATGTCTAATATTAAAGAAATATTGAGGTATTGCTCGCTTGAGGTAGAATACCTCATGATTAGCTCTAGACCACAATATCTACCAAGAGAGTTCACATCTATATTATTTGCAGCTGTCTATTTACCACCACAAACCAATGCTGGCACTAAGACCGCACTCAACGAGCTGTATAAGGCCATAAGCAAGCAAGAAAATGCTCATCCAGAAGCGGTGCGCTCCAAGTGGCCGGGACTTTAAAACAGGCAATCTTAAATCCGTTTCATACCAGCATGTTACATGTGCAACCAGAGAAAAAAAAAAAAAACTCTAGACCACCTTTACTCCACACACAGAGATGCATACAAAGCTCTCCATTGCCCTCCATTTGGCAAATCCATAATTCTATCCTCCTGATTCCTGCTTACAAGCAAAAACGAAAGCAGGAAGAACCAGTGACTCGCTCAATACGAAAGCGGTAAGATGACGCAGATGCTACGCTACAGGATTGTTTTGCTAGCAAAGACTGGAATATGTTCCGGGATTCATCCAATGACATTGAGGACTGTACGCTCGTCGGATGTGGCAGGGCTTGAAAACTATTACATACTACAAAGGGAAACCCAGCCGCGAGCTGCTCAGCGACGCGAGCCTACCAGACAAGCTAAATGCCTTTAATGCTCGCTTTGAGGCAAGCAACACTGAAGCATGCATGAGAGCACTGTTCCGGACGACTGTGTGATCATGCTCTCTGTAGCCGATGTGAGGAAGACCTTTAAACAGGTCAACATTCACAAAGCCGAAGGGCCAGATGGAATACCGGATGTGTACTCAAAGAATGCGCGGACCAACTGGCAAGTGTCTTCAATAACATTTTCAACCTCACCCTGGCCAAGTCTGTAATACCTACATGTTTCAAACAGACCACCATAGTCCCTGTGCCCAAGAAAGCGAAGGTAACCTGCCTAAATGACTACCGCCCCATAGCACTCACGTCGGTAGCCATGAAGTTCTTTGAAAGGCTGGTCATGGCTCACATCAACACCATCATACCAAAACCCTGGACCCACTACAATTCATATACCACCCCAACAGATCCACAGATGACGCAATCTCAATCGCACTCCACACTGCCCTTTCCCACCTGGACAAAAGCAACACCAATGTGAGAATGCTGTTCATTGACAACAGCTCAGCGTTCAACACCATAGTGCCCACAAAGCTCATCACTAAGCTAAGAACCCTGGGACTAAACAACTCCCTCTGCAACTGGATCCTGGATTTCATGACGGTCACCCCCAGGTGGTAAGGGTAGGTAACAACACATCTGCCACGTTGATCCTCAACACTGGGGCCTCTCAGGGGTGCGTGCTTAGTCCCATCCTGTACTCCCTGTTCACCCATGACTGTGTGGCCAAGCACGACTCCAACACCATAGGCCTGATCACTGACAATGATGAGATTTCCCTATAGGCTGAGGACAGAGACCTGGCAATGTGGTGCCAGGACAACAACCTTTCAATGTGAGCAAGACAAAAGAGCTGATCAGCCCCCATTAACATTGAGGTGACTGAAGAAGAGTGGGTAGAGAGTGTCCACATCACCATCAAACTATCATGGTCCAAACACACCAAGACAGTTGTGAATAGGGCATGACAACACCTTTTCAACACCAGATCCTCAAAAAGTTCTACAGCTGCACCATCGAGAGCATCCTGACCGGTTGCATCACTGCCTGGTATGGAAACTGCTCGGCATCTGACCGTAAGGCGCTACAGAGGGTATGAGACTCAAAATTGAGCTAAGGTGCATCCTTGAGATGTTCGTACAACTTGGAGTACACCTGTGGTAAATTAAATTGATTAGACATGATTTGGAAAGGCACACACCTGTCTATATAAGTTGTCATAGTTGACAGTGGATTTCTGATAAAAAAAACCAAGCCATGAGGTTGAAGGAATTGTCCATAGAGCTCTGAGACAAGACTGTGTCGAGGCACAGGTCTGGGGTAGGTTACCCCAAAAGATTCTGCAGCATTGAAGGTCCCCAAGAACACAGTGGCCTCCATCATTCTTTAAAAAAATAAGTTTGGAACCACCAAGATTCTTCCTAGAGCTGACCGCCCGGCCAAACTGAGCAATCGGGGGAGAAGGGCCTTGGTCAGGGAGGTGACCAAGAACCTCATGGTCACTCTGACAGAGCTCCAGAGTTCCTCTGTGGAGATGGGAAAAACTTCCAGAAGGACAACTATCTCTGCAGCACCCCACCAATCAGGCCTTTATGGTAGAGTGGCCAGACAGAAGCCCCTCCTCAGTAAAAGGCACATGACAGCCCACTTGGAATTTGCCAAAAGGCACGTAAAGACTCTCAGACAATAAAAAAACAAAATTCTCTGGTCTTATCAAACCAAGATTGAACTCTTTGGCCTGAATGCCAAGCATCACTTCTGGAGGAAACCTGGCACGATCCTTATGGTGAAGCATGTTGGTGGCAGCATCATGCTGAGGGGATGTTTTTCAGAGGCAGGAACTGAGAGACTGGTCATGATTGAGGGAAAGATGAACGGAGCAAAGTACAGAGAGATCCTTGGTGGGACTGGGACAAGCACACAGCCAAAACAATGCAGGAGTGGATTTGGCTTTGTCATTATGGGGTATGGTGTGTAGATTTAAATCAAATTTTAGAGCAAGGCTGTAACGTAACAAAATGTGGAAAAGGTCAAGGAGTCTGAATAATTTCCGAATGCACTGTTGCTATCTTTTGGTAAACACACTGTCAATCAATTTCACATGCCATGGTAGTCACTGCTACACTGGTAGCTACTTTCAGCAGAGTAAACATATTTGTTTGTTCGTTCTATCTTTGACTGACATTAGCTATAATGTAAGCTAGCTCATGTTACCAAATAAAGAGAGTATCTCAATTTATTCCACCCTTGTCTAGAAGTAGAATTGTCGATATAGCTAACTCACTCTCTGTGTTGGTAGCAATGATGAATGTGTATAAATCGTCTGTGGTTGTTTGGTTGGTCAGTTGGTTCTCAGCCAGTCTCAGCTATCTTGCAATCTTGCTGCCAATTTAGTGACCTTAGTTAGCTAACAGCAAGCTGACAATATTGAAATGTCCATGTTATGTATGCTTAGCTAGCCAGTCTGATAGATATCAACACAATTAGTGGGTGGTTAATTTATGTATGGTTGTGTATTTTGTTGTAGGTGATACAGAAACTGATTCCACCAACATGCCCTTCCAACCCCTAGCTCTGCACAAGGTGAAGGTAAGTTGACCAAAATATTTACAAGCTGACGGCTAAGTTAGCTCAATTTACAGTAAGCATGGTATAAACATGAATTGGTTTCACGGGTTCCCCCGGTACTGCTGCTCATACCGTTCACCAGCTCCGGAGGTCTACGTCACCGGCCTTCTAGGTGTCACTGAATGGGTCTTGTCACGTGTATTTATTAGAGGTTTACACCTCGCTCTTTGTTTGGCTTACAGCCCCGTGTTTATATATTTATGTGTTTGCATTGGGCTTCGTCGCCGTCATGTCCATGACGTACGCTATTTTGGGTAGAGAAATAAAAAACCCGAATTCATATTACTGTGCCTGTCTCCTTTCATTATACAACGTGACAGAGGAATCAACCCTTCTAATGGAGACAGCGGGAAAGGCCGAGCTGGTGACCATCGTAGGGACAGTCCAGCATCACGAGGACTGTCTCCAGACTCGGCAGCACCATGGACAGCGTACTGGCAACCATCCTGCATTTGGAAGGGAATGTGCAGTTCCTCCAGTCTCCAGCACCGCTTCCGGCACCAGCTCCCACACCACCATTACCTGCCTCCGTCCCATCTGAGCCGGTCCGCGGAATAACCCTGTCCATCCCAGAGCACTTTGACGGCGCGCCAGCGAGATGCAAGGGATTCCTTCTGCAATGCAACCTGTACCTCGCTCGCTACATCGAGGCTGTCTCCGGGAGAGACTGGGTTGCCACCATCATCTCGGCACTGACCGGACATAACCTGGACTGGGGTGCTGGGGTCTGGGAAATGGGCGGACCTGAGGTCGAGTCCTATGAGTGCTTCACCATCCTCTTCTGCTCTGTGTTTGATCATCCTGTGGAGGGCCGAGAGGGGGGTGAGCGCCTACTCCGATTTCAGAGTTCACTGTTGAGTTCCGTACCATCACGGCCTCCACTGGATGGAACGGTCGGCTTTGGTAACCATTTTCCACAGCGGACTGCGGGAGGGGGTACAGATGGAGTTAGCCTGCCGGGATGACAACCTGTCACTCGACCAGCTCATCAGCATGGCGATCCAATTGGACAACCTCCTGCGGTCCAGATGAAGAATCTGGAGCCCATGGCTACACCTGCTCTGTGGCCAGAGCCGATGGAGGTGGGCTCTGCACGTTTGCCAGAGGCAGCGTGTAGGAGGAGGAGGAATCTGGGCCTCTGCTCCTATTGTGGAGAAAAGGAACATTTCTCCCAACCTGCCCTCTATCCACTAATAGGTGAGGAGGTGAAAAGCCATGGAATTCCCCTGCTCCAACCCAGGGAGGATGCAAGATCTCCTCTCCTTTTCTGTCAACTCAACCAGTGTGTTTTCCCATTTAATTCCCTGAATATCCTAGCCCCTTCACTCCCGTTAGCTCTGATTGATTCCGGAGCTGCCTCTGCATTACGCATTCCTTTGGTTCCCCTACAGTCACTCATTCCGGTTCGAGCCATGGAAAATCGTCCAATAGGGACAGGGCTCGTACGTCACATCACTGTTCCAGTTTTTCTGCTGACCCACGACACTCATTTAAAACAGTTCACCTTTTTCATTAACTTCACTAGGGTAGGGGGCACTATTTTCACCACCAGATGAAAAGCATGCCCAGAGTAAACTGCTTGCTACTCTAATTGGTAGGTTTGGATAGAAAACACTCTAAAGTTTCCAAAACTGTTAAAATAATGTCTGTGAGTATAACAGAACTGATATGGCAGGCGAAAACCTGAGACAAATCCATCTAGGAAGCGGGATTCTTTTATTTTTGTAGTTTTCTATTGAATGCCATTACAGTATCCATTGACTTAGGACTCAAATTGCACTTCCTATGGCTTCCACTAGATGTCAACAGTCTTTAGATATTGTTTCAGGCTTGTATTCTGAAAAATGAGGGAGTAAGACCACATTGAATGTGTCGACACTGCAGTGTCCCAGAGGTTTTTCATGCGCGTGACCGAGAGCACGCCTTTCTTGTTTTCCTTTTATATTGACGAAGCTATTGTCCGGTTGAAATGTTATTGATTATTATGACTAAAAACAACCTGAGGATTGATTATAAACATCGTTTGACATGTTTCTATGAACTTTACTGATACTTTTAGGATTTTTCGTCTGTCTGTTGTGACTGCCTTTGAGCCTGTGGATTACTGAACAAAACGCGCATATAAAGAGGGACTTTATCGAACAAAACGAACATTTATTGAGTAAATGGGAGTCTTGTGAGTGCAACCATATGAAGATCATCAAAGGTAAGTGATTCATTTTATCACTATTTCTGACTTGTGTAACTCCTCTACTTGGCTGGTAACTGTTTGTAATGATTTGTCTGCTGGGCGCTGTTCTCAGATAATCGCATGGTATGCTTTCGCCGTAAAGCCTTTTTGAAATCTAACACCGTGGTTGGATTAACAAGAAGTTGATCTTTAAACCGATGTATAACACTTGTATGTTTTATGAATTTGTATAATGTGTATTTCTGTTTTTGAATTTGGCGCTCCGCAATTTCACTGGATGTTGGCCAAGTGGGACGGTAGCATCCCACACCCCCTAGAGAGGTTAAAGACACCCCCACGCACCCCGTTATTTTAGGTCTTCCCTGGTTGAGTTGGCATAACCCTGTTATTTCCTGGTCCGAGAGGAGACTGCTGGGTTGGTCGCAGGAGTGTCAGGTGAGGTGTCTCGCGGTGTCTGTCAAGACCACTACGGTGGAAAGTCAGGATCAGGTTTTCTCTAAGACCCAAGGCTACACGCTTGCCTCCTCATCACCCCTGGGACTGTGCCATTGACCTGCTGTCTGACGCAGCCTGTTCATGGAGGCGACCTATGGAAAATTGCCTTTTCCACGACCATGGGGCATTACGAGTATCTTGTAATGACCTTTGGCCTGTCTAACGCTCCTTCAGTCTTCCAGGCCTTTATTACGAAGTGTTTCGGGAGATGCTGTGATGGGGCGTTGTGGTTTATATCGATGACATTTTGGTCTATTCTGCTGATCACACCCAGCATGTCTCGTTGGTCAGGTCTGTGCTGGGAAGTCTTTTCGGAGCATCATCTATATGTTAAACAAGAAAAAAGAAATTCCACCGGTCCATGTCCTTGTTGGGCTACCTCATATCCACGGAGGGAGTGGAGATGGAGGAACAACACATGAGCACAGTCAGGTCATGGCCCATCCCCAACTCCGTGAAAGCAGTCCAGCAGTTCCTGGGGTTCACCAACTATTTCCGGAGGTTCATCTGGGGCTTCAGCACGGTGGTCGCTCCTCTTACCTCCCTGCTGAGAGAAGGTCCCCAGCAGCTTTGTTGGACGGTGGAGGTGGAGAGGGCGTTCGAGATGCTGAAGGCATGCTTCACCACTGCTCCCGTGTTGGAACATCCCGACCCCTCACTCCCTTTCATCATCAAGGTGGATGCCTCCGAAGTAGGAGTCAGGGCAGTGCTGTCCCAGCGCACTGGAACCCCTCCAAAGCTGCGGCTTTGCAAGCAGATGAGCTCCACCCAGAGGAATTTTGACATAGGGGACCGGGAACTCTTGGCGGTCAAGAAGGCTCTGAAGGCGTGGATACACTGGTTGGAGGGGTCCAAAACCCTTTCCTGATGTGGACGGACCATCGCAACCTGAAGTACATCAGGGCAGCGAAGAGGCTAAACCCGAAACAGGCCAGGTGTGCTCTATTCTTCGCCAGGTTCCAATTCATGCTTTCCTGTAGGCCAGACTCGAAGAATGTGTTACATTCTCCTACATTAATTTCACATTTCCACAAACTTCAAAGTGTTTCCTTTCAAATGGTATCAAGAATATGCATTAAAAAAAAGATGTCCACATTTACACTATCACACATACACACATCTGACCACTGATGGTTCAGATAACTGAGCATCATGTCCAGTGAGAACTGACATTGACTATGTGCTCCTGAAAGGAAAGAGGAGAAAGAAAACTTAGGCTATAGCACTGCTATAATATGAATGACATGGCTGTATAAGCTAGCATAGGTAAGTATATAACAGCAAGGGCTATACACTACAGCAGGCATAAGGCAAAGTCACATGGCAATAGACTAAACAGCATATTGGACTTGTACACATGAAACTCAGATAAATGTGCTCAAATAAACATTACAGTAATGTTGAAATGTTGACATAATATATTTGCAATGAGCATGAGTTATATACAGTATGTATAATAGAAAATATCCTACCACCATAAATAAGCAATGCTAACAAACTGCTAATCGCTAACAGTCATGCAGAAATGCTCATGCATTCCAATGCAAAATGCTAACAATAGTGGGAGTGCAAGCTAGCTAACAAGCTCAACACATGGTAATTGTACACTATAAACCACAAAACTTAGCTCCACATAACATGACACAGATCTCAAGGCACTTACGTTTGATGCATGCACAATTAAACATCAGACATACAGGGATTCAGTCCACAGGAGGAAAAGTTCAACAGGAGGGAAACTGTGGAAGTGCTCATCAGGATGGGGAAAGCACGTTTCCAACCACACAGCGTGCTGGGGACATAGACCAACTGAAACTGAAGTCCCAGGAATCAAGGCTGGCGATAGGCTGAACGAGATGTGGTGATAAGTATTTGGTGAGGCCTTGACCAATAAGACACTAATGAAAGTGGAGGTCCTCTGAATAGGAGACTAAGCTGCCCGACTAGAACTAACCATAAAGGATGGCTAGAATGAGCTGACTGAAGCTGGCCATTTTACCAGGCGTGTTACCCTATGTCCCTTCCACAAAAAGTGTAAAATGCAAAGACAACAACTATGTCTTTCCAGGAGACATGCAGTACCAGCAAATCTTCTGCAAGTGGACCAAACAGTTGGTGGTTAAGAAGCCCTACACCACTTTCAGCAGAGTCTTATCGAGCTGGCCGTTCACCGCAGACAGGACAAGCCCATCGCCATATGCTCAAAGAGTCTCAGCTTCCCGAGCCCACCATTGCCAGTGTACCGAAGCCAGATAAAGGACTATGGTTGTGTTTACACAGGAAACCCAATTCTGATATTTTTTTCAAGATTGACCAATCAAATCAGTTCTGAAAAATATATTATGTGATTAAGACCAATTAGTGTAAAAAATATCAGAATTCGGTTGTAACCCTGTTCCTGGAGAGCTGCTGTACCCTCCTGTAGGTTTTTGCTCCAACCCCAGTTGTAACTAACCTGGTTCAGTTTATCAACCAGCTAATAATTAGAATCAGGTGTGCTAGATTAGGGTTGGAGTGAAAACCTACAGGACGGTAGCTCTCCAGGAACAGGGTTGGAGAGCCCTGATGTAGAACCACTATAAAATAAATATGGATATTTTCTATCAATTTTCAAAATGTGTCTGCCCTTATGGATTCACAAAATATATTTATATAAGCTGTACAGTGCTCTCTAACATCAAACAGATGCTAGACATTCAGATAGCCAAGGAATGTTTGATTATTTGTCAAAATAAAAAAAAACAGGAGAGTGTACACTATTTAATGCTAACTCAAGAGAACTGGATATTCAACAACAATGTTATATGGTAACTGTAACATACCAAAAAAATTGTATGGACAGTGTAGTACAGCTCAGTGTGTCCGAGTGAGTCTCAGGTGTAGAGACACACAAGTCAAATCAAATCAAATCAAATGTATTTATATAGCCCTTCGTACATCAGCTGATATCTCAAAGTGCTGTACAGAAACCCAGCCTGAAACCCCAAACAGCAAGCAATGCATGTGAAAGAAGCACGGTGGCTAGGAAAAACTCCCTAGGAAAAACTCCCTAGAAAGGCCAAAACCTAGGAAGAAACCTAGAGAGGAACCAGGCTATGAGGGGTGGCCAGTCCTCTTCTGGCTGTGCCGGGTGGATATTATAACAGAACATGGTCAAGATGTTAAAATGTTCATAAATGACCAGCATGGTCAAATAATAATAATCATAGTAGTTGTCGAGGGTGCAACAAGTCAGCAACTCAAGAGTAAGTGTCAGTTGGCTTTTTCATAGCCGATCTTTGAGAGTATCTCTACCGCTCCTGCTGTCTCTAGAGAGTTGAGAACAGCAGGTCGGGGACAGGTAGCACGTCCGGTGAACAGGTCAGGGTTCCATAGCCGCAGGCAGAACAGTTGAAACTGGAGCAGCAGCACGGCCAGGTGGACTGGGGACAGCAAGGAGTCATCATGCCAGGTAGTCCTGAGGCATGGTCCTAGGGCTCAGGTCCTCCGAGAGAAAGAAAGAAAGAGAGAAAGAGAGAGAGAATTAGAGAGAGCATATTTAAATTCACACAGGACACCGGATAAGACAAGAGAAATACTCCAGATGTAACAGACTGACCCTAGCCCCCGACACATAAACTACTGCAGCATAAATACTGGAGGCTGAGACAGGAGGGATCAGAAGACACTGTGGCCCCATCCGATGATACCCCCGGACAGGGCCAAACAGGCAGGATATAACCCCACCCACTTTGCCAAAGCACAGCCCCCACACCACTAGAGGGATGTCTCCAACCACCAAGTGCAGAGAACTGTACTGTAGGTACAGATTGTTACACCAGATAATGTGATTTACCCAAAATCTTGTCTATTTCAAGTCTTCTCTCATTAATTGAGACAGTTGGGTGTCCACCCTAAAGTGCTGCATGTCATGATGACAGAGACCTTGATCAATGAGTGAGAAGACTTGAAATAGACACGATGGCAGCACACGTATTGTTGGATTACTTTATGGAGCAAAACAAGTATTTATTTTAATAACAGAGCATTTTATAAATTCAAACTGACTCCTTGCAACTGACACTCCTGTTTCCCAGAATCGAGGACAAAGACGGCATCGCTAACGTTGGTCGAAAATAATCTGTGCTGCACCAAACAGTACCTATCCTGTAACTCCCAGTAATGGATACCAAATCACATTATCTAATGTAACAATCTGTAGCTAAGAGAACTGGTGATCAGCAGATGATGGGAGAGGAGGTCATGATGAAATTGCCATTCCTAATAAACATACAGTAAGTTCAGGGAATAATTGTAAAGCTTTGGGAGGAGTGTTGCCATGATCAAACTTCCATTCAGCTCCTCATGAGTCATCTGCTTGAAATCCAGCATAATGTTGAATCCCTCAACAGGGATACAGTTAGCAGGATACATTTCTTCTACTAAACTCAGCAAAAAAAGAAACGTCCCTTTTTCAGGACCCTGTCTTTCAAAGATAATTCGTAAAAATCCAAATAACTTCACAGATCTTCATTGTAAAGGGTTTAAACACTGATTCCCATGCTTGTTCAATGAACCATATACAATTAATGAACATGCACCTGTGGAACGGTCGTTAAGACACTAACAGCTTACAGACGGTAGGCAATTAAGGTCACAGTTATGAAAACTTAGGACACTAAAGAGGCCTTTCTACTGACTCTGAAAAACACCAAAAGATGCCCAGGGTCCCTGCTCATCTGTGTGAACGTGCCTTAGGCAAGGAGGCATGTGGACTGCAGATATGGCCAGGGAAATGTCCGTACTGTGAAACGCCTAAGACAGCGTTACAGGGAGACAGGACGGACAGCTGGTCGTCCTCGCAGTGGCAGACCACGTGTAACAACGCCTGCACAGGATCGGTACATCCGAACATCACACCTGAGGGACAGGTACAGGATGGCAACAACAACTGCCCGAGTTACACCAGGAATGCACAGTCCCTCCATCAGTGCAAAGACTGTCCGCAATAGGCTGAGAGAGGCTGGACTGAGGGCCTGTAGGTCTATTGTAAGGCAGGTCCTCACCAGACGTCACCGGCAACAACAACGCCTATGGGCACAAACCCACCGTCGCTGGACCAGACAGGACTGGAAAAAAGTGCTCTTCACTGACGAGTCGCGGTTTTGTCTCACCAGGGGTGATGGTCAGATTTGCATTTATTGTCGAAGGAATGACCGCTACACCGAGGCCTGTACTCTGGAGCGGGATCGATTTGGAGGTGGAGGGTCCGTCATGGACTGAGGCAGTGTGTCACAGCATCGTCGGACTGAGCTTGTTGTCATTGCAGGCAATCTCAACGCTGTGTGTTACAGGGAAGACATCCTCCTCCCTCATGTGGTACCCTTCCTGCAGGATCATCCCGACATGACCCTCCATCATGACAACGTCACCAGCCATACTGCTCGTTCTGTACGTGATTTCCTGCAAGGCAGGAATGTCAGTGTTCTGCCGTGGCCAGCGAAGAGCCCGGATCTCAATCCCATTGAGCATGTCTGGGACCTGTTGGATCGGAGGGTGAGGGCTAGAGCCATTCCCCACAGAAATGTCCGGGACTTGCAGGTGCCTTGGTGGAAGAGTGGGGTAACATCTCATAGCAAGAACTGGCAAATCTGGTGCAGTCCATGAGGAGGAGATGCACTGCAGTACTTAATGCAGCTGGGGGCCACACCAGATACTGACTGTTACTTTTGATTTTGACCCCCCCCCCCCCCTCCCCACCCCCTTTGTTCAGGGACACATTATTCCATATCTGTTAGTCACGTCTGTGGAACGTTTTCAGTTTATGTCTGTTGTTATGTTATGTTTGTTATGTTCCTACAAATATTTACACACTTTTTTGGTTACTACATGATTCCATGTGTTATTTCATAGTTTTGATGTCTTCACTATTATTCTACAAAGTTGAAAATAGGAAAAATAAAGAAAAACCCTTGAATGAGTAGGTGTGTCCAAACTTTTGACTGGTACTGTAGCTAATAGATGCTCCATCATTGAATTTGTGTTGATGAGAAGAATCACTTGAAGCCATTACATTCGCTCCGTTCCAGCCATTATTATGAGCCGTCCTCCCCTCAGCAGCCTCCACTTGTCTGCTTGTATATTTAGCAATGAATCTGGCGATAGGAACATCGCTGAAAGATGTCTAATGGCACTGTCGAACAAGGACAACCATATATCTACACCTACAGAAACGTATAGTGCGATCAGTATAGCAGAGAGTCTTTGCAAAATTCCACAAAGCAGGACTACATGTATTTTTAGATCTCCCCCCATCAATACACCGGAAGCCATCACAAGGTGTATCACGCGAAGACCTGACCTGCCTTGCTCCTGGGCAATTATGTGTGAAACACATCTCAGTGTCCTAAAAATGCCTGGAAAACAAGTCCAGATTCCCCCAGGGTGAAATTCCCCTTTAATCCAAGTCAAACAAACAGTGACAAATGACAGCATCCTGGCTGGCAGGAAAAGAGTGGTCAGGTAGTTAAAAGCTACTTCTCTCTTCCCTAACTGCTCTTTGTTGCATTGAAGAGAGTTTACTGTAAGGGTAACTGTTTTTATTGAAATGTTTGACTTTTTCGGAAAGCACAGGCTTAGGGAGTTATTGGAAAATATTGCTCACAACAAAAAGAGGGAATTATTTCCCATCTGCGTCTGGCATGGCTCTATTGGAGCTGAGCACTGTGTGCTGTACTGTGTGACTGGGGCATGAACCTCAGGCTGATTCACCGTGACTATGTTTGGGTCACGGAGGGCTAGAGTGTTCTTGGCTGCAGCAGAAGGAAGGAATAACCAAGACCGACAGGACAGCAGGGTTGGGCTCAATTCCATTTTAATTCAGTCAATTCAGGATTTAAACTGAAAATCAATGACCTCGACCTTACAGGGCAGCCTTACCACCAGAGCTTTCCTCTGATCCACGGAGGGGCAAAGAACAGGGAACCACAGGGCGAAGGTTACACAGGGTGTACATGCATGTTCCTATTGTGAATCTGCGAGTCCAGGAAGGAAGCGGCCATGGCCACAGTAGAGTATGAATGAATACATACATACGTCTGGCACTTCATTTCTTTCTAGCTGCTAGTCTCAAGGCTGTGTTTTAGCCACAAAGCCGCTCTAGCCTTTTGGAGGCCCTAAACTAGATTTGGTTGGGGGGCCCCCCACCTCACAGCAAAACATTTTTTTTGTGGTCCCCCTCTTGACAGTGGACAAAAAAAAGTAAATTTCCTGCAGTTCACATTTTCTTGCCATGGGGAGTAGAGAAAACGTTGCCGTTTTAAAGGCTCAGGACAGACAAAAGTAAGATATTAGGTATACCACCCCGTTCATGAAAATGGTTCAATACTACAGACAGTGGGTCACTTGGCTTGCTATATAAAGCAGGCAGACAGGCATCAAGGCATTTAGTTACTGTTCGAATTAATGTTAGAATGGGCAAAACGAGTGACCTAAGCAACTAAGCGTGGTATGATCGACCGTGCCAGGCGCGCAAGTTCCAGTATCTCAGAAACGGCTAGCCTCCTGGGCTTTTCACGTATACCAGTGTCTAGGGTTTATCGAGAATGGTGCGACAAACTAAAAACATCCAGTCAGCAGCAGTCTTGAGGGCAAAAACAGCTCATTGATGAGAAGTCGAAGGAGAATGAAAAAAATCGTGCAAGCTAACAGCCGGGCCACAAACAGGCATGGGTGTACCTAATAAACTGGCAAATACAGCAGCCGTCCACATCTCCCTCATATCTGCATTTGCCCAGCTCTGTTTTCTCAGTTTAGTCATCTTATTTTAATTTAAAAAAACATCACTCCTTGCTGTGGTTGTATGTGCATGAACTGTGCGTGTGTGTGCATGTAAATGTGTTTAGTCCAATAGTAAAAGCTAAATGCACATTTCCATTCGTCCTGCTTATCACAGCTGGAGGCCAACAGCAGTGGCAACGGTGGAGGGGAAAATTATACATGTACAAGTGCATACATTAATTAACTCTAATTTGGCATAACAAACACCTCATTTAATTACACAGAGCAAAGTTTAACAGTGGAGCCACCCAATTAGATTAAAATGAAGGGAAGTAAAGAGAGAGAGAGAGAGAGAGAGAGAGAGAGAGAGGAAAGCCAATCCCTATTTTTATTCTGCTAGTGTGTTGTTAGTGAAACATGTGGAGCCAGCTTGTAGGCCATAGTTATTTGATTCTCTGTGCCCCTGAAAGCCCCATCCCTCATGCTGGTTTCAATTCCATAACCTTTCAGATCACAGCATAATGAGTCAAAATGGCTCACACATGCACATTATTCCCCGACGAATCATTTTTCCACCCAACCAATTTACTCCCATGATTCAATATTTTTTTCCAATGTGAGTCAGAGCCAGGGGTGCCAGGCAAGGCAGTGTTTTGGAGTGTGAGTGTGTGTACATGCGCATTGGGTGTTTAGACCATGGTTCTGGGGAGCCGTGTGTGTGTGTGTGTGTGTGTGTGTGTGTGTGTGTGTGTGTGTGTGTGTGTGTGTGTGTGTGTGTGTGTGTGTGTGTGTGTGTGTGTGTGTGTGTGTGATGCTATATTCATGCAAGTGAGGGTGCACAGAAACACGACCCTGCGCTGGAGCCATTAGCTGTTCTATTAAATCTCAGGGGAGTTAAAAAGACAGGCTTTAACAGCAGGTATTTCCTGTCTCTTGATCTTGGGAGGCAGAACTCATTTCTGCCAGTGCGGGTTCAGTCTTCATAACAAGTTGCGGTTTGATGCCAACAGTTTATTATTCAATTTTATTTAGGGTGTGTGTGCATTGGGGGTGGGAGGGAGAAAGGGGAATGGAGAGGGTCCAAAGACCAAAAGGAAAGAAAGAAAGAAACACAAGGAAGATTAGTTTGAGTTGAGAGTGGGTGTCTGGTTGGAGAGGACTCAGAGGAGGGCCACAGCCAAAAGCTTTCTCAGCCGTTCATTATATACCCTCTCCCCTCTCCTGCCTCAACTCCACTCCCACACATGGTGAAAGTGTCTGTAAGCATCTTGTGTTTTTGTCTTGTTTTTTTTTTTGAAGCCTCTCAGAGCTTCTTAAGCTTGAGGAGGTATTTTGGAGGTGGTTTTGACTGTGAGGAAAACAGGATGTGAGCTTTTAAAACCACACTAAAGGGGTTTATGGTAGAGGGGGGACATTGTTCAGGCGTGTTCCTAGCCTTGTATACAAGGAGAACATTGAAACACCCCAGTGGTTAAGATGTGAGGGCAAATTTATTGGACTCACATGGGTGAATTTTTTTTGTCAAACCTAATAGCAATTTGCTCCTCATTCAGGCTGACTGCTTCAGGGAAAAGGCATATTGAGTACTTGAGTAATTGGTGTCCTTTGGAAAATGTGGTAGAGTATTGTGACATTTGAGTGAGTGTAACTTGTTGAGCAATATTTAACTTGAGCAATATTTAATTGTTAACATTTTTGTGTAGATTGCCTAGTTGTAATCATCACACAATTTGTGGTGTGGTGCATGACTTCTCCACCCTATAACAACAAAAAAATCTATATTTTTTAAAAACGTACGAAAAATTACTGATCTTGCTTGGAACTACATAAGTGGTGACCTTGGATACCACAGGCAGGCCCAACGGCCCGAGGCTGCAGCAGCACAGTGGTGTGAAAGCCTCTGCTAACCCATCACTCTGTATGACAGGTTCAAACCGCAACTTATTGTGCTGTATAATCAACCTACATATATCTCTGACAGACATACTTACCCCACCAGGCACACCACCAGGGGTCTCTTCACAGCAACGCAGAGTATTGTATAGAACTATGATCACATAGAACTCCCTTCTATCTCAAATTACTCAAACTACAAATTACTTTAAAGCAAAATTTGCTCTAAAAACACACCACCTCACAACATAACGACTATCTGACCTAGTTAACCTAGTTAATACATATAGTATGTGTATGAAGTAATGTATGCATGTAAGCCCGTAATTTCTATGTTAATGTTTTAAAATGTATTTAAATTGTAAAGTATTTTTCTCTGTAATGTCTTTTTCGTTATGTGTCGGACCCCAGGAAGACTAGCTGGCGCCATTGTGGTTGGCTAATGGGGAGCCCAATAATATCTAAAACGCACGGGAAACAGTAATCCTACTAATTTGAAGCAAGTTGAGGGATTTTATTAACTAACCTGACCTGTTCACTGGACGTGCTACCTTGTACCGGACCTGCTGTTTTGGACTCTCTCTCTCTCTACCACACCTGCTGTCTCTAACTCTGAATGATCAGCTATGAAAAGCCAACTGACATTTATTCCTGAGTTGCTGACCTGTTGCATCCTCTACATCCACTGTGATTATTATCATCTGACCCTGCTGGTCATCTATGAATGTTTGAACATCTTGGCCATGTTCTGCAATAATCTCCATCTGGCACAGCCAAAAGAGGACTGGCCACCTCTCAGAGCCTGGTTCCTCTCTAGGTTTCTTCCTAGGTTCTGGCCTTTCTAGGGAGTTTTTCCTAGCCACCGTGTTTCTACATGTGCGTTGCTTGCTGTTTGTTTGTTTTTTGGCTGGGTTTCTGTACAGCACTTTGTGACATCGGCTGATGTAAAAAGGGCTTTATAAATAAATGTGATTGATTGATTGACTATGCTGTGAAATATGACATTAATAATGGTTATAAATGGCAGCTAGTGCAGCAGTATGGGCCAGGGCACTGGGGGACATGTCATGGCGGGACTCAGAGGAGGAATAGTATGGTGTGTGGAAAATAAAGTAGTCAAATTCATTCCCCACTCAGCCCCACCACCACCGCACCGCCAACTTGGCAGGGCCTGTTAATGAAATGTGAAAATAGTTGTGGCGTGTCGACTATGGGCATGGCGAAACCCTGCTCCGTAAACTCATGATTAAACTGCTGTCCCCACGGTGTGGGCCTAATTCTATAAAGACACTCTGCTTTGCTTTGGTGGTAGGTGGCTTTACAGTGTTAGAGCCGAGAGACGAGTAGACAGACGGCGACACAGGGCTCTATTTTCGGCTGGCGCATAAGAATAATTTGGTGGGTGCTTATATTTGTCCTATTTCAAGTGTGTATTATACACGTGTCTGAATTGGAAATGTTTTTTTTTTCCATATACCAACTCCCCCTGAGAGTGGGGTCACAGCCAGCCATTATCAATGGCATCCCTGGAGCAATTAGGGTTAAGTGCCTGCGTCAAAGACACATTGACAGATTTTTCACCTTGTCAGCTCTGGGATTCAAACTAGTAACCTTTCAGTTACTGGCCCAACACTCTAACTGCTAGTCTACCTGCCCCCATGCCAAGTGCACATTAGTTTGTAATTTCAGCATGTAAAAACTGGTGCTCTGGTGTCTTAATCCTGTCGCATGATTCCAAGTCAAAACAGTTCATGCATATATTAGGACAACATTTTGTGACGGTTTGTTCGTTTTGGTGTTCGGCATCTTTTTTTCCGGCTGTTCCCGCACACAACATTTTTTATGAGGCAAGTCGAAGTTCGGTAGCTGAAGTCTACGCCCCTTTGTCGGGAATTTGGTCAACAGTACTACTCCTAGGAGTGGGAACTATGGACGGGATTCTTTAATGAAGTGTTTGTTGTCATTCAATGAGAGATGCCTAGTTTTCATGCACATTTTTTCACTTGAGAAATACTGTACCAAACATCTTAGTTAGATGTAAAATTATGCAACTAAGACCTCCTTAGGAAAAATGTCAAAATGAATTACAGATTTGTTGATTTATCTTCAGCCTATTCTGACTCTTTTGAGAAAGTGTATACTGGATACGCTAGGGCGTCTCAAGAGGGACATACAATAAATAAGGTATTTTAAGGGAGTATGCGAGGCACAGACGTTCACTTTGCATAGCCGAGTTCTGCAAGGAACAAACCAAACCTAGTATGCAGGCGCATTTAGTGATAATCCGCTTGATAATGGCATGGATTTTGTGAGCGGAAGCACAACCTATCTTAATCACCAAAGCTTTATTAAAAGATTGGGAGCAGCAAAACAGTGAGCGGACAATCCCCTTTTTGTCTATGTATTGTGTAGGCCCACATTAGTTTAGCCAGCTCCCGTTTTGGACGTGGTGAAAAAACCCTCCATGTAGGCTACATGTGTCCATATGCCCATCAATAAATGAGAGATGAAAATATGCTGGTGACCCTTATATTTAAAAATTATTTTTCTGTAACAATCACTTGTTTTCCGTTTCAAGCCCTCCGTAGTCTATCCTTAACCTAGGCCAGCAATCCGTTTTGTCTTTTTTATCCTGTCGATTTTATGATATCATGCTTCTGACCCCAAGCTATTTAGAAATATTGTTTTTCTTTAAAAAAAAGGGGGTTTTGTATAATTTGATTAACAACCAAACTTATTTGAATGATTCATCGTCCTGGAATTATGATGAGAATGTCCAGCTCGCATGCAATGGAATTTAGGAGCCATCTCCTATTTCTGGAGAAGTGTGAATGAGATCTGTAAGATGGTTCCATTATGTTTATAAAACATTATAGTTGGGAGCAGTATAACGGTGAGTGGACATTCTCTTTATATTGGATTTTTGTCCAGCTTCTGTGAAAGGTTTGGATTTTCGTAAAACCCTCAATTGTTGCCTTAATATTAGGCTATATGACCATGGGGAGCAATTATTGTGCATGTAGGCCTAACTCTATTTAGACTATTTAAAAAAAGTTGTTGTTTTGTTTTTAATCAAATTTTATTTGAAATATTCACTCTCTTTTTAGGGCTTATCAATAGTGAATTTAATCTTGGCTTATTGACAACGTTTTGACATGTCCATGGCTCAGCCATAATGCAATTTACAGCCGGCCTAGCCCCTACACTAGTGTGAATGCTGTGTTTAACAATATGTTTCCATATTGAAGCCATGGAATTACTTAGAACAATGTGGACTGCAAATATGTTCAGTGTATTTATCAAATATGGGATAGGTCTATATTTTGTTATTTTGTTTCTATAGGCTATTTAACAAACTAAGCTAAAACTGTCAAACATTTGAATTGGAACTGATGACAAAGCAACACATTAAATACCGTAAATACACAACACATATTTAGCCATGGAGCACGCTCTGATTAGCCAGTGAGGAGTCAAGTTTCCAACATATTTATTCATCAAATAAATAAGCCCTTTCGCGCCACCGCCACCTACTGCACCCAAAATTCCTGCAGTGAAAATAGCTAGAATATTAGTGTCACACCCCTGGACCGATAGCGCTAATGCCAGTGCTAAAATGTACCATTGCGTTAGGTTTTACTGCGTCTGTGGTAGAGATTTAACGGCAAGGCTTCACCCCACTCTTGCCCCACCAACCCTACAGTTAGATTTTAAAAGATCCCAGATAAGAAAAGTGGACGCAGTGATGTGTTTTTGAATTTTTTAGTGTTTTTCTTGACACTATATTTAGAAAGTGTGAGAGAGACCAAAAATGTTGACATGCATAATTGCAATGACATTTATCCAATACAAGATTACACTAAGGCTCTGATTATGTTTTCAGTCCTATTTTTTGTTGTTGATTAATTAGAGTTATGATTAGTTGAGGATTAGGCAAAAAACATAACATGTGTTTCTTTCCCCCAGATATCCAGCAGTTTTCTTCAGAAAACTATGTCTAAGTGTGGCCTACACTCTTGTGAATTTTGAAAAATTTCTTCCAAGGATTTTTTGGGCAACATTGACAGTGCTGTACTGTCTGTAAAAACACACAGTGCAGTATCTGTCTGTGTCTAGTTTTTAAAAATGATTATACTTCGTCTCCTTCCTATAGGCCAAATGTATAATCTTATGGTCAACAAGAATACTGTCCATACCATATTTTACATATCATTAGTGAGTTAGCCCCACATAGGCCGATTTATGAACGCCTAGGCTGATGTCCCTTGTGGCAAGCTATCCCATGAATTGATATTATGTACCCTAATGCAATTGATTCATGAATGGTTTATGCCTGATATTACCCCCTAATTGTCCTTCGTGCCCGCTCCCATCTTCTATAATTCTATATATCCTTGTCCTTGTGATTGTAGCACATATATAGGTAGACAAGACAGGCCATCCCTGATTGCCAGAGGACCAATTACCCTGGTTAGAAGCACCTGGACTGTGCTCACCTGTGTTTCCTACAAAGGCTGTTTCTTAATGTAAGATTTGAACCTGCACACTGAAGAAGGTGGAAGCCGAAAAATCAGTGTATGTTACCTCCCTGATGCAGTAAAAATGATACAAATCGAAAAATGAAGAAGAAAGCTTTGAGGCAACATCGCTAATTTTTTACTTAGGCTATGTGCATGAGATGTAACATTTAAACCACACACATTTTCAATGAGAAATGTGCATTTAATGACTCCACCACTGGCAGTCAGTGCCTGGGAAATAGTTAAGGGATGTTGTTCATTGTCACATGGCATTATGACTACCAACAGAATCTGATACCGCCCCCTGCTTTTTTTCCCAAAATGTCCCCCAACCCCCCTAGCCGCCCAGCTCCCAGCTCAGAACCCCCAACCCCACACATCTTGCCTGCAGATGTGACGAAACCACAAACACTTCAAAGTGCCTCCCCTCAGACCAGCACCATACCCTGACGCCATCTGTAAATGTCTTGGACACGGCGCACGGAAAATATTAAACCCCCTCTGCTCTGCTCTCAATGGCCAGGCAAAAAACATAAACCCCCACAAACACCCACTAAAACATTTCAATGAGTCATCGTCCTGCACTGTGCCACTGGTAACCACGGCAACAAAGGAAGGAGCCATCTCTTTTGTTGTCCGCAGGATAGTTACCTTTCCAGTCATCACATTATGAGACGCTTACCTGGCCTATAGGAGTGGAACCATGTTGGTCTACACAAACCTGGTGACTGGTTTATTTTAGGCCAATTGGTTATGAGGGAGAATAAAAGAGAGATTTAGGGAGAGAGATTGGATGAGAGAAAATTTGAAGTTAAATATTATGGAGGAATGAGAATCAGAGAGATGGAGGAGGGAGAGAGAGAAAAAGCATGACTCTCCAGATGGATGTGTTTGTGAATTGTTTTAGTAAAGAGGGTCTCAAGGCCTTTTCCTTCAGAGCCTCCCATAACTCTGCCAGATAATTGTATAATTGCTCTGGGCCCCTAAAGAGCTCAATAACACAGAGCTATAATGTAGTGAGTGGTGGGCTGGAGCTGCTTGCCTTACTACACTATGAGGCCGCATCCTCTCTTGTCCCTGTGCTCGCTCCGTTTATTATAGAAGATGATATATACACTCGGTTTCTCCCAGGGGGTATTGGGAAAGGGGAAATATGCCAACGTCTTCTCTGATTCGCCATCCTGGAGAACTCTGACCTCCAGCTAAAGAAGGAAAATAAAATACCCTCCATAGTGATCCTATTAAATTACTACAGGGGCTATGTCATAAGCCCTCAACGTTCCAGAATGGGATGAAAATGGCAGCCATATTGGTAAGGGAGAAATCCAACCAGTCTAATTGGAATGACTTGTAGTAGAGACATAATTCTGAATTTACTTATGCAGGAAAATAAAAGTAAGTATTGTGATATATCACACCCTAAAATATTGTCATATAATTATAAATGCAGTTTATAAGAGTTACAGTATATACACATTTTATTTATGAATAGCCTCTAAAATATATGTCTCAATTGTATTTATCTCAATACAATATCAGTACTTGTTGCATTTACAACTTGTCTAGGTCCTATCATCAACTGATTTCAGCCACTTGTATGGCTGTGGATTGACTGTAAAATTTTAATGGAATGTTGGCCTATTGGCAGTTAATTAGAAACATTTATGGCTAGCTAGCTAACAAACATACAGTGCAGTTCAATTCTTAAAATGCATTATTATACACTATATCTTATCACATGACTGGCAAACCATAGTTGACCAATTCCCTGACCAAAATGGCTGACCTTTTATCCCATCATAAGAACATTAATGTCCATTCTAGTATTCTAATGCCTCATTTTATGATCCCCTTTCTCTCTATCATCGCAGGCCAAACCATTGCAACTAGAGGATGAGGTCGGGAGGAGGAGAGATGGAGAGAGAACAATGAGGCGCTCTCATTTAAAGACTGGTGTTATTTATTCTACATTCTTTAAAAAAGGGGTCCAAAAGGGTTCTTCGTCTATCTCCATAAGAGAACCCTTTTTGGTCCAGGTAAAACCCTTTGTCACGTCCTGACCAGTAAATGTCAGGGATTTCTTCGTCGTCAGACGATATGGCGAAATCATCGTCGGAAAATGAGGACCAATATGCAGCAGAGTTGAGATAGTTCATTTTTGAACATTTAATAAACTCAAAAAACAAACATACAAAAATAACAAACCGAACTCACGATTTACCGACAGTCCTGTTAGGCTCACTCACGCTAAACAAGAAACAATCTCCCACAAACACACAGACAAACACACCCAACTAATATAGGACTTCCAATCAAAGGCAACACCACACAGCTGCCTTCAATTGGAAGTCCACCCCAATTAACTCTACATAGAAACAGACTACCTAGACTAAACATAGAATTACATAAACATAGATCATAAACCTAAAACCCGGAAATACTAAATCAAACGCCCTTTTACCAAAACACCACCCCGAACCACATAAAACAAATACCCTCTGCCACGTCCTGACCAAACTACAATAACAATTAACCCTTATACTGGCCAGGACGTGACAGTAAAGGTGGTCATTTGTCATTGTAGTATGGTCAGGGCGTGGCAAGGGGTGTTTGTTTTGTGTGTTTATAATTTTTTTGGTTCTAGGGGATTTTGGTTCTAGTTTTCTATTTCTTTGTTTCATTTTCCACGTTTGGCCGAGTATGGTTTCCAATCAGAGGCAGGTGTGTTTCATTGTCTCTGATTGGAAGCCATACTTAGGCAGCCTGTTTTCCTTTGGGTTTTGTGGGTGGTTGTTTCCTATATAGTCTGAGAACCTTACGGAACTGTTGATTGTCGGTATATTAATTTTGTTTAAGTGTTCACTTTATTACGATAATAAAAGAAGATGAGCACTATACCCGCTGCGCTTTGGTCCCCTTTCATCAACGCTTGTGGCAGAACCACCCACTAAAAGAAGCCAAGCAGCGGGGTAAGGAGCAGGAGAGGAGGTATCTCGAGTCATGGACGTGGGAGGAGATCCTCGATGGAAAGGGTCCATGGAGCCAGGCTGGGGAGTACCAGCACCCGAAGGAGGAGCTGGAGGAAGCGAAGAGGGAACGACGGAGGTACGAGGTGAAGAGGCAGCCCCAAAACAATGTTTGGGGGGGGGGGGGCATAAGGGGAGTTTTGCTAGGTCAGGGGGGAACCCTGACCTAACTTCCCGGGCATTTCGGAGGGAGCCATGGAGGAAACCAGAGCCGGTCGAGGAGTCAAGAGCGGATGACGACGCTGGATTCCAGAGAAAGGGACTGGTGGAAAGCGCACGACGGAGCAGACGCACAAAGGGAGGAGCTAGTCAGTATGGAGGTATGCGCACTATGTCACCCATACGCACTCAGAGCCCGGTGCGGTCGATTCAGGCTCCTCAACGGTGTCGTGCGACAGCTAGCCGGCAGCCAGGAAAAAGTGCGCCGGCTCAGCGTATCTGGCCTCCAGTGCGGCTCCTCGGCCCAGGATATCCTACACCTGCTCCACGCACAATAGCCTGCATTCCCCAGCACAGCCCAGTTCGTCCTGTGCCAGCGCTTCATCCTTGCCGGGCTAGAGTGAGCATTGAGCCAGGATGGGTTATGCTAGGTGTAAGTGTCAGACCTCCAGTGAGAATCCTGGGCCCAGGATATCCCATGCCTGCTCCATGTACGGTGCCCCGCATTCCCCAGCACAGCCCAGTTCGTCCTGTGCCAGCGCTCCGCCCTTGCCGGGCTATGGTCAGCATCGGGCCAGGACGGGTTGTGCCAGCCCTGAGCGCCAGACCTCCAGTGCGCCTCCAAGGCCCAGTACATCCTGTGCCTGCTCCGCGCACTCTCCTTCCAGCGGCGCCCCTCAGCCCGGAACCTCCAGCGGCGCCCCTCAGGCCGGAGCCTCCGGCGACGCCTCTCAGCCCGGGGCCTCCGGCGACGCCTCTCAGCCCGGGGCCTCCAGCGACGCCTCTCAGCCCAGGATCTCCAGCAACGTCTCGCAGCCCAGAGTCTTCAGAACGGGAGCTACGCCCAGAGCCACCTCTGTAGTGGGAGGATTGGCGAAGAGGGGGTGTTACACGGGAACCGTTGTTGATGGTGGCCACCCTCCCTTCCCTCCCTTTAGGTTTGGGGTTGGTTTTGTGGGGGTTTTTGTTTTTAGGTGCAGTCGGGGTCTGCACCTTTGGGGGGGGGGGGGGGGGGGTACTGTCACGTCCTGACCAGTAAAGGGGTCATTTGTCATTGTTGCATGGTCAGGGCGTGGCAGGGGGTGTTTGCTTTGTGTGTTTTGTTTTTTTTTTGGTTCTAGGGGATTTTGGTTCTAGTTTTCTATTTCTATGTTTCATTTTCCATGTTTGGGCGAGTATGGTTTCCAATCAGAGGCAGGTGTTTTTCATTGTGTCTGATTGGAAGCCATACTTAGGCAGCCTGTTTTCCTTTGGGTTTTGTGGGTGGTTGTTTCCTATATAGTCTGAGAACCTTACGGAACTGTTGATTGTCAGTTTATTAATTTTGTTTAAGTGTTCACTTTATTACGATAATAAAAGAAGATGAGCACTATACCCGCTGCGCTTTGGTCCCCTTTCATCGACGCTTGTGGCACCCTTTTTGGGTTCCATGTAGAACGCTCTGCGGAAAGGGTTCTACCTGGAACCAAAATGGTTCTTATCAAATCAAATGTTATTGGTCACAAACACATATTTAGCAGATGTCATTGCGGGTGTAGCAAAATGCTTGTGTTCTAATCTCCAACAGTGCAGTAGTATCTAACAATTCACAACAATGCACAGAAATCTAAAAGTAAAAAAATTGAATAAAGAAATATAAATGTTATAAATATTAGATTGAGCAATGTCGGAGTGGCATTGACTAAAATAGAGTAGAATAGAATACAGTATATAAACTCAGCAAAAAATGAAATTTTCAGCAAACTTAACATGTGTAAATATTTGTATGAACATAACAAGATTCAACAACTGAGACATAAACTGAACAAGTTCCACAGACGTGACTAACAGAAATGGAATAATATGTCCCTGAACAAAGGGGGGGTCAAAATCAAAAGTAACAGTCAGTATCTGGTGTGGCCACCAGTACTGCAGTGCATCTCCTCCTCATGGACTGTACCAGATTTGCCAGTTCTTGCTGTGAGATATTACCCCACTCTTCCACCAAGGCACCTGAAAGTTCCCGGACATTTCTGTGGGGAATGGCCCTAGCTATCACCCTCCGATCCAACAGGTCCCAGATGTGCTCAATGGGATTAAGATCTGGGCTCTTCGCTGGCCATGGCAGAACACGACATTCCTGTCTTGCAGGAAATCACACACAGAACAAGCAGTATGGCTGGTGGCACTGTCATGCTGGAGGGTCATGTCAGGATGAGCCTGCAGGAAGGGTACCACATGAGGGAGGAGGATGTCTTCCCTGTAACACACAACGTTGAGATTGCCTGCAATGACAACAAGCTCAGTCCGATGATGCTCAGATGTACCGATCCTGTGCAGGTGTTGTTACACGTGGTCTGCCACTGCGAGGACAATCAGCTGTCCGTCCTGTTTCCCTGTAGTGCTGTCTTAGGCATCTCACAGTACGGACATTGCAATTTATTGCCCTAGCCACATCTGCAGTCCTCATGCCTCCTTGCAGCATGCCTAAGGCACGTTCACGCAGATAAGCAGGGACCCTTAACAACTGTTCCACAGGTGCATGTTCATTAATTGTTTATGGTTCATTGAACAAGCATGGGAAACAGTGTTTAAACTGTTTACAATGAAGATCTGTGAAGTTATTTGGATTTTTACGAATTATCTTTGAAAGACAGGGTCCTGAAAAAGGGGGCGTTTCTTTTTTTGCTGAGTTTACATATGAGATGAGTAAAGCAGTATCTAAACATTATTTTCAATATGTACATAGGGCAGCAGCCTGTCAGGGGCAGGGTTGCGTAACCGGGTGGAAGCCGGCTAGTGATGGCTATTTAACAGTCTGATGGCCTTGAGATAGAAGCTGTTTTTCAGTCTTTGACACACCTGTACTGACCTCGCCTTCAGAATGATAGCGGGTGAACAGGCCGTGGCTCGGGTGGTTGATGTCCTTGAGGATCTTTTTGGCCTTCCTGTGACATCGGGTGCTGTAGGTGTACCTGGAACCAAAAAGGTTCTTCAAAGTGTTAGAGCCAGTTTGCGCTGTTCTGTGAAGGGAGTAGTACACAGCGTTGTACGAGATCTTCAGTTTCTTGGTTGTGTCTCGCATGGAATAGCCTTCATTTCTAATGATGGTTTCTAATGATCAATTAGCCTTTTAAAATGCTAAACTTGGATTAGCTAACACAACATGCCATTGGAACACAGGAGTGATGGCTGCTGATAATTGGCCTCTGTACGCCTATGTAGATATTCCATAAAGAATCAGCTGTTTCCAGCTACAATAGTCATTTACAACATTAACAATGTCTACACTGCATTTCTGATCAATTAAATGTTATTTTAATGTCCAAAAAATTTGATTTTCTTTCAAAAACAAGGATATTTCTAAGTGACCCCAAACTTTTGATTGGTAGTGTATATATACGACCTGTCAAAAGTTTAGACACACATACTCATTCCAGGGTTTTTCTTTATTTTGACTATTTTATACATTGTAGAATAATAGTGCCGATATCAAAACTATGAAATAACACAATTGGAGTCATGTAGTAACCAAAAAGTGTTAAACAAATATACTTTATGTGTGAGATTCTTCAAAGTAGCCACCCTTTGTGCCTTATTGACAGCTTTGCACACTCTTGGCATTCTCTCAACCAGCTTCATGAGGTAGTCACTAGAAGTCGACCGATTAATCTGAACGGCCGATTATTTTAGGGCCGATTTAAAGTTTTCATAACAATCGGAAATCGGTATTTTTGGACGCCGATTTGGCCGATTCTTTATTTTTTTTTATTTTTTTTACACCTGTATTTAACCAGGCAAGTCAGTTAAGAACACATTCTTATTTTCAATGATTGCCTAGGAACGGTGGGTTAACTGCCTTGTTTAGGGCAGAACGGTATATTTTTACCTTGTCAGCTCGGGCATTCAATCTTGCAACCTTACGGTTAACTAGTCCAACGCTCTAACCACCTGCTTTACATTGCACTCCACGAGGAGCCTACCTGTTACGCGAAGGCAGTAAGAATCCAAGGTAAGTTGCTAGCTAGCATTAAACTTATCTTATAAAAAACAATCAATCAATCATTATCACTAGTTAACTACACATGGTTGATGATATTACTAGTTTATCTAGCCTGTCCTGCGCTGCATATAATCGCTTAGGTACACGTTGCTCCAACCATAAACATCAATACCTTTCTTAAAATCAATACATAATTATATATTTTTAAACCTGCATATTTAGTTAATATTGCCTGCTAACATGAATTTCTTTTAACTAGGGAAAATGTGTCACTTCTCTTGCAACAGAGTCAGGGTATATGCAGCAGTTTGGGCCACTTGGCTTGTTGCGAACTGTGAAGACTATTTCTTCCTAACAAAGACAGCCAACTTCGCCAAACGGGGGATGGTTTAACAAAAGCACATTTGCGAAAAAAGCACAATCGTTGCACGACTGTACCAGACCATAAAAATCAATGCCTTTCTTAAAATCAATACACAGAAGTATATATTTTTAAACCTGCATATTTAGCTAAAAGAAATCCAGGTTAGCAGGCAATATTAACCAGGTGAAATTGTGTCACTTCTCTTGCGTTCATTCCTCGCAGAGTCTATGCAACAGTTTGGGCCGCCTGGCTCGTTGCGAACTAATTTGACAGAATTTTACGTAATTATGACATAACATTGAAGGTTGTGCAATGTAACAGGAATATTTAGACTTAGGGATGCCACCCGCTAGATAAAATACGGAACGGTTCCATATTTCACTGAAAGAAAAAACGTTTTGTTTTCGAGATGATAGTTTCCAGATTCGACCATTTTAATGACCAAAGGCTTGTATTTCTGTGTGTTATTATGTTATAATTAAGTCTATGATTTGATAGAGCAGTCTGACTGAGCGGTGGTAGGCAGCAGCAGGCTCGTAAGCATTCATTCAAACAGCACTTTCGTGCGTTTTGCCAGCAGCTCTTCGCTGTGTTTCAAGCATTGCGCTGTTTATGACTTCAAGCCTATCAACTCCCAAGATTAGGCTGGTGTAACTGATGTGAAATGGCTAGCTAGTTAGCCGGGTGCGCGCTAATAGCGTTTCAAACGTCACTCGCTCTGAGACTTGGAGTAGTTGTTCCCCTTGCTCTGCATGGGTAACGCTGCTTCGAGGGTGGATGTTGTCGATGAGTTCCTGGTTTGAGCCCAGGTAGGAGCGAAGAGAGGGACGGAAGCTATACTGTTACACTGGCAATACTAAAGTGCCTATAAGAACATCCAATAGTCAAAGGTATATGAAATACAAATCGTATAGAGAGAAATAGTCCTATAATTCCTATAATAACTACAACCTAAAACTTCTTACCTGGGATATTGAAGACTCATGTTAAAAGAAACCACCAGCTTTCATATGTTCTCATTGTCACGTCCTGACCATAGTAAGTTGTTATTTTCTATGGTAGAGTAGGTCAGGGCGTGACAGGGGGTGTTTGTCTGTTTTTGTATTTCTATGTTCAGTTTCTAGTTTTGTATTTCTATGTTGGTGTTGTTTGGGTTGATCTCCAATTGGAGGCAGCTGATCCTCGTTACCTCTAATTGGAGGTCATATTTAAGTTGATGTTTGTCCCACCTGTTTTTGTGGGTGATTATATTTTGAGTTTTGTCTCTGCGTCACGGTTTGTTGTTTTTTGTTAGTTCAAGTAGTTAATGTATTTATTGCATTACATTTCACGAATAAATAAAGATGTGGAACTACAAACACGGTGCATTTTGGTCCGATCCTTCAGACAGCCGTGACACTCATGTTCTGAGCAAGGAACTAAAACGTTAGCTTTCTTACATGGCACATACTGCACTTTTACTTTCTTCTCCAACACTTTGTTTTTGCATTATTTAAACCAAATTGAACATGTTTCATTATTTATTTGAGGCTAAATTGATTTTATTTATGTACTATAATAAGTTAAAATAAGTGTTCATTCAGTATTGTTATAATTGTCATTATTACAAATAAATAAAAAAAGTAAAGAATCGGGCTATTAATCGGTATCGGCTTTTTTTTGGTCCTCCAATAATCGGTATTGGCGGTGAAAAATCATAATTGGTCGACCTCTAGTAGTCACCTGGAATGCATTTCAAAGGTGTGCCTTGTTAAAAGTTATTTTGTGGAGTTTCTTTCCTTCTGTGTTTGAGCCAATCAGTTGTTGTGACAAGGAAGGGGTGATATTCAGAAGATAGCCCTATAAGTCCATATTATGGCAAGAACAGCTCAAATAAGCAAAGAGAAACGACCGTCTATCATTATTTTAAGACATGAAAGTCAGTCAATCTGGAACATTTCAAGAACTTTCAAAGTTTCTTCAGTCGCAAAAACCATCAAGCGCTGTGATAAAACTGGCTCTCATGAGGACTGCCACAGGAAAGGAAGACCCAGAGTTACTACTGCTGCAGAGGATAAGTTCATTAGAGTTACCAGCCTCAAAACTTGCAGCCCAAATAAATGCTTCACAGAGTAACAGACATATCTCAACATCAACTGTTCAGAGGCTGCGTGAATCAGGCCTTCATGGTCAAATTGCTGCAAAGAATCCACTACTAAAGGATGACAATAAGAAGAAGAAACTTGCTTGGGCCAAGAAACACGAGCAATGGACATTAGACCAGTGGAAATCTGTCCTTTGGTCTGATGAGTCCAAATTTGAGATTTTTGGTTCTAACCGCCGTGTCTTTGTGAGACGCAGTGTAAGTGAATGGATGATTTCCGCATGTGTGGTTCCCTCCGTGAAGCATGGAGTAGGAGGTGTGATGGTGTTTTGGGGGTTATTTCAAATGTTTTGATGTCATCATAATTACTTTGCAATGTACAAAATAGTAAAAAATAAAGGAAAAAACCTTGAATAAGTAGGTGTGTCCAAACTTTTGACTGGTACTGTATGCATTTCTATTTTTCTCTGCCTCAACTCTACTGTTACGTGCCTCCTTAGAGGAGGGAGGTGCAGGAATCAGGAGCAGGAGAGCAAGGAAGTCCCAGTGGCACAATCGTTTATTAAAAAGTCCCAACTCAACAACAATATGGGGGGAAACATGCCCAAACGAAATCGCCACACACAGGGAAGTAAACGCTACACACGGAGGAGAAACCTCTACTCCTAAACACATACCAAAACGGTAACACTACCGTGAGAAAAGAAAACCCTGTGGTGCAGACACGCACCCCCTAACAGAATCCCGCACCATACAGAAGATCCCACCACCCCAGGACCAAGCAGCGTGCCCAGGAGGAGCAGGGATCCTGGGCCTGGGAGGAAAGCCAGGAGTGGAGGACATCCTGGACGTGGGACGAAATCATGGCAGGAGACAGAAGCCTGCCATGGAAGTAGGCGGAGGCAGCGAGGGAGCAACAACGACGACACCGTGGTTCGCGGCCACGAAGAAAGCCCGAGAGGCAGCCTCAAAAATGTTTTGGGGGGAGGCACACGGAGTGGTCGGCAGAGCCGAGGTGTGAACCAGAGCCAGTCCACACGGGGTGGTCGGAGGAGCCAAGGTGTGAACCAGAGCCAGTCTGGGAGAGGAAGGTGAACTTCGAGGGGAGTGAAGGCAGTGAATCAGAGACAGTTAAGGAGTTGATGGGGAAATTGGAGGGGAGAGTTATGAGAGAGCTGTTGTGTTGGTGCATGAGGCACGACATTCGCCCTAAGGAGCGTGTCCTCAGTTTAATGCCAGTCAGCTCTCCGTATTCGTCCTGAGGAGCGTGCTAGCCGTCTGGTGAAGACTGTGCCGGCCCCATGCACCAGGTCTCCAGTACGTCTCCCCACCCCTGCACGTCCTGTGCCAGCTCTCCTCACTCGCTTTGAGAAGCGTGTTATCGTTCCGGTACAATGTGTGCCAGCTCCACGCACCAGGCCGCCTGTGCGTCTCCCCAGCCCGGTACGTTCTGTGCCCGCTCCATGCACCAGACTTCCAGCGACGGTCGGCAGTCCAGAGCCTCCAGCGACGGGTCTGCGGTCCAGAGCCTCCAGCGTCGGTCAGCAGTCCAGAGCCTCCAGCGATGGTCGGCAGTCCAGAGCCTACAGTGACGGTCTGCAGTCTAGAGCCTCCAGCGACAGTCTGCAGTCCAGAGCCTCCTGCGAGGGTTCCTAGTCCGGAGCCTCCTGTGAGGGTTCCCAGTCCAGAGCCTCCAGCGACGGTCTGCTGCCCAGAGCCTCCAGTGATGATCCATGGCCCGAAGCCTCCAGTGATGATCCATGGCCCGGAGCCTCCAGTGATGATCCATGGCCCGGAGCCTCCAGTGATGATCCATGGCCCGAAGCCTCCAGTGATGATCCATGGCCCGAAGCCTCAAGTGATGATCCATGGCCCGAAGCCTCAAGTGATGATCCATGGCCCGAAGCCTCCAGCGACGTTTCCCAGTCCAGAGCCTCCAGCGACGGTTCCCAGTTCGGAGCCTCCAGCGACGGTTCCCAGTCCGGAGCTTCCAGCGGGGGTTCCCAGTCCAGAGCCTCCGGAGACAATCCACGGTCCGGCGCCTCCAGGGACGATCCACGGTATGGTTCCTCCTCAGCCGGCTATTCAGGCTCTCACGCTCCTGCCGGTTCGTTGGGCTTCCACGCCCCAACCGGCTTGCCCAGCGCCCATGTCTCGGGCCGGTTCACCCAGGTGGGACGCCGAGTGGCGCCCCTAGAGGGGGAGTACTGTCACGTCTGCTCCCGCTCTTTCCCCCCCTGGCGCTTGAGGGTGCCAGGATGCCCTGCATCACTCACTCCTAAAATCCACACCTGCCTTCCCTCGTCACGCACATCAGCGATATTGGACTCACCTGGACTCACTCATCACCTGTTATTACCTCCCCTATATTTGTCAGTTCCCCAGCTCTGTTCCCCGCTTCTGCATTGATTGTCTTTTGTTTGTGTTACCTGACGCTGTTCCTGTCTTGTTCCATGTCCGTTATTTATTAAATGTTTTACTACCCGTACCTGCTTCGTCTCTCCAGCGTCATTCCATGTGACACAGGTTCAAATCCAGACTGCGTTTCTATCAAAGTAAGTGCCTTATTACTTTATAATAGTTTCTGTATGTCGAGTTATACAATTTCTACTGTAGCTCACTCTATGTATGGAGCATAATATATTTGTGTATATTCCTTATAACCGTGGACACGCGATGGAACGCTACTCATTTCATAACCTTTATGGTGTTATATTCAATCGTGCTTATGTAGCTAGCTACATTCTTCTATTAGCTCTGTAAAACAATGCTAATCGCGTCAGAGAAGTATTGGCTTGTTTTATTTTGAAGCTACCCTGGCCTTATGACTCTCAAGTGGTGCAGCTGTCTAAGGCACAGCATCTCAGTGCGTCACTAGACAACCTGGCTCAAATCCAGGCTGCGTTTCTATCAAAGGTAAGTGCCTTATTACGTTAATAGTTTCTGCATGTGAATTGTGTCTCCAAATACAAAAAAAACCTTGTTCAGTAATCATCTCACTTGTTAGTTGGCGGTGGCCATTGAAGGCTGCGTCGATCAGATGGAAAAATATCTTCTTATACCACTTGGTTGTTTTCTGAGTGCATTCCATAAAGCTGTTTATCATGTCCGCCTTATCCACTGCCGCCATTTTGAGGTTATAGTCAAGCACACAGTCTGATTTGATTTTTCTCTCTCCCGTCAGGTGGTCCACATGGTTGCTGTATGGACAGTAGAGAGGACATGGATTTGTCGTTTGTCATGCCCCTTTGCTGCCAGCTGTTGACCGTTCTCCTTGAACTCCGCCTCCCCTCTCTGCATCTTCCTACATCCGAATGCTGGCATCCCCTTCCTGTTTGACCTGACTGTGCCACAGGCCCCTGTGCTGTTAGAGAGCAGATGCTGGAAGAGTGTGGGACTGCTGTAACAATTGTCCAAACACAAAGTGTGTCCCTTGCTGACATGAGTAGCCTGCATGGTCATCACCACTCACCCGGACACCCCAAGCCCCTCATACTCATCAATGCATAGGTCCTTGTATGGCACAAAGACTCAACCAAATGCTATTGTCAGTCAGGCTGGTAAGAACATTTCTTATTTTGTATAATGGGTCATTTAGGTTGGCAGTAGCATTGTTGACAAAATGCAGTCATCGCAGCAGAACTAGGAAGCAGTCTTGCGAAAAAAAGGGTGGCAAAGAAGGGAGTTGCAAACATAGGATCTGTGCTCCAGTATTCTCTTAGGGAGTTCTTCTTTACTATCCCCATGAGAAGGACTGTCACCAGGAATGTATACATTTCACTAATTGTGGTTGTCCCCCCCACTCCTGGCTCTCTCTTCTCCTATAGCTCCAAGGCATAGCGATTGGTCTCTACTATGTCTCCCACCAGCTCCTCTGTCAGAAACAACTTGAAGCACTCTGCCTCAGATGAAAATGGCAAGGGGCGTTGCACTCCAGACTGGGACTCATCAAAGCAAACAGCAGGGCCAGGACGGGTGAAACGGCTGGCAGCCTTCCAGCTACCACAGAACTCCTGTACTTCATCCACTGTTGGCCTGCACTCCATCACCACCAGCATCTTCAAAGGGAACTGGGACTATGTCAGTGGACAAGGGGTCCTCAGATTCAGGATTGGGGTAGCTCCTCACTGTTACTGTCAGAATCTGATTCCTGACTTTCATACTCAGACTCATTGTCAGAATTAAAAAAAATATCCAGAATTTCCGCGTTTGTGAGTTGTCTCCTTTTGAAATACGTTGCTAATGCTACAGCTTAGCACACTAGCTACATACATAAACAACACTGAATGGCTCAGAGTGGGAGTGAGAGGTTACATGATTGACTGCCAGACTGCGCTATTTGTATCAATAAATCACTATCAGAAATGTTTTGTTTGGTAATTATTAGAGGTCGACCATTATGATTTTTCAACGCCGATACCGATTATTGGAGGACCAAAAAAAGCCGCTGCCGATTAATCGGCCGATTTTTTTGGTTGTTGTTTATTTATTTATAATAATGATAATTACAACAATACTGAATGAACATTAATTTTAACTTAATATAATACACCAATAAAATCAATTTAGCCCCAAATAAATAATGAAACATGTTCAATTTGGTTTAAATAATGCAAAACAAAGTGTTGGAGAAGAAAGTAAAAGTGCAATATGTGCCATGTAAAAAAGCTAAGGTTTAAGTTCCTTGCTCAGAACATGGGAACATATTAAAGCTGGTGGTTCCTTTTAACATGAGTCTTCAATATTCCCAGGTAAGAAGTTTTAGGTTGTAGTTATTATAGGAATTATAGGACTATTTCTCTCTATACGATTTGTATTTCATATACCTTTGACTATTGGATGTTCTTATAGGCACTTTAGTATTGCCAGTGTAACAGTATAGCTTCCGTCCCTCTCCTCGCTCCTACCTGGGCTTGAACCAGGAACACATCGACAACAGCCACCCTCGAAGCAGCGTTACCCATGCAGAGGAAGGGAAACAACTACTCCAAGTCTCAGAGTGAGTGACGTTTGAAACGCTATTAGCGCGCACCCGGCTAGCTAGCTAGCCATTTCACGTCGGTTACACCAGCCTAATCTTGGGAGTTGACAGGCTTGAAGGGGTGGGTATAATTTGTGGAACGTTCCAACAGGAATCTGTTCCAAAAAACGTAAAGTAAAAGGTTGCCAACCAACAACGCATACAAAGTAGCAACGCATACAAACCTAGCTAACTAGCTGCCGAATAGGCATCAACTCACCACGTAGCTTATTCTTAATGTTTGTCTATAGGCAACCAGAGTGAGGACAGACATTTTTCAGAATAAACGTGATGAGTGAAAAACGCAATGAAATAGACCACTCACTACCCGGTATTTTATTCTGCCGCTATACAACTTTGTATGCATTGTTTTTTGGCAACCTTGTTATTTACAAAGTTTTTGGAATAGATTCCTGTTGGAAAGTTCCACAAATTATACCCACCCGGTTTGAAGTCATAAACAGCTTGAAACACAGCGAAGAGCTGCTGGCAAAACGCACGAAAGTGCTGTCTGAATGAATGCTTACGAGTTATGTTATGTCAATGTTATGTCAATGTTATGTCATAATTACGTAAAATTCTGGCAAATTAGTTCGCAACGAGCCAGGCGGCCCAAACTGTTGCATATACCCTGACTCTGCATCCAATGAACGCTAGAGATGTGACACAATTTCATGCTAGCAGGCAATATTAACTAAATATGCAGGTTTAAAAAGATATACTTGTTTATTGATTTTAAAGAAAGGCATTGATGTTTATGGTTAGGTACATTGGTGCAACGACAGTGCTTTTTTCGCAAATGCGCTTGTTAAATCAACACCCGTTTGGCGAAGTAGGCTGTGATTCGATGATAAATTAACAGGCACCGCATCGATTATATGCAACGCAGGACACGTTAGATAAACTAGTAATATCATCAACCATGTGTAGTTAACTAGTGATTATGTTAAGATTGATCGTTGTTTTGTAAGATAAGTTTCATGCTAGCTAGCAACTTACCTTGGCTTCTTGCTGCCCTCGCGTAACAGGTAGTCAGCCTGCCATGCAGGCTCCTCGTGCGTTGGATTGGATTAGTAACCGGAAGGTTGCAAAAACGAATCCCCGAATCCCCCCTGAACAAGGCAGTTAACCCCCGTTCCTAGGCCGTCATTGAAAATAAGACTTGCCTAGTTAACCTCTTACATCTAGCGGAACACCGCTCCAATATCCAATGATAGGGCGTGGTGCGAAATACAAACTCCTCGAAAATCCGAAAACTTCAATTTTTCAAACATATGACTATTTTACACCATTTTAAAGACAAGACTCTCCTTTATCTAACCACACTGTCCAATTTCAAAAAGGCTTTACAACGAAAGCAAAACATTAGATTATGTCAGGAGAGTACACAGCCAGAAATAATCAGACACCCATTTTTCAAGCTAGCATATAATGTCACAAAAACCAAAACCACAGCTAAATGCAGCACTAACCTTTGATGATCTTCATCAGATGACACTCCTAGGACATTATGTTATACAATACATGCATGTTTTGTTCAATCAAGTTCATATTTATATCAAAAAACAGCTTTTTACATTAGCATGTGACGTTCAGAACTAGCATTCCCACCGAACACTTCCGGTGAATTTACTAAATTACTCACGATAAACGTTCACAAAAAACATAACAATTATTTTAAGAATTATAGATACAGAACTCCTTTATGCAATCGCGGTGTCCGATTTTAAAATAGCTTTTCGGTGAAAGCACATTTTGCAATATTCTGAGTAGATAGCCCGGCCATCACAGGCTAGCTATTTTGACACCCACCAAGTTTGGTACTCACCAAACTCAGATTTACTATAAGAAAAATTGGATTACCTTTGCTGTTCTTCGTCAGAATGCACTCCCAGGACTTCTACTTCAACAACAAATGTTGGTTTGGTTCCAAATAATCCATAGTTATATCCAAATAGCGGCGTTTTGTTCGTGCGTTCAAGACACTATCCGAAGGGTAACGAAGGGTGACGCGACGGCGCGTTTCGTGACAAAAAAATTCAAAATATTCCATTACCGTACTTCGAAGCATGTCAAACGCTGTTTAAAATCAATTTTTATGCGATTTTTCTCGTAAAATAGCAATAATATTCCGACCCGGGAGTCGTTGTTTTCGTTCAAAGACTGAAAATGTAAAATGGACTCTTCACGTGCACACGCGCGCCAGTCTCATTGTTCTCAGATCGACCACTATCCAAATGCGCTACTGGTTTTCAGCCAGAGACTGCAGAGTCATCATTCAATGTTCTGGCGCCTTCTGAGAGCCTATGGGAGCCTTAGAAAGTGTCACGTTACAGCAGAGATCCTCTGTTTTGGATAGAGATGACAAAGAAGGCCAAGAAATGGTCAGACAGGGTACTTCCTGTACAGAATCTTCTCAGGTTTTGGCCTGCCAAATGAGTTCTATTATACTCACAGACACCATTCAAACAGTTTTAGAAACTTTGGAGTGTTTTCTATCCAAAGCTACTAATTATATGCATATTCTAGTTTCTGGGCAGGAGTAATAACCAGATTAAATCGGGTACGTTTTTTATCCGGCCGTGAAAATACTGCCCCCTATCCATAACAAGTTAAATAAAGGTGTAAAAAAAAAAATCTGCAAATCGGTGGCCAAAAATACCGATTACCGATTGTTATGAAAATTTGAAATCGGCCCTAATTAATCGGCCATTCCGATTAATCGGTCGACCTCTAGTAATTATTGCTATATTTACTGTTTTATTCATATGTTTTCAAGTAACAGTGATAAATCATGTATTCTGATTTCTTGCATAGATTGTAATGGGCACATATTATGTGTGTAAAATACTTTTTTGAAGGTTGTACTGATTATGATGAGCTAAGCTAATTCCAGCTATGTGTGTGGAGCCATGTTTGTTGACATACAATGCATTCTGGGTTTCACACAATCGTCTGTTGGACCAAAGATGCCATAACAAAATGAGGTGAGTAAGGATTTACACATTTTTTGAGAACTTCAGGAAGTGAATGGTGGGATGTGAACGATGGTAGACGACACACCCCTTCAACATGCATACTATTAACAGACCAAACTCATCTTGTCTTCTCTTATAATCTTTGGTTTCTGTGAGGAAAAAAAGCATGGCGGCAGGCTGAAACTAATCATCGTCGGGTTACTTTCGATTTCTAGAAAGTGTTTTGCTCAATTATTTCGATCAATGGTGAGCTCACCCGTGATGTGATTAATTATAAATAGAAAATGCTTTTAGCTAATTCATATTGTAGTTTATGTCAGCCGAGAGTTATACAAATATGACCTTTTGTTTTGCGTCAATCTTTCCTCAGTTAGCGCTAGGACAAGTGTAGCCTACATTTTTCCGGTTAGGATGATTGTGTTATGCTACAGATACTTCTGTGAATATCTGAACATTGCATCCAAAAATAAACTGCTCACATTCTGGACATAACTTTGTAAGGACTTTGATTGTGTAAATAGTTTCTGAAAAATGTGTGGCCAGCTCAAATGCTGATTGTTGCGTCATTCGAAACTGGCGTTCTAAATAAGCGTTCTAATCACACGGGTGTGATCGTACGCTTCAGGGACCACTGTAGAATGATCACACCCGTGTGATGGTATGTGTGGAAGGGTTAATATTAGAGATCGAGCACAGTTGTTGACAAACTGACAAACACCACCCCCCTTGAGTTTACACGACGCTGCCGTTCTGTCTTGCCGATGTACACGCACACACACACAGAACTCCAGGGACTGCGTGAGAGAGTGACTCTGGGCTAACGAGTGTGTGTGTGTGTTTGTGTGTTTGTGTGTGTGTGTGTGTGTGTGTGTGTGTGTGTGTGTGTGTGTGTGTGTGTGTGTGTGTGTGTGTGTGTGTGTGTGTGTGTGTGTGTGTGTGTGTGTGTGTGTGTGTGTGGCAGTCCTCCAAGAGTTGGATGGATGAGGTATGAGCCTGGCTTTATTCTCCTGGCTGTGACAGAGAAGCAGTCAAGGTTCAGGGCATAGTCCCACACGTTTCCCTCTATCGCTCTTTCATGCTGAATGAGTGAGTGGAGGAGGAGGCAAACAGTGACTTGACTTTATTATCTACGAAAACAACTTGTTTTCAATTACAGTCTAATTTAAACCACATCCAAACCTACACATCCCAATTATAATCCTATGTCATATTTCATATTTTCGTGGTAGAGAGCTGCATTGCGGTATTTCAAGTCTTTCCCATGGTCATATAAACTCATAGAACGGTTTGGGGTTTTGTTGAAACCTACTGCTCCCACCAGGTGGACTTTCCTTCTTATTCCCTTTTGACAGGATCAAATGCTTGAATCTTGAACTAAGTGTATGCATGGGCAGTACAGTAGCTTGTAAACAAAGACAATGTCTAAACATTTCTACGGCTGTTTTGATTGAATTCCAGTCCACTACACTGTGGTGTGTGTGCCCGGGCATGCATGTCTGCATATCTGTATGTCTGTGTAAATGTGTCTGGATAATATGGCCTTGGACATTTCAAAGCTAACAGATTCTCCAGTTATGAGTGAAAGTGGGAGCAGATGTTTCTTTTTTTATGTATTTTCTCACAAGGCTTTTCACAAATTTGCTTCAATAAAGATATGGCAAACTTCCAGTCATTTATTTGATAATGGCTTAATGTTTGTCTGTCCGTTCTCACTAGACTAATCTCTTAGAATCATCAGCATTGGTACAGTGCAGAGTTAAAGGGTAGTATAATTTATGTCCACAAGTCTTGCATGCCAAGCACACACACACACACACAGTAACTGACATGAATGTTAACAGGTGCCGTAGTTTAGCTTGATCATTATGTCAATCATGAGAGCTGATGTACGTGCCTGTGTATGTGCACATGTGTGACATAGAGAGTTTGTGTGTGTTTAGGGTCGCAGATAGTACTGTATGTCACTACGCATTGACTGAACTTGTTCCTGACCCTGGCAAAGAGATAACACTCACACTTGCATGCATGCACACAGACAAAGTATCAATCATGTCCATTAATTATAAATGCCATGACTATGAATTTATCAGTGCATGAAAGTGACAGCATTCAAGCTTGTTCTACTCGTGTAATTCCATACAAATTAAGACAGATGCTTTGAGTTCTCTGCCCTTACACATTAACAGAAATAAGCAAAAACACATTACTGGTGGCTGTGTTGGCCGTCTGTTGGTTTTCTATGACCGTGTGTGTGTGTGGGCGTGCACGTCTGTGTGGGTGGGCGTGCACGTCTGTGTGTGTGTGTGTGCCCTTGTGCATGCCTGTGCACATATGTGGCTGTGTGTGTGCTCTATACCCTGCAGTCAAATGTCCTAAACTAGAGGAGAGTGGGTGTCTGTGTCAAACCCAGAGGCTCCTTCCCATCGTCAGGCAGAAACATGAGTAATGAGCTCTGTCAGACATTGGTAGCTGACTGACATTTTCCACCTCACTAGAACCTCCCTTAGTGCTGACGGCTACATGCTAACGACAGCTCCTTGCTAATGATGGCGTGTCTGACACAGCCTTAAAGAGGCAACTGATGAAATGATTGGCCTCTGGTTCCCCTACAGGAAGCGCTGGGCTGACCACTGAGGTGGGTAACTGTAACTGTACTGCTGTAAAGACGGATAGAAATGTAGACATGTACAGTATCTATATAGGGCTCTGAAAACACAGATATAGAATGACAAACAGCCATGTTTTCTATTTCCATTTAGAATCCTTTGATGGCTAGAATAATAGAGCACTATTAAGACTTTCATTCACTCATATACGATTTCTATCCCAAACATGAACCGAAACAAGAGTCGCGTGTGTATGTTTAAGAAATGTGGTTACCCTTAGGCCTATTTTTCATTTAGAGTGATTGCATCCCTTGTGAGGATTGCCGGCCCATTGAGGAGACGTAAAGTAGAGAGCAGCAAAAACAAAAACTTAGAATACACTGTTTTACAGGACACACTCTTCATGTTACTGACACATTAAGGAAACCTTGCAGGCTCTCATAAAATAAAACAATGTCCTTCTCTCTCTTATTCATAGAATATTTTTTTTTATCCTTCCACAAAAACACACAGGCAGCACTTTTCCCTGTGTTTTTTTCTGGGACAAAAATATTTGTAGAGTGTAATTAGATTAATATATAGTACTGGGTAGTAAATCACAGCCACTTTCTGTGTGTGTGTGTGTGTGTGTGTGTGTGTGTGTGTGTGTGTGTGTGTGTGTGTGTGTGTGTGTGTGTGTGGTGTGTGTGTGTGTGTGTGTGTGTGTGTGTGTGTGTGTGTGTGTGTGTGTGTGTGCGTGTGTGCGTGCGTGTGTGTGTGCGTGTGTGTGCGCGTGCCTGTGTGTGTGTGTGTGCGTACCTGTGTGTGTGCCTGTCTGTATATGTCTGTGTATAATGGATGTTGTTCGTGTATGCGTTTGTGTGTGTTTATGGTAATTGCCTACGTGTATGTATGTGGCTAAGGGGTGGGATGCTAAACAATGGTAACAAAATCATTAAATAAATGTTCCCCTAATCCACCAGGCATGGCTCCCACTGTATTACCTCTAGCGGTTGACTGGCTGGGCTAGGGTGGAGCAGCGGTGGGGTGGTGGTGATGTGGTGGGCTGGATTGTGCCAGTTTCTGTTGTAATAAAGACATTAAAAAGCTCCCCGTTAAACTATTTTAGGCACAGGGGTTGGCAAGGTGGGGTGCTGGGGCTTTAAAGGGGGCATAAACATAAAGAGAGTTAGAGAGAGGCCTGCTCTGAGCTCCCAGGCAGCCAGTGTTTCTGTGCCAGGACACCTCTGTGTCGCTGATGGCTAGAATGAAGTAATTACTAACACATGGTTATTAATGGGCTTACTGGAGACCTGTGGGATGGATGGAAGAGAGAGAGAGTGTGAGAGAGAGAGAGAGAGAGAGAGAGAGAGAGAGAGAGAGATTAAATTCAGAGGGAAAAAAAGGAGTGAGGAGAAAGAGAAAAAGAAAAAGAAAACAAAGGAGTCAGTTGAGGTATCCTCCGTGGTTGGCGTGTACCCACACCTCTTTACACACCCCGAGAGATGGAACAACGGGTACCATCTGACTGATGAGGGTTGATGGGAAAGAGGGGTTTGTAGATCCATGACAGCTTCTCCATGGAGACGGCTCTAATGTGAGACATAACGCAGAGCTTTTTCTTGATGTGGTGTAATGGTAATTATGTCACCCAGAGTCTGACTGTGCCGGTAGGGGAGATGCTGCTTGAGAAATGATCAACACCTACAAACCAATGCTGATGAAAGGGCTTGGCCACTGTTTCAAAACGCCTCATTGTGTTAAGAAACCTCTTGCGGTGGTGACAGCAACATTTACAAGGTTGTAACTCAAATTAGATAAACAAACAGCTGAAATCAAATGACTAAGTCACTCCTCATCTTCTCACACTGAGGTTGGTATTGCAGGACGAGAAGGTCCAGGACCATTATTTAACCTCCAAAGTTCAAATTCAGGCAACACCTAGAGGGCAACATTTTCATAAGTAGCCTAGATCATTTTCTGGTTGTAAACAGGTGTCACGATTCCTACCGACGGTGGCGCCCCCTCCTGCTCGGGTGGCGCTTGGCGGTCGTCGTCACCGGCCTATTAGCTACCACCGATTCCCTTTTTGTTTTTCCCTTTTTTTATGTTTTCTCACCTGCCCTGAGTTAGGCAAGTAAGAGGGCTATTTAGTTCAGCTGGCCCGCACCCTATTGTGCGGGATTGTTTTTCTGTGTGTCGACTGCGTTTGTTCGACTGCGCTTGTCTATTGTATTTTTCCCTGTTGTTGGGAGACCTTTTATTTTGTACAGGTGGTTCCATTAAAATTACCACACAGTGTTCGCTGCTTCCTGCGCTTCTTTCCGCCACACTACAGACAAGACGTTACAGAATCCCGCACCACCAGAAGGAGCATGGAATCAGCGGGAGCAGCGGGCACTCCACTACCCTCAATGGAGGAACGTGTCCAGCACAATACATCGGTCCTGCATCGCATCGGATCCGCCATGGACCAGATGATGGAGAGGATGGACCGATGGGAGAGGAGTGGTATCCTCTCTCCACCTACACCCCCCCCCGATACAACCATCTCCTCCTCCTACGACGTCTGGCTCTGGCGCGCTTCGCCTGGCACTCCCGAGGGAGCACGATGGGACGGCGGCTGGGTGCAAGGGGTTTCTTCTCCAGCTAGAGTTGTACCTGGCCACCGTCAGACCTGCTCCTACAGGAGAGGGGAGCGTAAGTGCCCTCGTTTCCTGCCTGACGGGCCGAGCTCTGGAGTGGGCTAATGCGGTCTGGAACGCTCCAGACTCGGCGAGGGACCACTACCCAGAGTTCACCCGCCGCTTTCGGGCTGTTTTCGACCACCCCCCCGAAGGTAGAGCGGCGGGTGAACGGCTGTTCCACCTCAGGCAGGAGACGAGGAGCGCTCAAGACTTCGCGCTGGAGTTTAGGACCTTGGCTGCTGGAGCGGGGTGGAATGACAGGGCCCTCATAGACCACTACCGGTGTGGTCTCCGGGCGGACGTCCGCAGGGAGCTGGCCTGTAGGGACACCAATCTATCCCTGGACGAACTCATTGACATGTCCATACGGTTGGACAATTTGCTGGCTGCCCGCGGGCGTTCGGAGAGGGTCCTGCCCGTTCCACCCCCGTGCACCCCCGCCCCTACCCCTATGGAGGTAGGGGGGGCCGTGCCAAGGGGCACCGGAGGAGGTGGCTCCTCCTGCACCAGCTGTGGTCGGCGAGGACACACGGCCGACCGGTGCTGGAGGAGCCAGTCTGGGAGTCGAGAAGGCAGGCAGAACACTTCTCGGTCACCTCAGGTGAGTCAGCACCAGATTCGCCCAGAACCCCCTGTTGGTCATGTGTTTTTGCCTGTTTCATTTTCTAAATTTTTTCCCTCTTCCCAGCATAGGGCGCTAGTCGATTCAGGCGCAGCTGGGAACTTTATGGACCGTGGACTTGCCATTAAGCTGGGCATTCCACGGGTGCCGATAGATTCCCCCTTCCCCGTGCACTCCTTAGATAGCCGACCATTAGGGTCAGGGCTAGTCAGGGAGTCTACGGTGCCGCTGGACATGGTAACGCTGGGGAATCATAAGGAAAGCATTAACTTTTTCCTTATTGATTCACCTGCGTTTCCAGTGGTGCTGGGGGTCCCCTGGCTGGCTGGTCCCAATCCCCTCATTTCATGAAAACAGGGGGTTCTCCAGGGGTGGTCGGAGGAGTGTTCAGGGAGGTGTCTAGGAGTTTCCATAGGTGCCACGTCGGTGGAGAGTCCAGACCAGGTGTCCACCGTGCGCATTCCCCCTGAATACGCCGATTTGGCGATCGCTTTTTGTAAAAAGAGAGCGACTAAATTACCACCTCATCGACAAGGGGATTGTGCGATAGATCTCCAGGTTAACGCTGCGCTTCCCAGGAGTCACGTGTACCCCTTGTCACAAGAGGAGACGGCGGCTATGGAGACATACGTCACGGAATCCCTGGGACAGGGGTACATTCGGCCCTCCATCTCACCCGCTTCCTCGAGTTTCTTTTTTGTGAAGAAAAAGGAGGGAGGTCTGCGTCCGTGCATTGATTATAGAGGTCTAAACGCGATCACGGTGGGGTTTAGTTACCCACTACCTCTTATCGCTACGGCGGTGGAATCATTTCACGGAGCACAGTTCTTCACAAAATTGGATCTCAGGAGCGCGTATAACCTGGTGCGTATCAATAAGGGAGATGAGTGGAAAACCGCCTTTAGTACCACATCAGGCCATTATGAGTACCTCGTCATGCCGTATGGGTTGAAAAATGCTCCAGCCGTCTTTCAATCCTTTGTTGACGAGATTCTCAGGGACCTGCACGGGCAGGGCGTGATTGTCTATATCGATGACATTCTGATATATTCCGCCACCCGCTCCGCGCATGTGTCCCTGGTGCGCAAGGTGCTTGGTAGACTGCTGGAGCATGACCTATACGTTAAGGCTGAGAAGTGTGAGTTTTTCAAACGAGCCGTCTCCTTTCTGGTTTATCGCATTTCCACCACGGGGGTGGTGATGGAGTGTGACCGCGTTAAGGCCGTGCGTAATTGGCCGACTCCAACCACGGTGAAGGAAGTGCAGCGGTTCTTGGGCTTTGCCAACTACTACCGGAGGTTTATCCGGGGGTTTGGCCAGGTAGCGGCTCCCATTACCTCACTGCTGAAGGGGGGGCCGGCGCGTTTGAGATGGTCGACGGAGGCGGACGGAGCCTTCAAGAAGTTGAAGACCCTGTTCACCGACGCGCCCGTGTTGGCGCACCCGGACCCGTCTTTAGCGTTCGTAGTAGAGGTGGACGCATCCGAGGCTGGGGTGGGTGCCGTGCGATCACAGCGCTCGGGTGCGCCACCGAAACTCCGCCCCTGCGCTTTCTTCTCAGGGAAGCTCAGTTCGGGGGGGGGTAACTACGATGTGGGGGACAGGGAGTTGCTAGCGGTAGTCAAAGCCTTGAGGGTGTGGCGACACTGGCTTGAGGGGGCTAAGCACCCCTTTCTCATCTGGACCGACCACCGAAACCTGGAGTACATCCGGGCAGCGAGGAGACTGAATCCACGTCAGGCAAGGTGGGCCATGTTCTTCGCCCGGTTTAGGTTTACCATCTCATATAGACCGGGTTCCCTTAATACTAAAGCCGACGCGCTGTCCCGTCTGTATGACACGGATGACCGCCCCATCGATCCAACTCCCATCATTCCAGCGTCTAGGCTGGTGGCACCAGTGGTGTGGGAGGTGGACGCGGACATCGAGCGGGCACTGGTGTTGGATCCTGCGCCTGCGCAGGTGCCAGTGGGGCGCATGTATGTGCCGCTCGATGTTCGCGATCGGTTGATTCGGGGGGCGCACACGCTACCTGCGGCGGGTCATCCTAGTGTAGAGAGGACAGGGCGGAGTCTAAGGGGGAAGTATTGGTGGCCCACCTTGGCTAAGGACGTGAGGTCATATGTCTCTTCCTGTTCGGTGTGTGCCCAGAGTAAGGCTCCTAGGCATTTACCGAGAGGGAAGTTACAGCCCCTCCCCGTTCCGCAACGGCCATGGTCGCACCTGTCTATCGACTTCCTGACAGATCTTCCCCCCTCTCAGGGGAACACTGCGATTCTGGTGGTTGTGGATCGGTTTTCTAAGTCCTGCCGTCTCCTCCCCTTGCCCGGTCTCCCTACGGCCCTGCAGACTGCGGAGGCCCTATTTACCCACGTCTTCCGGCACTACGGGGTGCCGGAGGATATTGCCTCTGATCGGGGTTCCCAGTTCACATCCAGGGTCTGGAGGGCGTTTATGGAGCGGCTGGGGGTCTCGGTCAGTTTAACCTCCGGTTATCACCCCGAGAGCAATGGGCAGGCGGAGAGGGTGAACCAGGAGGTGGGCAGGTTCCTGAGGTCGTATTGCCGGGACCGGCCAGGGGAGTGGGCGAGGTATATTCCTTGGGCAGAGTTAGCCCAGAACTCACTTCGCCACTCCTCTACTAACATGTCACCCTTCCAGTGTGTGCTAGGGTACCAGCCGGTCCTGGCCCCATGGCACCAGAGCCAGACCGAGGCTCCTGCGGTGGAGGACTGGGTTCAGCACTCCAAGGAAACCTGGAAAGCAGTACAGGACTCACTGAAGGAGGCCAGTGCTAGGCAGAAAAAGAGTGCTGACCGCCACCGCAGTGAGGCGCCGGTGTTCGCACCGGGTGACAGGGTCTGGCTCTCGACCCGGAACCTGTCTCTCCGCGTGCCCTGCCGGAAGCTGGGGCCGCAGTGTGTGGGGCCCTTCAAAGTCCTGAGGAGGATAAACGAGGTGTGTTATCGGTTGCAACTCCCTTCCTATTACCGTATTAACCCCTCGTTTCATGTGTCTCTCCTCAGGCCGGTGGTGGCTGGTCCCCTACAAGAAGATGAGGTGCCGGAGGTCCCTCCACCCCCCCTGGACATCGGGGGGTCCCCGGCGTACAGCGTAAGGGCCATTCTGGACTCGAGACGCCGGGCGGGAGGCCTGCAGTACCTTGTGGACTGGGAGGGGTACGGTCCGGAGGAGAGGTGCTGGGTGCCGGCGGAGGACGTCTTGGACCCATCCATGTTGAAGGAGTTCCACCGCCTCCGTCCGGATCGCCCTGCGCCTCATCCTCCGGGTCGGCCTCGAGGCCGGTGTCGGCGCGCTGCAGGGGCCGCGCGTCAGGAGGGGGGTACTGTCACGATTCCTACCGACGGTGGCGCCCCCTCCTGCTCGGGTGGCGCTCGGCGGTCGTCGTCACCGGCCTATTAGCTACCACCGATTCCCTTTTTGTTTTTCCCTTTTTTTATGTTTTCTCAACTGCCCTGAGTTAGGCAATTAAGAGGGCTATTTAGTTCAGCTGGCCCGCACCCTATTGTGCGGGATTGTTTTTCTGTGTGTCGACTGCGTTTGTTCGACTGCGCTTGTCTATTGTATTTTTCCCTGTTGTTGGGAGACCTTTTATTTTGTACAGGTGGTTCCATTAAAATTACCACACAGTGTTCGCTGCTTCCTGCGCTTCTTTCCGCCACACTACAGACAAGACATTACAACAGGTCTTCTGGTTAAAGACACATCAGATAACAAGAGTACAACAATGACTTGTAAAATCCAGGCAATACAACCAAATAATACAACTTGACCATGAGGTCAGAGTCTGACTTTATTGCAACTAGTTTTTCCTGCTTGGATCGTGTTGACACTAAGGTAATGATCACTGGTCTATTTCTCACAGTCAGCATTACATCTGTCCAGTCATTCCTTGTGTTTAGTAATTCTGTCACATAAACCAATCACAGTACGGCTAGCTAGACTACTGGGATCTGCAACGTTAATGTGACACTAATCTGAGCAATAAGGTTGTAACGATCGCCGTAAGGAGGAGACCAAGGTGCAGCGTGGTAAGTGCTCATGATACATTTTATTATAACTCAGAACACTAAACAAAAACAACAAAAAAGGAACACGAACATTACGTTCTGCAGGCCTACGATCCCACAACTGAAGGAGGGAAAAAGGGCTGCCTAAGTATGATTCCCAATCAGAGACAACGATAGACAGCTGCCTCTGATTGGAAACCATACTCGGCCAAAACAAAGAAATACAAAAACTAGATTGCCCGCCCCACCTAACCAAACTAGAGAAAATAAAACGTCTCTTTAAGGTCAGGGCGTGACAAAGGTGCACATGTAAAGTTAATGATCAAAGGGTGCCTGTGTGTGTTACTGGGCTCCCATGATATCAGACCACCATGTTGTCTGGGTCTCGGTATCAGCTGTGGTTATGTGACTTGATGAACGGTTTGGGGCATCTGTCACCAAGAGCTTACAGTTTTTCCCAATTGCTAAAACACCATTTTGCAAACTAGGCTGGTTTTATCAAAATACTTAACACAATTCACAAAACCACACACCCAAACTGCAAAATACCTCATATATCCTGCAAAAAGAAGCGCTGCAACCAAAACTACATATAGCATTATCAAAATCAAACATTTGCACGAAATGGCACACACTTCATTCATATTACCAGATTTTTGTCTAAGCAACTACACACTGTTGGGCATAATGAAAAGCACTCTCATCTTTAGTATGCTTTGCCATAATACTAAAATAGTTCAAATTGTAGAAAATTCTTCAGATGCACAGAAATATTTGCAGATAAACACACATGCTGTTGAAACATTTTATTTTTCACCAAACAAGTCAGTGCAACATATGCACAGCAGATATATTTACATTGGACTGAAAAAAAAATATGCTCACAAAAAAAACAGTAAACTGAAAAAGAAAATTGCAGAAAGAATGTGCAGAAAAAATATATAGAAAAAAAAAGAGGCAAGAAAAATAATTAAGCAGCATCTTGCCGCACAGCTAGGTCTGGCCACAACGCCTCGTCCACATCACAGGCAATATCTTCCCTTGCCAGACACCGAGGGAAGAAGCGCCTTGAGTGCCTTATCCATCCCGAATCACACGATGAAAGCTCACGTTGTCCCATACTACACCGTACCGGGTTCTTTGATGGTCTGCATCATTCATACGCTCTGGTGGTATGAGAATGTTGTGGAGTCTTTCCAGAAATGTGAGAATATGGGCTGTGTTGTATGGTCCAAGGTTGGCATGACGGTGGAGGACACCATGCGTATTGGAGATGGCAGCGCACATTGTGATGTTCCCACCACGTTGGCCAGGAACATCTATAATGGCTCTGTGGCCAATGACGTTTCTCCCCCTTCTTCTGGTCTTTGCTAGGTTGAACCCAGCCTCATCTATAAAGATGAACTCATGTGGGATTGCATGAGCATCCATTTCCAGTACTCCCTGAAAAACAAGAACTAAAGCAGTCAATATGGTGTTATTGCAGTGTACTGCAGTCAATATTGTACTTACATCCACATATGCTCGTCTGACCTCTTTGTTTCTTTGAGAGTGTCTCTCAAACGGCACCTTATAAAGCTGTTTCATTCTGATTTGGTTTCGCTTGAGAATGCGAGCCAATGTGGACAGACTGACTCATTGAATGTTGTTGAATATGGTGTTGTCTTGGATGATGTGGCTTTGAATTTCTCGTAATCTGATTTCATTATTTTCCAAAACCAAGTTTACAATGGCAGCTTCCTGTACCCCGGTGAACATTTGGCCCCTTCCTCCACCATGGTTGCGTCTCTCAGTCCTTTAGAAAAACAAAAAAACGAAAATACAGGGCTTAGACAATGCAGCCTAAAGATATTTCCCCCACATTAGAGTAAATTCTACAGGAAATTTGTGCAGTTAGTGTATGACATCAGCCATTCATGAAGTAAACAGGTGTCACCCAACTGATACACTATGACATGGGGTGTACTACATAGTGTGAAAGAAATTTTGGTTACATATCTGTACTCCAGTCTAAATGTCCGGATGACACAGGCGACAGTAAAACGGCTCAAGTTGGGCTGCACTCTCTGTCCAGCCTCTCGCATTGTCAGCCCATGGTTGATGACATGATCAACTAAGGTTGCTCTGATTTCATTTGAAAGTTGTTGTCTTCTTTGGCCATGAACTCCTCTACCAGCTCTACCCCTACCGCTCACTCTTCCTCCCCCTCTCATTCTCACCCTCCCTCTTCCTCTTCCTCTCTCTACAACGGCTTCCATTGTTGTTGTAAAACAAAAGGTGCTCACCTGTGGTCTTTTCATAGTGCTTACTTCCTGATTGAAATGGTAACAATTAACCATTGAGGTGTTTGGCCAGGTGGCACATGTATTGGCCAATTAGCTCATGTAGTGCCATTTTGAATGGCAGTGTTTTGAAATGGCAAATATGTGACTTTATGTCAGATTGTTGTGTCTTATGCAGAGAACTGTGTGCAGTGCATTTAAAAAGTGCCATTTTGAATTGCAAAATGTGTGTAAAGCAGAAACTGTGTTTAGACTTTTGGAGACTTGAGAAGAGGTTTTGCTCTCTGTGTGTCAGTTTAAATAATTGTGCTGTGCATGTCATTTTAGTGTGTTAGCAATTGGAAAAAACTGTAATGTATCCTGATGTTCATAATCGGAATACCTCAGTGCTAGAGGCCTGGATCTAATTAAGAGTGTATTTCTGTGTGTGTGTGTGTGTGTGTGTGTGTGTGTGTGTGTGTGTGTGTGTGTGTGTGTGTGTGTGTGTGTGTGTGTGTGTGTGTGTGTGTGTGTGTGTGTGTGTGTGTGTGTGTGTGTGTTGCATGAGGTAGTATTTTTAGACTGCTGTCTGGTGGCAATAATGTAATTACTTGTTCAGTATTTAAAGTTGGAAATTCAAACATTGCAGATTGTAAAATGAATTTATGATGCAACAGCTTACTAATCAGCTACCAATAGATTTTTGGGAAATACAACTGTCCTGTATAGGCTACCTGAGCCATCCTGGCGCTCTCTCCCAGCTTGGGTAGAACGTTGCTGTGCATAAAACCAGTCTACTAATGCCAAACAATACGGTCATAATACATTATTTTAAAAATTCTCCAAGCTCTGTCAAATTGGTTGTTGATCATTGCTAGACAAACATTTTCAGGTCTTGCCATAGACTTTCAAGTAGATTTAAGTCAAAACTGTAACTTGACCACTCAGGAACATTAACTGTCTTCTTGGTAAGCAACTCTAGTGTAGATTTGACATTGTGTTTTAGGTTATTATCCTGCTGAAAGATGAATTCATCTCCCAGTGTCTGGTGGAAAGCAGACTGAACCTGCTTTTCCTCTAGGATTTTGTCTGTGCTCCTTTGCAATTATTTTTTATCCTGAAAAATGTCCCGGTCCTTAACGATTACAAGCATACCCATAACATGATGCAGTCACCACTGTGCTTGAAAATTGGAGAGTGGTACTCAATAATGTGTTGTATTGGATTTACCCCAAACATAGCACTTTGTTTTCAGGATGAAAAATTAATTGCTTTGACACATTTTTTGCAGTATTACTTTAGTGCTTTGTTGCAAACAGAATACATGTTTTGGAATATTTGTTATTCAGTGCAGGCTTCCTTATTTTCACTCTGTCAATGAGGTTGGTATTGTGGAGTACAAAAGCTGAAGAACATACGCACATCCAGGTACTTTCCGCAGGTACTGGAGTTGTAGGCAAACTCATGGACAAAAGAAAGGAAAATGCCGCACACTGCTGCTAATGCTCCCAGGTGATATTTATTTATAACAACATTTCAACCCTTAGGTCTTCATCAGACATCCATTTGGAGTATTGTGGAGTAACTACAATGTTGTTGATCCATCCTCAGTTTTCAACTATCAGAGCCATTAAACTCTGTAACTGTTTTAAAGACACCATTGGCCTCATGATGAAATCCCTGAGTTCCTCTCTGGCAACTGAGTTAGGAAGGATGTCTGTATCTTTGTAGTGACTGGGTGTATCGATACACCATCCAAAGTGTAATTAATAACTTCACCATGCTAAAAGGGATTTTCAATGTCTGCTTTTTTTACCCATCTACCAATAGGTGCCCTTCTTTGTCAGGTATTGGAAAACCTCCCTGGACTTTGTGGTTGAATCTATGTTTGAAATTCACTGCTCAACTGAGGGACCTTGCAAATAATGGTATTTGTGGGGTACAGAGATGAGGTAGTCCTTCAAAAATCATTAACTTCTTTGGGATCGGTGTCCCTTCCACAGAATGGTTAAGCTAACGTAGGCTAATGAGATTAGCATGAGGTTGTAAATAGCAAGAACATTTCCCAGGACAAAGACATATCTGATATTGGCAGAAAGCTTAAATTCTTGTTCATCTAACTGCACTGTCCAATTTACAGTAGCTATTACAGTGAAAGAATACCATGCTATTGTTTGAGGAGAGTGCACAATTTTGAACATAAAATGTTATTAATAAACAAATTAGGCACATTTGGGCAGTCTTGATACAAAATGTTGAACAGGAATGCAGTGGTTCATTGGATCAGTCTAACACTTTGCACATACACTACTGTCATCTAGTAGCCAAAATCTAAATTGCACCTGAGCTGGAATAATACATTATGGCTTTTCTCTTGCATTTCACAGATTTGTTTTTAAACGGTTAGTTTTTTCTTTGTATTATCTTTTACAAGATCTATTGTGTTATATTCTCCTACATTCCTTTCATATTTCCACAAATTTCAAAAGTGTTTCCTTTTAAATGGCACCAAGAATATGCATATCCTTGCTTCAGAAGAGCCTGAGCTACAGGCAGTTAGATTTGGGTATGACATTTTAGGCGAAAATTGAAAAAAACGGGGTGGATCCTTAAGAGGACTCAGACTGAGTCCATGCAACTTATTATGTGACTTGCTAAGCAAATTTGTACTCCTGAACTTATTTAGGCTTGCCATAACGAAGGGGTTGAATTCTTATTGACTCAAGACATTTCAGCTTTTAATATTAATCAATTGGTTAAAAAAAATTACAACATTATTCCACTTTGACATTATGGGTTATTGTGTGTAGGCCAGTGACAAAACATCTAAATGTAATCCATTTAAAATTTAGGCTGTAACACAACAAAATGTGGAAAAAGTCAAGGGATGTGAATACTTTCTGAAGGCACATTTAGATGCTATTTAGCTGATATTTATAAACTTTTTATCAAATAGCCTAACAATAAGGAAAAAAGTACCTTTTACATCTACATTTTACTTATTTTGCAGACGCTCTTATCCAGAGCGACATGCAGTGGTGAGTGCATACATTTTCATATTTGTTCGTACTAGTCCCCTGTGGGAATCGAACCCACAATAGAAACCCAGGATAAATTCAGCCATTATTTATTGTTGAACTCACTGGGTTTTGTCTGACTAAGAGCCTTCACAAATGTTCTGCAATATTCAAGATCAATTGAATTAAATCAAATCAAATCCAACTTGAGATACTCCCCTGGTCTCCTTTCTTCTTATTTTTCACAAAACATAAAACATTCACAGACAAAATAATAAACAACTTAACATTACATACATTGCCACAAACATGAATGACATCACACTTGCTCAGACCCACATGTTCCCACCATATCCACACACAATGTTGTTTCTATACCCCATATGACTTAAGATTGTGTTATTATGTTGTTACCGTCTGTAGACATATTTTTGATTCTACCACTCTTAATGTTGGAGTATCATTTAACTTCCAGTGTTCAAGTAATACACTACATGGCCAAAAGTATGTGGACACGTGTTCGTCGAACATCTCATTCCAAAATCATGGGTATTAATATGAAGTTGGTCCCCCTTTTGCTGCTATTACAGCCACCACTCTTCTGGGAAGGCTTTTCACTAGATGTTGGAACATTGCTGCAGGGATTTGCTTCCATTCAGCCTCAGTAGTGAGGTAGGGCACTGATGTTGGGCTTTTAGGCCCGCAGTCGGCGTTCCAATTCATCCCAAAGGTGTTTGATGGGGTTGAGTTTAGGACTCTGTGCAGGCCAGTCAAGTTCTTCCACACTGATCTTGACAAACCATTTCTCTATGGACCTTGCTTTCTGTACAGGGGCATTGTCATGCTGAAACAGGAAAGGGCCTTCCCCAAACTTTTCCCACAAAGTTGGAAGCACAGAATCGTCTAGAATGTCACTGTACTCTATGCTGTAGCTTTAAGATTTCCCTTCACTTGAACTAAGGGGCCTAGCACGAACAATGAAAAACAGCCCCAGACCATTATTCCTCCTCCACCAACCTTTACAGTTAGCACTATGCATTCGGGCAGGTAGCGTTCACCTGGCATCCACCAAACCTAGATTCATCCGTCTGACTGCCAGATGGTGAAGTGTGATTCATCACTCCAGAGAATGCATTTCCACTGAGTCCAATAGTGGCGAGCTTTACAACACTCCAGCCAATGCTTTGAATTGCACATGGTGATCTTAGGCTTGTGTGCGGCTGCTCGGCCATTGAAACTAATTTCATGAACCTCCCAACGAACAGTTATTGTGCTGACGTCGCTTCCAGAGGCAGTTTGGTACTCGGTAGTTAGTGTTGCAATCAAGGACAGACGATTTTTACACACTACACGCTTCAGCGCTAGGTGGTCCCGTTCTGTGAGCTTGTGTGGTCTACCACTTTGCGGCTGAGCCGTTGTTGCTCCTAGACATTTACACTTCACAATAACAGCACTTACAGTTGAGCAGGGCAGCTCTAGCAGGGCAGACATTTGATGAACTGACTTGTTGGAAAAGGTGGCATCCTATGATGGAGCCACGTTGAAAGTCACTGTCTTCAGTACAGGCCATTTTACTGACAATGTTTGTCTATGGAGATTGCATGGCTGTGTGCTCTATTTTATACACCTGTCAGCAACATGTGTGGCTGAAATAGCTGAATCCACTAATATGAAGGGGTGTGCACATACTTTTGGCCAATTTAAGTGACAAAAATATTATTGTCCAACCCACGAGTTATCTCACCACACCCCATATACCATGTCTTGAAATATGCTGATAGACGGATTAAAAGTTCATTCACATTGTAAAACTTCTGACAGCCAACTTTCTAACTCTGCCCATAACTTTTTGACTTCATAGCACTCCCAGAAGGCATGAATTATTGTGTCATTGTTCGTTTTACACTTTAGACATGACTCTGCCGTTGTGCTGTAGAATTTGTGAATTTTGTCTCCTGTATAATCTTTATGTACATTTGTTTATACTGGATTAAGTGTACATTTTTGATAATTGCAATTTTGTTCATTATGCTCCATCTTGTGCCAATATATTAATTTTTTTCTAAGAGATTGTCAGTAGGATAGGCACTCTACAACGTTTTTGTATATCTTACCCATCATTTATTCTACCTGTAAGATTTATGGGGAGATTATTCCATTGAATTAGATCTACTTTCATGTTGTTGAGTAATCATATAAAGTTATCTTTATATATTTGTTGTTTGTTGTCACTTGTTAAGCATCCTATGTATTTAATATTGTTTGTGGTCCACTTAAAAGATTGCTGTAGAGTTATTCTATTTATTTTTCCTTTTTCCTATTCCTAGATTTTATATTTTACAGAAAATATTTTTAACAAAGGGGCATTGAGTTTTCAATATTAGTCATGCATATCAGGAGATCGGCAGCAAATAAGTTTAGTTTATATTCATGTTTACCAATACTGATAGCTGTTATGTTTGGGTCGTGTATAATTCTTTCTGCAAGTGGTTCAATTGCCAGTGCAAACAGGAGGGGGGAGAGAGGACATCCTTGTCTCATACCCCTTTCTAAAGCAATTTCATTATATAATGTGTTATTTGTGTATATTTTTGCTTTTGGATATATCATATTTTTATAAAATGTATTATTTTTGCTGGAAAGTTGAATACTTCCAAAGTTTTGAATAGAAAAAGCCAGTCAAGGTGGTCCAAAGCCTTTTAAGCATCAACAGCAATTATTGATGAATCTACTTTTTTTGCATATTGTATTGTACTAAAACATGTAATTGTATTTATTTGTAAGTGTTTTTTAATAAACCCTGTTTGATTAATTTGTATCAAGTCTGGTAATACTTTTGCCATTATGTTGTAGTGGACAGTAGTAATATTTATCATGTATGATGTTATAAATACCACACATTCGACTCATAATACACTCATAGGCACTCATACTGGACAGTTTTACCTCAATCTCTTCATTCAAAGACTCAATCATGGACACTTACTGACAGTTGTGGCTGCTTTGCGTGATGTATACCTTCTTGCCCTTTGTGCTGTTGTCTGTGCCCAATAATGTTTGTAACGCTACCATGTTGTGTTGCTACCATGTTGTTGTCATGTTGTGTTGCTACCATGGTTTGTTTTCATGTGTTGCTGCCTTGCTATGTTGTTGTCTTAGGTCTCTCTTTATGTAGTGTTGTTTTGTCTCTCTTGTTGTGATGTGTGTTTAATCCCAGCCCCCGTCCCCGCAGGAGGCCTTTTGCCTTTTGGTAGGCCGTCATTGTAAATAAATAAAAATTCTTTACTGACTTGCCTAGTTAAATAAAGGTTAAATATTTGTTTTATTACATTTTTATAATAAGACAAAGCAATTAGCCTATTAAAATGTTTATCTGATTCTATAAAGATAAATAGCAATGTGCAAGAACACCATAGTTGAGTTACAGTAATAGGCACTCAAGAAATGTCTGAAAATGTAATTCTAAATACAAGTGTATTTAATAACTTTGTTAAATGAATGGATTCACATACAAGGCATAAATGTAAGTTACAAAGCCTTAAAAAGTATTACAAGGCATTATTCTAAGCATGGTCAGACAGAGGGTGAGAAACCATAGCCTGAGAGGCCATGCCCAAAGTCCATGAGGTGGATAGAGAAAGGAAGAAAGAGTATCTCACCACAGGAGGTCAGGAACAAATAAGAGAATGAACAATGAATCTTAGAGCCTTTTATAAGCATCTGAGTTGTTTGGATTCAAAACCTTGTTGTTGACTAATAGTATTATTGTTTAGAAACATTTACAATAAAAATGACCTCCAAAATTACACAATACATTATTTACTATTAATTTCTATTGGGCACAAAATAATATTTAACACAAACAAAACAAACAGCAAATGCATCCAACAATTTTGTAGAGTCACAAACTTGATGTAAACATTGAGTGCTAGGAATATGGGACCAAATAAAAAAAGGTTTACTTCTTTAACTTGTTATGGATAGGGGGCTGTATTTTCACGGCCGGATAAAAAAACGTACCCAATTTAATCTGATTATTACTCCTGCCCAGAAACTAGAATATGCATATAATTATTAGCTTTGGATAGAAAACACTCCAAAGTTTCTAAAACTGTTTGAATGGTGTCTGTGAGTATAACAGAACTCATTTGGCAGGCCAAAACCTGAGAAGATTCCAAACAGGAAGCGCCCTCTCTGACTATTTCTTGGCCTTCTTGATCATCTCTATCCAAAACAGGGGATCTCTGCTGTAACGTGACATTTTCTAACGCTCCCATAGGCTCTCAGAAGGCGCCAGAATGTTGAATGATGACTTTGCAGGCCATGGCTGAAAAACAGTAGCGCATTTGGATAGTGGTCGATCTGAGAACAATGAGACTGGGTGCGTGCACGAGACGACTCCATGTTTTTATTTTTTCATCTTTGAACGAAAACAGGGTTTCCCGGTCGGAATATTATCGCTTTTTTTACGATAAAAATCGCATAAATATTGATTTTAAACAGCGTTTGACATGCTTCGAAGTACGGTAATGGAATATTTTGAATTTGTTTGTCACAAAACGCGCCGGGCGCGTCACCCTTCTTTACCCTTCGGATAGTGTCTTGAACGCACGAACAAAACGTCGCTATTTGGATATAACTATGGATTATTTGGAACCAAACCAACATTTGTTATTGAAGTAGAAGTCCTGGGAGTGCATTCTGACAAAGAACAGCAAAGGTAATCCAATTTTTCTTATAGTAAATCTGAGGTTGGTGAGTACCAAACTTGGTGGGTGTCAAAATAGCTAGCCATGATGGCCGGGCTATCTACTCAGAATATTGCAAAAAAAGCTATTTTAAAATCGGACATAGCGATTGCATAAAGGAGTTCTGTATCTATAATTCTTAAAATAATTGTTATGTTTTTTGTGAACGTTTATCGTGAGTAATTTAGTAAATTCACCGGAAGTGTTCGGTGGGAATGCTAGTTCTGAACGTCACATGCTAATGTAAAAAGCTGTTTTTTGATATAAATATGAACTTGATTGAACAAAACATGCATGTATTGTATAACATAATGTCCTAGGAGTGTCATCTGATAAAGATCATCAAAGGTTAGTGCTGCATTTAGCTGTGGTTTTGTTTTTTGTGACATTATATACTAGCTTGAAAAATGGGTGTCTGATTATTTCTGGCTGTGTACTCTGCTGACATAATCTAATGTTTTGCTTTCGCTGTAAAGCCTTTTTGAAATCGGACAGTGTGGTTAGATAAAGGAGAGTCTTGTCGTTAAAATGGTGTAAAATAGTCATATGTTTGAAAAATTGAAGTTTTTGGATTTTTGAGGAATTTGTAATTCGCGCCACGCCTATCATTGGATATTGGAGCAGGTGTTCTGCTAGTGGAACGTCTACACCTATACAGTACCAGCCACAAGTGTAGACACACCTACTCATTCCAGGGTTTTTCTTTATTTTTACTATTTTCTACATTGCAGAATAATAGTGAAGACATCAAAACTATGAAATAACACATGTGGATATAACACACATTGGCATCAGCTACTTCTATTGTTACTTCAAAGAGAAGAACAGTTACTTGGGGAAAGTAGAGTATAGATTGTATTGGGGAGGGGGAAATAATATTGTCTTAATTTACAATAAGCTTGTCTTAGGCATTACTGTATGTAGCCTATTGTGCTTAATGCTTTTTCCCGCTTCGTCCTCTCCTCAAGGCAGGGGGCTCTCCTGCTTCAACTGGAATGGTTTCTTGTTTAGGGCTTGATAAGCACTTGTGAATTCCATCCTTTGTGTTCCCTTCCATACCCACAGCACTGCCGGGAAGCGGAGTTGAGATTTTATTCACCGGTGAATGTCTTATCAGAATGTATTCCTGGTGTTTTTTCCCCAGTCTAGCAAACAGATCCTGGAAGAATCGAATGGACTGACTGTGGATTTTGATCTCCTTTCCCCCCTGTGCCATCAGAATGTTGCCTTTGATCTGATAGTTCCACAGCTTGAAGATTACCATGCAGAGAGTATTTAGCGTTCTTCTGTTTCACACCAATCCTATGGCATCGATCCAGATCCTCTGGGGATATATCCACGTATCTGGAAAGAACTCCTTTTTCTCATCTAACGGTAAGGACAATATTCTCATGTTGTTTTGTCTCATTCTGTTTCCTTGCTGGTCCAATTCATCTTGTAAAGTTTGCAACTTTATTTCCAGAAGGCACATTTTCTTTGTCTTGTTCGTTCATGCTCATGCCTTGTATGCGCATGTCTGACATGATAGACTCTACTTTCTTTTAGAGCGAATATACTTTTTTAATAACAAAATCTAGCTGTTTGTTTGTTTTTGTGTGCGTTGACAGCATTTTGGCTTTGTTTTCCTGGAAATCCTTTAACTATTCATTATTCTTGTTGGCATCTCCAAGTTGCTCCTTGTCTTTTCCTCTGGGGGAAGCCATGGCCTGTTGGATTCGTGTCCTCGCGCCGCTTTACCAACTGAATGGTTCGCTGTTGTAAATAACTGATTGCTCACTCTCTCCCTGTTGCAGAGCTACTCACACCACATACATCCTATCAGTACATGCATAAACTCAGTAGGTTTTGTCTGGCTAACAGCCTAAACAAATGTGCTGCAACATTCAAGGTAAATTAAATCAAATGATATCCAACTAGAGAAAATCCCCTGGTCTCCTGAAGTCCTCTTTTTTGTGTGCAAATGTTTTCACCACAGCCTGTCGGTCCAGGTTGCTGGCCCGACTGTTTTCTATAATGAGTATTGCCAACCCAGACAGTCTTTCCTGAGACATTGTGCATGATATGTCCATTGCGGTGCACACAATTTAAACATAGTCTTGAATGATGAGATATACCAGCGAAAAGGGACTTGATATTGCAACCACACAACTCAAACGTCAGCTCACCAGTATGAATGAAACCGCAAACTTATTTTTCAAGCCCTCCAATACCCTACTCAATAAACTGGATGCAGTCTATCACAGTGCCATCCGTTTTGTCACCAAAGCCCCATATACTACCCACCACTGCGACCTGTACGCTCTCGTTGGCTGGCCCTCGCTTCATACTCGTCGCCAAACCCACTGGCTCCAGGTCATCTACAAGACCCTGCTAGGTAAAGTCCCCCCTTATCTCCGCTCACTGGTCACCATAGCAGCACCCACCTGTAGCACGCGCTCCAGCAGGTATATCTCTCTGGTCACCCCCAAAGCCAATTCCTCCTTTGGCCGTCTCTCCTTCCAGTTCTCTGCTGCCAAGGACTGGAATGAACTACAAAAATCTCTGAAACTGGAAACACTTATCTCCCTCACTAGTTTTAAGCACCAGCTGTCAGAGCAGCTCACAGATCACTGCACCTGTATGTAGCCCATCTATAATTTAGCCCATACAACTCCCTCTTCCCCTACTGTATTTATTTATTTTGCTCCTTTGCACCCCATTATTTATATTTCTACTTTGCACTTTCTTCCACTGCAAATCTACCATTCCAGTGTTTTACTTGCTATATTGTATTTACTTTGCCACCATGGCCTTTTTTGCCTTTACCTCCCTTATCTCACCTCATTTGCTCACATTGTATATAGACTTATTTTTCTACTGTATTATTGACTGTATGTTTGTTTTACTCCATGTGTAACTCTGTGTTGTTGTATGTGTTGAACTGCTTTGCTTTATCTTGGCCAGGTCGCAGTTGTAAATGAGAACATGTTCTCAACTTGCCTACCTGGTTAAATAAAGGGGAAATAAATAAAAAATAAACTGTTGTCCGCTAAATATGTTCATCCATTTGCATCTGCCAATTTATTGGCTGTCCAGTATCTAGACGACCTGTCCCCAGAGATTCCTATACAGTTTATCTCTTTCTGTATTGTGTTGAGGTGGCAATTAAGGAGAATGAGAAGCTCAATTAAAGATGTTGCAGAACTGCTGTTTTTAAAGAACCACCCCCTTCTTCCCAGTTTCCCTGGTACTACTATGGCAATAAAGCTGTTTTTACTATGCCTGTAAGTGTTGCTTCTGCGGAGAGATAGTTTTCTAAATTAAAACTTATGAAGAACTACCTAAGAAGCATTAGGCTCTCGGTCTGATATGTGTTTTTGAAAACCTGAGTAAGCTCCAGCCATTGCACTGGCGTCATCATAGCCTTGACCACGGCATTTGTTCACCGATATTCCCTTATTTAGCTTCCTAGTACATATGGAAATTAGAAAGGTTTATGGAGGGTTACTGACTTGGAGGGTTACTGTCAAAATGGTTTATTAAATACATTTCCAAAAAATAGACATCAATGACAGGCACATGGGTTCCTAGAGTTCATGGGCCACCTCCCAACCTGCAGGGGTGTCCGATACGCCATTGTGTGTGTGTGTGTGTGTGTGTGTGTGTGTGTGTGTGTGTGTGTGTGTGTGTGTGTGTGTGTGTGTGTGTGTGTGTGTGTGTGTGTGTGTGTGTGTGTGTGTGTGTGTTTACAGTATATGCTTGTGCAATTTACTGGATACACCCTCCGTCAAAGTCATTTTTGCCTGATCCTATTACTCTACATTGAAGCATCTTTCTATTCATTCATTCAAGAGATTCCATCATGCAACTTTTCCTGATTAGTTTCGAAGCCAGATAACAACTGTATCCAATCACAACAGATGTCTTGAGGCCAAACATCACTGCCTGCCTTCCTACATTCATACACTCTTGTTTACAGCAATGTTTTCTATTAATCCATTTGTAATCCCCCAAAGTGTATGACCTCTCATTTCAAACAACATATGTATTGTTTTATTACTGCATTATGTCTCCAAGAAGGGTTTTAAAAATAATGAAATACATTTTATGTCATTGTTTATAAAGAACATAAAAATCCCTACCAGGCAATATGCTGTAAATTAGAGAGCGATTATAACAGGTCTTTAGTTGGACTAATGACACATTTTTTTCTTCATAGCAACAGAACACTAACCATAGGCCTTTCTAATTCAATTAGTGTCGGTGGAGGCTGACGAGATTGGCGCGAGGCGTTTCTAGCCCATAAATCTCTACTCTCTGCTCTCAGCAGGGTCTCCTTAGCCCTGAGGCTGCTAACAACCCAATCCATGACTGCTGTCAGTTTTGTTCCCCTCGTTTAAAATCTAATTAAATCAGGTAATAAGGGTGTGGCGAATGGGTTGGAATAGAGGCCTTATACGAGGCTACTGTAGCTCTAGGGGAGAGATGGATGAGGGACCGTTGTACATGAAGACTACTGCCAAACCATGGACTACAAATGAACATGCATTCTCTCTCTCTCTCTCTCTTGTTCTCTTTCTCTCTCATTCTCTCTCTCTATTTTTCACTTTGTTTCTCTAATTTCTTTCTTATTCTCTCTCTCTCTCTTTCTCTGCCCCTCCCTCTCCCCACTTATTCTCTCTCTCTCTCCTGATTGGGACCAGATGTGTGCTCTACTCTGGGACAAGGCTGAGATGAGAAACAGTGAGCCCGCCAGACCCACAGTTACATGTATTAAACCAGTAATGAACAAAACAATAGCAGATTAAATGTGCCATAGTTCAAAATAAGTTGATTAAGAAGGTGATTTTGAGTCCAAATTGTAGGGCCGTGCTGGAGGCAACTAGTGTGTTTGTATTTGAGTATTGTTGTGTCACTGCAAGTGAAAGTGCTTTTTTTTTCTCTGTTCATGTGCTTCTCCGATTCCACAATCTAGGCCCTTTAGGAAACTGGACGAAGCCTGTAAAAGACCATTTAACCAGTTGTCATCACCATGACAGTTGGCTGTATGGGAGCTCAGTACTCTGTGAGTCATCTGTAGCTGTTATCAAGTCCAGTCTAGATCAAAACTATTCATTCAACCACATCCCCATTTCAACAACATTTCTCTCCAACTCCATGTCTCTTCCCTAATCAACTTAGTATCTACGCATCTCCCACCCCCCATCTCCTCCCAGGCTGGCCCATGCTCCATCTCTCTTTCTCTGTGTATCAGTCCCATCCTACTGTTTATGGTTTACCAACATTATCTCAAGACAAACTGACAGGCTGGATCCTCCCGTGGATGCTGGATCCCCTCCAACTAAATCTCCAACCTGCTGCTTAGCTCTGGGGCTGGGGCCTGGGGGTCTGGCTCCCTTGCCAGGGCTTGAAGCTAGCTGGATGTCAGGGCTGGGGCTGAATGCTGTGGCTGCGACCCTGTTGAAAGACTGGGTGTTGTCCAGTCAGCTCGCTGGTGTGTACAAAGGGCCGCAAAGAGGAGGGCTGCCAGGGGAAACAGAGGAGCGGGTAGGCAGGTGAGACAAATAGACTGAGCTCCATTGTTTCAATGTGTTTCTATTTTCTACAGGCGTGACACCTCTGAGCCCGGAGCACAGACCTCTGTTCAGATGTGTGAGAGGAAGACTCTCCGAGAGCTGTACGAGGGTTTGGCACTGGTTTAGCATGGCACAAAATTAGAGCCACTTTGGGGGAAATAATGATGGCAATGGGACTCTGGCAATGACTCCCTTGGACAGCAAAACCCACATAGCAGAACGTTACAGTATATTGAATATTAATATATCTGAAACTACTCCAGTGCGGGCCCACCTAATTAGGGAGATGGAATGGAGAGGGTGGAAAAAAGGGAGACCAATAGAAGTTGGTAGAGACTAGGGAGAGAGGAATAAGAAAAAAAGTGGGAAGTGTGCTGATCTTTCCCATTTTTCTCTTCTCCAAAAGAGGAGATAGGAATAGTGTGTATGTGGGAGGTGGGAAGATAGAGTGAGAAACAGAAAAGGGGGGGAGAGAGAGTGACAGAGAACGGGAGAGGGGGAGAGAGATAAAGACAAACGGTGTGCATGATGTCAACTGGGGTTAGCGCTCCAAACTCACTGCAGATGGCAGGACGAGAGGTCAGGGATGGAAATTAAAGAACAAATTTGGAACAGGAGCAGGGAAGGCTGTTCTGGAGTTGGATAGGGAAGGGGGACAGAGGGGTCAGAGCAGCCCCAAACATATGGGCTTTTTAAACAGCAATTAGATGCGCCGCCACTTCTACCTCAGAGCTACGGGTACGGTTTGACCCCCAATCATCCCCCAATTTCTCCTGAGCCCTCTGACTCTCTGAGATGTGTCCCCTCAGATTGGCTGTTTATCTTTTGGCCCGTTTCCTGTTTGACTAAAAGCGAAGATTATGGATGACAGTGAGGGCAAGGGCAACGCATGCACTTGCTGCATGGCCATGCTTTCAACCCCCCCTCACCCCTATTAGTCACTCTATTTTATTTTATTAAACCTGATTGATTGTGATGATAATGCGCACTTTGACATTCAAATTGTTTGTCTATTCAACACTATACTAACTATATGAATTTCCTCCATTATTTTAGGCAAATAAAATGGCAGGGTCTATCACGTACTACTCCATATCACACATAATGTTTATTTTATTCCCCTGTTCGTCTTTCTCTGACTAAGCTGAATTGTATTTCATGAGAGAGCATCATCTATAAGAGAAAGCTTTTTCTGTTTATTTTTTTATCTGCAGCAAAACATTTGATTCAATCTGACTTCTGACATACTGTGGAAGTGTTACTGAAGATAATATGTCCCCTAAGAATTCTTCCCTTTTTCTTGTACTGCATATTACTGTACATGCATATTTTGGGGGGTTTATTGGGCTGTAAGAAATCATGCTGTCGGTAGCTTCTTTGTTCTAACATCTGTACTACAGTATAAATTCATCCTGGTTATAAATGAGGGGGATTCAAGTTGATGATAAATAAATGGTCCTTTTTTTCATGAATGTCCCAGATGTCCCGTCCGTTCTGTGACATGTTGTTATGGACCTTATGGACATAGATTGTATTTATTCATTATATTCAACCTTCAGAGAGGTTCTGTTCTAAAGACATAAATAAACGCACTCCAAATTGATGCTTAGTCGCTGTATGTGAAAAGGGGGTGCACACACAAAGAACTTTCTCCCAGGCTTGCACACACACAGCCATACCCCTACACACGTGAGCGGCAAACCTGTCCTCTGACACTTTGAACCTTTGAACCCTGCACAGCCATCATCAAAAGCCATAAACCTCCCCCACCATCACATTCCCCCACCTATAACAACTGTGTATCCCTGTATGTCTTCTCTATAATAAGGGCCCCCCATACATCCCAGTAATCAGGGAACCAAGAACGTGGCCGCCCCATCTTACCTTGCCCTGACACAAGCAGCCAACACACTCTAAATGACCAGCAGCAGGTCTTTCCTAACCCTGGCTGCCATCTGGCCCCAATGCTTCAGCCTGGCCATGGTCATTAAGTCCACTGACTCCACAGTAGAAAGCGATAGGTCTACTGTGACTGATGAAGTAAACATAGATCGCTGACAATTCGCTCGGATCCCTCTGCTTTCTATCCAGTCTATTTTAACTTCATGCTGTTGAGCATTGCAAAATTATTTCATTGACTTTTGACTCCTCTGACCCTCAAGGGTCAATTGAAGGAGATGATTAGGATAGAGTTTGATTAGGTAAAGAGGAAGACGAGATAAACAAATATTTCCTGTGAAATTACTTAAATAATCCATGTTTGATTTTGTCCTTTTGTTTTTACAAAATATTGAGTACAGTGTCTGACAAATAAGCCAGTGACAGACCTATGAAGCCAAAAGTTCTCTGAAGGCTGGCAACGACAAAACAAAGTGTTTTCAATGGCGTCAGGGAAATCTGACCCTAGGCCAGTGCTTATGGACAAACTCTAGCTCTGAAGCTTACTAGCATCCAAAGTATATGCCAGTATTTTACTTTTTCCATTATAAAAAAATAAGCTTTTTGCTCACTGATCAATTTCAGTTGAGTATTTTTGTGTGTTCAAACAGGTACTCTAGTGTCCCTTCACTGGTCCTTTTTGTCTTTTAGGTTATTTGATGTGGCATCAACAAACAAAGATTCAAGTTTTCTAAAATGTGATTAACTCTAGGCATTTGTAGCTGGTGGTTTTGCTAAACGTTTAATTTCATTAGTTAGTTTATTAGAATTAGTATTCGTTTATTAGTTAACAAATATCTTGTCGTGTCACGGCTGTCTGAAGAATCGGACCAAAGCGCAGCGTGTGTATCGTTCCACATTTTATTATAATTGTGAAACTATGCAAGACATATAAATAAACTCAATAACAAAACAACAAACCGTGACGAAGAGGTGCAACATACACAAACTCAAAACAATCTCCCACAAACCCAGGTATGAAAAACAACTACTTAAGTATGATCTCCAATTAGAGACAACGATGACCAGCTGCCTCTAATTGGAGATCATCCCAAAAAACAACAACATAGAAATACAAAAACTAGAACATAACAACATAGAAAAAAAACCTGTCACACCCTGACCTACTCTACCATAGAAAATAACAGCTTTCTATGGTCAGGACGTGACATGTCGCTAAATTCCTACGATATCAAACGGCTGGAGGGCAGGGTTTTCGGAAGAGGAGCTACAAAAGTTGCAGCAGAAAGGTAATTTCAACTTGACTTCAAGCTAACGCGTTAGCATAATTTAGCCATAGAGGATCTGTCGGCTTTCCACAGATATCCATTCGTTCGTAAATTAGGTTGTTACGTCAGTGAAATTTATCGGTATCCAGTATCTCTGCATCTCAGTTTTTTCACCTCATTTATCAGACCAGGCAGTGCAGGTGGCTTTAGGTCATGGACTGAAACTGGCTCCTACTAACCGGAGTCGGCAGCAGTTGCAGCAAGAGAGAGCCCTCCAGTTAGCTGCTCAGCAAAAGAGTGGACCCAGTTCCCCTGCGTAACCACCCGAGCAGCAGCTCACTAAGACCCCCCTGCAGCAGACTAAGCCCCCGCCCCAGGCTGTCATTCAGCCCATCATTCCATCGTCACCCTCATGACGCCTGTGGAGGAATCCAGCCAAAAAGAACCCCTTGCCATAAACCATGCCCCTGCACCAGCAGAGGTCAAAACACCGATTGCCAAGGAGTTGGAAATACAAGAGGTGGAATTTTTAGTAAGTCTTTGATATAACAGCTACGTTCGATATAGAGCAATGTGTTATGATGATCTTTTCATAGTTTAGTTTGACATGTCAGTGATGTTTTTGACACTCACTAGGTCAAAAAACCAAGACGAGTGCAGTATTGTGTTAGTAAAAAACATATCTAAGGCAGATTAATAACTGACTGTCCTTTATTGTTTGTTGATCATATGCATAACTATGTCTGTTGATTGCCTTTCTCTGTGTTGTGTAAAGACTCCTCGTTGTTATTATAGGCGAAGAAGACTTGCATAGAGCTGCTTCAGCAAGACCAAAAGATGATAGAAGAGAGGAAAAGCGCAAGAAAGCCCTCCTGACCAAAACCATCGCTGAGAAGTAAGGACATGACCCATAGTTCACATTATCAGTCCTAACTATTCTCTGATATCAATTGTTTTGTATGAACACTTTCTGTTAGATAGAGAAACTTCCTGGTTACACATCATGCACAAATTCACACAACTTAGACACTGAATGCAGAACATGGAGAATCCTTGCTACAGAGATGGGCTTCTGTTCAATCAAGATCATTTTTTCACGCGGGAGAGTTGGCCTGCGCCCTACTATGGATACTAGGACTCACCACACTCAAACTAATATAAGTTAGTCTATTTATGCTCAGTTAATTCACCTAAATAATGTACTAACACACATTATTGTTATTTGTATCACCAACAAAAAAGCACAACAGTCTGTGCTGTGCTCATATGAACATCTGAGATTTTGTTGCCTCCATTCAACCCTGGAAACAATGCCTTCTACAGGTTATTCAGAGTACTCCTTCAATACATCACAATATACACTGAGTGTACAAAACACTAGGGCCACCTTCCTAATATCGAGTTACACCCCCTTTTGCCCTCAGAACAGCCTCTTATTGTCGAGGCATGGACTCTACAAAGTGTTGAAAGCATTCCACAGGGTTGCAAGCACATGTTGACTCCAATGCTTTCCACATTCGTATCAAGTTGGATGAATGTCCTTTGGGTGGTGGACCATTCTTGATACACACAGGAAACTGTTGAGCGTGAAAAGCCCAGCACCGTTGCAGTTCTTGACACACTCAAACCGGTGCTCCTGGCACCTACTACTATACCCCGTTCAAAGGCACTTAAATCTTTTGTTTCGCTCATTCACCCTCTGAATGGCACACATACACAATCAATGTCTCAAGGCTTAAAAATCCTTATTTAACCTGTCTTCTCCCTTTCATCTACACTGATTGAAGTGGATTTAACACTCACTATAGCTTCTAGCCAGGGTTGGATTGCTGTAGATACCTAGCACTAGCTAGCATGCTGGGGTCTTGCTCACATGGCAATCAACCGCCTGCAAAAAAAGTATTTCATCGCTTTCAATGGAAACCCCCGGTGAGGCCCTAAATATAATAATAATTAGGTGGGTGATTATATTTTGTGTGAATTGGAAATCTGTTTTTTTGCATATCCCAACTCTCCCTCAAATCAAAGTTCATTGGTCGCCCTACACATATTTAAAATCAAATTTTATTTGTCACACTTACCGTGAAATACTTACTTACAAGCCCTTAACCAACAATGCAGTTTAAGAAATAAAGTTAAGAAAATATTTACTAAATAAACTAAAGTTAAAAAAATGAAATCAAACAGTAACACAAGAAAGTTACATCACAATAACGAGGCTATATACAGGGGGTACCGGTACCAAGTCAATGTGTGGGGCACCGGTTAGTCGAGGTAATTTGTACATGTAGGTAGGGGTATAGTGACTATGCATAGATAATAAACAGCGAGTAGCAGCAGTGTAAAAACAAAGGGGGGGGGGGGGGGGGGGGGGGGGGTCAATGTAAATAGTCCGGGTGGCATTTTGATGAATTGTTAAGCAGTCTTATGGCTTGGGGGTAGAAGCTGTTAAGAAGCCTTTTGGACCTACTGGTGCTCCGGTACCACGTGCCGTGCGGTAGCAGAGAGAACAGTCTATGACTTGGGTGGCTGGAGTCTGACAATTTTTAGGGACTTCCTCTAACACCGCCTGGTATAGAGGTCCTGGATGGCAGGAAGCTTGGCCCCAGTGATGTGCTGGGCCATACGCATTATCCTCTGTAGTGCCTTGCGGTCGAGGGCTGAGCAGCTACCATACCAGGCAGTGAAGCAACCAGTCAGAATGATCTCAATGGTGCAGCTGTAGAACTTTTTGAGGATCTGAGGACCCATGCCAATTCTTTTCAGTCTCCTGACGGGGAAAAGGTGTTGTCGTGCCCTCTTCACAACTGTCTTGGTGTGTTTGGACCATGATAGTTTGTTGGTGATGTGGACACCAAGAAACTTGAAACTCTCAACCCGCTTCACTACAGCATTGTCGATGTTAATGGGGGTCTGTTCGGCCCTCCTTTTCCTATAGTCCATGATCATCTCCTTTGCAGATGTGGTAAAATGCCCTAGCAACACCCTTTGAGAGTGGGGTCAGGGCCAGTATCTGCCATTAACAACAGCAACTCTGGAGCAATTGGGGTTATGTGCCTTCCTTGCTCAAGGACACATAGACAGATTCTTCACCTTGTTGGCTCAGGGATTTGAACAAGCAACCTTTTGGTTACTGGCCAACGCTTTAACCGCTAGGGCTATGCTCCCTGCCGCTCTAAACGGCTCTCGCTCTACACATGCAGTCCCTTTTCTCTGAAATTCCATGAATCGCTACAAAATAAACGACTAAGTATATTCCCAATTCCATCCGTCTTCTCTCCTTTCCTGTTCAGGAAGCGCTATGAGAAGGCGGAGGCTGAGCATGTGACGGCCAAGCTGGACCTACACAAGAAGACTGAGATAAAGAGCAACTGATGGAGCACCTGTGCCATCATCCGGCAGAACAAGCTCTGCAAGGCCCACAAGCTGGAGGAGCTGCTGCAGCAACTACACCTTTCAGGCCACAGAGGAGGAACAGGAGGAGGATAGGAAGAGTGAGGAGAAGCAGGAGGAGGAGAAACAGAGGATGAGTGCCACAGAGAAGCAGGGAGTGGAGAAGGTCCAGGAAGAGGGAGGGAATGCTGTCCAGTCTTCCCCAGATTTGTACGCATGTGATGCCTGAGAACTAGCTCACTGAGAACTGAGTCTTCATTGTAGAACAAACATTAGTATTTTGTTATTGTTTGTTTGGGGCGCTTTGTCTGTGTCCTCTTAATGTGGCTGTGTCTAAAATGCTCTGCCTCTAGCTCTTCTTTTTCACAACATTTGACCTTACATCAGAAGTGAATGCTCTCTCTTTCTTTCTCTCTCCGTAATTTCTAGCGAATTGAAAGCATAGCCGTTTTAGAGTTGGCATGGTTTGAAAAGAGGTGGTTGACGTTTTACCCCCTGAACGTTCCTCTGTGCAGTTCCAGGGTACAGATGAATATAAGATATTAATGTTCAATAAAGCAGCACTGTACCAGAATCTAGTCTGTCTGTATGTTGTCGATCAACATATTATCTTGGGGGTTTTGCTATCAAGTGCTGGTATTTCTCAAACCCCAACTCAGTCTCTACCAGTCACAGTGGGCTTCCTTGGTAAAGACTTGCAGAATGGTAAGGTGATATCTCATAATGTATGTATTCTCTCGGAGGAAACTGCTCCTCGGCACGTTACATCCGTTACATACCATTATGGATTTAGAAGAGCTGGTTTTCAGTGGCGCTCTATGGAACAAATGTGTCTACAGCAATATGACATTTATCTAATATGAATGTGCTGCAGCTAGCTGTTTTGTGTGCAAAACAAACATTCTGTCCCTGTGTGTGCCCCAGGTACCAAATAATCAATTGCGTATACTTTTTTTCCCCTTAACCTTGAACATAACACATTCATGTGAATATGTTTAAATCCAACATATCTGTAGTTTTGTATTGAAATTGGATTATTTAAAGCGAGTGGATATTTCAACATTTATTTTACACTGCAGTTTGTATTTAGGTATGTTTTGTCCTTTCTTTTTTAAAGAAAATACATATTTTCTGAACATATGCAACTGCACAAAACCTGTTAACAGTAACACTTGGTTATATGTTGCTCATGTCATCTTGGTCTGTTGAATTAAGGTGAATAAAGTATTATAATGAAATGGATAAGAAAGCTGAATGTCTTTTATATCTGATTTATAGGTTTTGTTTTTGTCATGTTCACCTTCAGAAAGAGGTATTTTGAATGATCTGTTTCAATCTGTCTTTCTAACTGAACGGCTGAAAGGTATCTGGGTGAAACGGATTCCTTGGAGTTTGTGCTGCCGGGGTGGAATTAACTGAGAATATTTTCGAACTCAAGTCATTTTAAAGTCCAGTGTTCTGTAAACCACTCTGAGATTTTACAGCGATTTGGTCACATCTGGCCGTCTGAAAGAGAGACCATAAACCCCGGTATTTTAATTAGTTAGCGAGTAGTGAGTGACCACTGAATGTCCCCTCCACCTCACAGGTCACCGCTTTAATGCGTTTGGTATCCTGCCTGAAATGATATTTTAATAATTTGTTTTAATAACAACAATGTGTTATTTACTGACGAATGTTTAAAGACTAGTTGCGTGCAGGCCTATGCTTCCTCAGAAAATAGTTTAGCGACTTTTCTTGTATGGGATAAATCAAAATGGAAAAATCAGAGCTGACTTGGAGCCTTTTCATTTAGCTCTATCGATGCCGGGTTTTTGATAATTCAGCAGTAGTATAATTGGGGTATTGGCCCAATGATTATGAGATCTATCGGCTATAAGGTAGAAGACTACAATAACACGAATTGGAAAAGACTATTAGCCATTTGGTTTGGTGAGGCGGTAGGGCCAAACAACTTCAGAGAGCGGCGGACTTCTAGAGCACTGTGTGATTTATGTGGCGCTAGCGTCCCTATACAGGTTGAGAAAAGCCGTGTAACCCGAGAACCGACCACAGAGAAGCGGTGAGATCAACTTTTACTGAAAATCTCCGCCATCTGGCTCATCGGCGTTATTGAATTTTGACGCTGGCACTGTGGGCTATGGGAAATGTTGGCCCAATAATGAAATTAATATAATTTGCACAAACGGAAATAATATTGCCAATTCATTAATTAAAAGAAATCACGTTGGTTCCACCACGAACAATGCCTCAAGATGTATATGGAAAAGTACACGTTCAATTTCAAGTCAGGTCTATCAAGAAAAAAGTACACTGACATTAAACAACTGATATTTGTTAATTATTTGTAAATTATACTTAATGGTGGAGAGTTAAATTATAACTGCACTGCATAATGTATATATGCAGTTTACTTAGGGCGGTAAAAACGAATGTTTGTGGAAAAGGCTCTAACAGGCCAATGTGTAGCCTATATTTGAGATTCTTGGATCAAGTTATTTATCAAGAAGTTGTTTCTAAATGGGTAGGCCGATGTGTTAACCACAGCCATATTGAAATCGATATAGCTAGGCATTTATATATTAATCATTGCATATATATATATATAAATATATATGAACCCTGAATTTACCTTTTGGAGAAAATTTGTTTTTGCATTTTCATGTTGCTAGTGACGCTGGAAGACTCTTGGGAAAATAGATATCGCCTGAAAACGACTATCAGCGGTAGAATAATCATTTACACTTGGCCTAGCCTACTATTAGGCTATATGAATAGACACAGTTGGAATCAGACATATTCATTTCCTCTTTAAACATAACATTTGTATTGCAATGAATCATTTTGAAACTGTGCTAGGCCTATAGTTTATTGAACGAAAGTCAATTTCAGTTGGTCTTTAGTTAGAATTTTCGTTACTTGTTAAAACATTATGTTTAAATAATTGTGTGAATAAATACACATAGGTAAAATAACAATTGTATCAAAATTGTTTGAAATTGTTCTGGAAAAATATTTCGTGTGATGATATTGTGCATTGATTGACATTGAAAAGGCTACTTGCAGCTATGGTCAACCAACCAGCACTTATGCAACCCCAATGAAAACTCACACTTTGTGTTTTTCTATTGCATTGTTGTTGATTCTGTGGTGTCTTAGGTAAAAGTTTGCCTTTTCGTTAGCTGAATGACTTGCACCCATCTCAGGCGGCGTCATGCGTCTCTATCGGCCGGGATGGCTGGCTGGCTGGCCGCAGTGCTGTCCAGTGACCCTTGGTGCTGATTGGACCTTATTTACCTAATTGAGAGTAAATGGCCTCCTTGTTGACTTTCCATATTCTGTACGGGATACCATGCGTTGCCTACAGCCTCCACACGCCTCCTCTCCATCCCTGATTGCAGCAACAAGGGAATTCTCATCGTCAGATCTGTTCTGAATACAACGTTAAAATCCACAATTGGCACATGCTTTCAATAACAATATTATAAAAATGGTCAATTTCTAATTGAGATCATCTAAATCAATTTATCACACAGAAGCTATTTGATTTGAACTGGTTCGAGGTAATAAAAGTAGATAATTTACTACAAGGGTTTCCACTTAGATAGTATTGATAACGGTATTGCCGGTGCGGCATAGTGTGTGCGTAATTTCAGTCCCCTCTTCGCGGTTTGGGACTGGTTTCTGGCTGAAGGGACATGAGCCACCCCCCCCCCCTCTCTCTCTCTCTCTCTCCCTCTCTCCCTCTCTCTCTCTCTCTCTCCCTCTCTCTCTCTCTCTCTCTCTCTCTCTCTCTCTCTCTCTGACTCTATTTAAGAAGAACTCGGAGCGTTAATTGCGAACTGCCTGTGTGTGGTTTTCCGACAAACAATCTGTTCCCGATTAAACAACACACAGAGTTTACAAAGCCCTACGCGAGTGAAATTAATTCACCCGCGCTGATTCTGATTATAAAGCCAACCGCTGCTGTTGCACTCTTCTGTAGGCAACGGTTTCATGCTTCTCAAATCATGGAAATACATTTTAGAGGATGCATATTTTCATGTCATTGCTCTATAAATCTCAATTGTAATTAACTATAAATGCCTTGTTATATAGTATTGATGCACAATTATTTCAAACCATTTGGTTATTATTATTATTTCATATTACTGTTATTTCAGTTTCTGTATTCCTGTCATTGTCTAAACAGCTTCCCAAACATTAATTTCGTATAATTTTTTCAGCACTGTAGGCCTAATTGTGGTACACAATTATTGCAGCTTGAAAACTGAAGACTTATTTAAAAAATATATATTTCTATGACGTGTCTATACGATTCCCTGTAGCCTAGATCTACTTACAGCTGCTTTCACAAACAGGCCTACGTATCAACATGATCCTAGTACATTACGTTTCCCTTATTCCTATAGCTACTCTTTAAATAACCAGAGTGAATTCCTTAGATGCACGAAACAATGATTGATTTGTAATGAAAAATAACAGGCCAAAAGTAAGCGTGATGTGTGTGATCAAATAATCTTATTGGAACTGAGAATGCAAGGACGTTACATCAAGGCAATAGGGGGCAAATAATAACTACAATAATGGTATTTCATGGTGACGGAGCACGTCTCACTTTCTTCGCTTTCCATTTACATTAAATTAGTTCAATCTTCTCCATTGTTCGTAATATGTCAGTGAATCTGGGCTTATTACGTTTTACAAGGTTAAATAATGAATTTAAAGACGCACCTGTATCGCAGGGGCATATTTGGTTCCTTGTAAGATGGGCAACGATGTTTCGGATTTTTAAGCACACACATGAATTATAAAACGTTTTGTTTATAATTTGAACTTTTTCGAGCAAAACAGTTTTGCTTGACCCTTACAGATGTACAAAGATTGGAGCCTTGAACATTAGGCAACAATGTTTTTGCTCTATTTTTTTAAATTATTAAAATAAATAAAAATTACACGGATTTTCTATTCTCCTCTCATAAAAGTTCCCATTATTACATTGAATACGACATTTAGTACATACATGTGCCACGATAAACAAGGCATACATATGAGTATTCCATCTGGGGATGAATAAAAAAATAAGTGAACAACTCCTTAGGTGTAAATCAAAACTCAACATTGAACTAATGTCTATGTCCAGTGGGAGTAGACATTAGTTCAATGTTGAGTTTTGATTAACATTTGGTTGAGTTGTCAACTAACGTAAATGCAACGTGAAATTCAACAAAACATTTCAACAAGCCATTGGACTTAGATTAAAATTTGAGTGAAAAAATACGAAATGCCCTTACTTTGATGACTTTTTGCCAATCCAATCAGTTTTCCACTGATTCAACGCCATCACATTGATTTTGGGGTTGAAATGACGTGGAAACAATGTTGATTCAAAGGTCAGGTCACTCCTATAGGATGGCACATTTCATGGAGTTACATTGACTTTTTGGTCAGACCAACACGAATGATAGGCTTCTAGCTTTCTCGTATAATATTTTTTAAAGCTGGAGTGAAAATAGTGTATGGAACTTTAAGAAGAAAATAGGTTTAGGCCGAGACTTTTAGGGAGGCTTTTTACGCTGGCACCAGCATGGACGTGTAGCCAGGAAAAGAGAATCTGGAGGGGAAACTAATGATGAAAAGTCTACTTTATCCTCGCGCCTTCATTAAATTAAATACATGGAAAGAACTAAAGCAGCACATCTGGATTCAATTGCATGTCTTTGATGGCATCAAGTGTTCTTTTCCCAGATCAGGGGATGGAAGCTGGGATGTCTATAGCAACTTGGAGCCTATATAGTCTACTCCTAGCTCCCATCCAAACACATGGACACCCCTTCCACCCCCCCCCCCCCACTCCCCATTCCTCCTTCATTCCTACATCCCACCCCTAGCCCCCCTGTCAAGACCCCCACTCAGAGCGTGCACAAAATGAAACCCCAATTCTAAACCCAAAGTCTAACAAATATATGTTTGTCAGACAACGGCCTGTGTAGCCTAATAGAAGGGGGGGGGGGGGGGGGGGGGGGCACTTAGCTGCTAAGCTATGACAATAATGGCATCATCACAGTTGATTAATAATAATATATTTGTTGACATTGTTTTATGTTGAACTTTACCTATTGTAGCCATCCATGTAATAGCTGCAACGGGCAGACGAATGTCTTGTCAATGTCTCTTCTTGAAGCTTTTATCAAACATAGCATTTACAGTATGACCTATGCTTCAATGTCCACATATCTGAGGAAAATGGAGGCATGGGCCACGGCTGAATCCCGTGCAGTAATAGTGATTTGGTCTGGGGCCGAGTACCCCGACAGTTAATATCTCTTTACTGGCTCTATCATCGCACTGTGGGATAATTACGCCTCCCCTACAGAGCTCGCGGGGCTCTTCGCGCCGCTGGTTCCAATTAAGGGTTTGGTTAAGGTTGCCAAAGGTTCGTTAAAAGCCTTAATCAGTGGGTTCTGGGTGGTGGATATGTTGTTGGTGTGGTGTGTGCTGCTGAAGTGGAGGGCAGCGCTTTAGGAGGACGGGAGAATAGAGAGGGGGTCTGTGAAACGTCAGAAACAGCACAAAGGCATCGCCACGTAATTACGGGTTCCTATTAGGGTCCATATACCCTCCCAGGGGTCTCAGCGTTTCATTTACTCCCCGGATGGTACAGGCAGCATCCGCAGCGTGCCAGCGTGAGGCTCGTTTGAAGTTGCAGGGCGAGAGAGAAGCAGCGAGAACGAGAGAGAGGGAAAGAGAGAGAGGGGGGGAGCAAGAGAGAGAGAGAGAGAATGTCGACTGATTCTCACTGAGAAAAAGCAATAGCTCCAAGAAAGGCGGCGGCGTCCAGCCTCTCAGTGCCATAGCTGAGCTGAGCCAGCTTTACGCACACACGAGCGCATCTGTTCACCATCAGCACTTTCTACTAAACTCAGTCAGTTGCGACCGTGAGTCAACAGGAGTGGGAAGTGGGACAGGACTTTTTAAGAGTACTTCTTGAAAACCCAGCTGCAGGATGCTGTGCTTTTATATGGTGACCTATATTTGTTGTTTATGTATGGATGGGCCAGATGCGTAGAGATTTGTGATCCCGGGAAACAAACGAGGAGAAAAGCTTTTCTCCTCTGTCTGTAGAAGTTTGGTTTACCACTACTGTTCCGCCTGGATGTGAGCCGCAACTTTGCTTTGCTTGGAAAACGTAGGTTTCTCTGTTGGTTTGCAGGCGCTGTTCCTGTTCGTGAGTTCTGGGATCAATTTGGCTCGCTTATTATTATTGCTCAGTTTTTTTTCTTCTACTGCATCCTATTTGCGTCATGACTTCTAGCTATGCACATGGAATGGACAGGCAAGCAACGATATCAAATCGTTTGGAGAGTTCGATTACATCCAATCTGGAAAACCTTCAAGCCAAAAAGAACTTCTCCGTGAGCCACCTGTTGGACCTGGAGGAGGCCGGAGAAAGGGTTGGGACCCAGGCGGACGAGAGTGTCGGTGAGGCGGGGAGGAATATGCTGGAGTCCCCTGGGCTGACCAGTGGAAGCGACACCACTCAGCAGGAGAGTAAGTGCAAAGTGCACTCCAAGTGCAGCCTATACACTCGGGACTGAGGTTGTCATCAACACCTTAACGCAGAAATAGATTTTCTAGGCTACATTAGCAAATGCAGGCTACACTCTTGAAAAAAAGGTTCCAAAAGGGATCTTAGGCTGTTCCCATAGGAGAACCCTTTTCAGTTCCAGGTAGAACCCTTTTTGGTTCCAGGTAGAACTGTTTAGGTTCCATGCAGAACCCTCTGGGGAAAGGGTCCTACATGAATCCCAATAGGGTTCTTCCTGGAACCAAAAGGGTTCTACCTGTAACCAAAAATGGTTCTTCAAAAGCTTATCCTATGGGGATAACCGAAGACTCATTTTCTGCTCTAGATAGCACCTTTTTTCTAAGAGTGTAGGTCTATATAGTGTATATAAACCCATTTTGAGAGGGGTTTAATTCGCAAAATAATCCGCATTGTTTGATGGTTGAACCCATTTTGGTGTGCGCCATCTGTAATTTAAGTGGGACTCTTTGGAGCCACGAATTGTATGACCATCACATAGACTACTGGAAGCTACTTTAATTTATTTTCATTTAGTCTTGTCCAGGCTTGTCCAGCCTACCGCGCGCATGGAAGCAATCCTTCGTGACTCGTGCTAATATATCATTTCTGACGGCTACACTAAAAATGGCCATTCATTTACCATTGACACTTTGATGTCAACGAAGTATGGCAATGTTGGTGGATATGGTCAGTAAAATAAGTCAAGCTTTACAATAATAAATCAAACCACTACTATTGAGCCGTTCACAACTGCCTAGATTACTTAAAATGGTTTGTCAATGACTCTTTTAAAAGGGCGATTGATGAGACTGAAGTAAACTTGAATACACCCCAGTAAAAGCAAAATAGCACAGTGGTGCTTTCCCACTCAGTCATGCCGTTGAGAGAGTAAATAAACCAGTCAGGTCCCGGGTGATACGCCCTCATATCCAGAGACATTTGGAGAGGTTGACAGAAACGTTAGGGTTTAATGACTGTTATTGTTATTATATGGGTAAATCAGACCTCGAGGAGAGGTGTGTGAGAAACATGGGTAAGGGAAGGCGCTAGGTGATGTCGTTCATTCAAAGCTATTTCGCTTGTCAAACAACTTCAGAATATTTACACCTAATCATTTTGTCATAATTATCTGATCTGTCTGCTAGACATGGCTCTGACAATTACGGGATCGATTAACAAAACCTCATTTGATCTGCTTGTCAAGAATAAATATGTTCCATAATTAATCACGTTGTATGTTTGTGTAATGTTTGGAATTCTTAAACACATTCATCTAAAACAAACAATACCCGTGTTGTGATATTAGGAGGTGCACGTAGCTTGGATAATTACGATCAAGCAAAGCCAATAAATATATCATTGTAGTGAATTCTCTCACTTTGAAAATATTTTACCAGCATTTTCACACGAGCTTTAACCGATTCCCAAAACGAATTTTGCATGGGGTCACCTCGCAGTAGGCTCGAGACTATTATAATTTGGTTTAGGCTTAATAAATCCACATGATTTATAACCATCCGCTTTAATGCAATGGTTGTCACTCCATTTACCACCTAAAAGCTTTGTTGGAAGTGTGCTAGGTCAGCCTCCAGTGAAGTATCTCACATTTTTTTAGTAAGAAAACAATAACTGCACTTTTGGCCGAATGTGTTCAGATGATTATGTCTTAAGCCTTCCCATAATAAAAACATGTTTTAAATTAATTCCTGTACCAGGGACAAACATTTTTTCCAAGTGCAGAATTAGCAGTGATTTTCATTTAGGCCTAATGTTTTAAGTTAATTTCGAAATGACACATTAGCCTTTTTGGCAACGAAAAAAAGACACAAAATTGTATCCAAAAACAAATATGATTATAATATTATGGCAGATGTTGTGTTGTGAAAATATTGTATATTACATTTTTCCGCCCATTACAATAGTATACGTATCATTCTTATTAATTACACAATAATAACACAACTAGCATGTAAGTCCTGTAATGTGGTCTGCTGCGATCCCCTTTTGACTTGGCAGTTTTTCTTCTTTCATTATTAGTGTACAACGAAATACCAAATTTACATGAGTGCATTGCAACTTTACCACATTCAAAATATGGTTACAGATTAATAATATCCTATGGTTAAGACACGCGAATTAGCACTGGAATTGTGTTCTCAATGTGGATGGACAGTGCGCAATCTGTTTTTGTATTATCAGTCTGTCCGTTTATATTCTTAATATTTGTATATTCCTGATATTAAACATATGTATATGTATATAAAATGTGGAAATGGATAAGATACGGATTGAATCTTTTATTTTAGGACTGCGCTATGGGCTAGCATGCATTCTTGTTATGCACATCAAAACCGAACTTTAGATGAGATAATGTGATTGGTAAAATAGTCCAAACTATACTCTATTCTGTTTCACACAATGGGCATACACAATGCATGTGTAAAAGTGCAAATGTGTGTGCGTTGTTGCTTTGCAACAAAATGATTATTGCTATGAGATTAGGCCTTCAATGATACACTAGGGCGGCTGTTCCGTGCATTCAGAAAAGGCTTAAATAATGGCACATTCACCATGCTCTTCCTCTACAATGGATGGGCAAAAATCACCTCCATGTATTGTGGGGACAGTACATTTTTGTCCTTCGGTATGAAATTGCAACTATCCTGCAAAAGGGATGTGTGGGCTTACTTTTTATTAACACATGACTGTAGCAACAGTAGAAATGTCTGTAATGCCTAACACAATAAGATCATAGAAGAAGTCGGATCATACATCCTCTGAGAAGAGAAGTAAAGCAGATATAGTTTCTGATTTACAAGAAAGGCCTTTTCTCTCCTTCTCTCATTACACTATATGATGACAACAAACTGAGCATGTCGCCACAAGAGTTGTAGAAAACAGCACACAGTGGACACACTTGATGGCAATATGGTGATCTTGACAAGAAATGTGTTTATGTGTACTGTAAGCCTGTGTGTACCTGTATTGCGTATATTATACACAGTGTATCTCTATCCTAGTAGAGTTAGACTTAGAGACATTTATTAAAGTGTCCCTCAACAATGACGCAATCATTTACAATACAAAGTACAGAACAAAACACACATTGTGGACCTCTCAAATAGAGTTTTGACACACTAAAAACAATCATAGTCTAAACATGGTAGTGTGCTTGTCTATGGGAACATGTATGTGTATAAATTCAATAATCAAATTTGGGGTAAAAAAATACATATTCGGAGCAGGCAGCAAACAGTGAGCGGACATTTACTTTCGTCTCTATAGTTAGATTATAGTTAATCCCGTGCCAGTGCAAAGGCGGATGTCTACAGTTCTTCTCTTATTTCCTGCATCTGACAATGTTGTTGTTGTTGTTGTTGTGTTGTAGATGAGCAGCTGAATGCGGAGGAGAAGAAAAAGAGGAAACAGAGAAGGAACAGAACTACATTCAACAGCAGCCAGTTGCAGGCTCTGGAGAGGGTGTTTGAGAGGACACACTACCCTGATGCCTTCGTCAGAGAGGACCTGGCACGCAGGGTCAACCTCACAGAGGCACGGGTGCAGGTAGGACGATAGTAAGCGATTTTGTATGCGCGCATGCATTTTTTGTACGGGTGGACCCATCGGGGATGGAACCCACAGCTTTGGTGTTGCAAGTACCATGCTCTACCAACTGAGCCACAGAGGACCCCCCCCCCCCCCCCCCCCAGTAGCCAACACTGTAATCCTAACAGCGCCAGGATGACTGTGGGTCCTTATGTTATCTCATCATAAGAAAGACTCCTCAGCATAATCCTAATAGGTGATCCCCAGTCACGTAGACTCTCATTATGGAAACTAATAGGACCAATAGGACCTTGTAGGCTATTTATGTAAATTGCACCAGATAATGTGCAATATCTATACATTCTTCAATCGTCTCGGGTAGATCTTGATGGTACAGTTGTGTATGTGTGTGTTTGTGTGTGTGTGTGTGTGTGTGTGTGTGTGTGTGTGTGTGTGTGTGTGTGTGTGTGTGTGTGTGGTGTGTGTGTGTGTGTGTGTGTGTGAGAGAGAGAGAGAATGAGAGAGAGCAAACACATCTGCGATTAATGCGTACCAGAGTGAGATGCAGAAATCCTTTGATAAAAGAGACTTTGGGCTCATTCCTGAAGTAGTGCGTAAGTGGACACTGTGCCTCCAAGAGCCTCAGCGCTCCCAAAGCGTTAAATAATGGATTTGATTTCAGAGTGTGGAACACCATTATTAGTAATCCCAGTCAGGCCCTTGATCTACTAATAAAGGAGACGTGTGTGTGTGTGTGTGTGTGTGTGTGTGTGTGTGTGTGTGTGTGTGTGTGTGTGTGTGTGTGTGTGTGTGTGTGTGGTGTGTTTGCGCGCGGGCGTGAAGAACAAAACGTGTGAGTGTGTGTGGTCGAGTATCACAGGCTCGAAGCACTGTGAGGAAGTTTGGTTGTTGAAGGGACAGTGTTTGGTCATCACGCTGAGTGATACGGCTATGTTATGTTACAGTATCTACAGATATGAACAAAGGTTTGAAGAATTGCCCGTTCAAACATGCATGTAAACCTATTTTACACATTGTAAAAATGTAAAACATGGATGACATGGAGAAGTAGTTAATATCATGACATTTAGGAGCTAGATAATGATATAAGTTCTAAAATACTGTATAAAGATATGAGTGATAATTTACATAGATGTATATTGTAAAGGATTTATAAAAGGTATTCAAATATGTTTATTTACTGTAATTTATACGTATATAATTATTGTCATTATCAATTGGACTGCTTTCATTCGAGGGTCCAGTGTATGTTAATTCCTTGAATGAGAATGTTCTCTCACATTCTGCTGTTTTTCTCCAGGTGTGGTTTCAGAATAGAAGGGCAAAGTTCCGTCGGAATGAGCGCGCCATGTTGGCCAGCAAGAACGCCTCGCTCCTCAAGTCCTACTCCGGGGACGTCACGGCCGTAGAGCAGCCCATCGTACCCCGCCCTGCCCCCCGCCCAAATGATTACCTGTCTTGGGGTAGTGCCTCTCCTTACAGGTAGACCCTCTTGCCCCTGTCCTGACTCCCCTGCGTCCTCAGGCTCCCTCTCTCACTCTACCCACCCATTCCTCTAGCAATAATCACATCTAACCTTACCACCCCTTCCTAAACACCACCCTAACCTCCAACCCCAAACCCTCCATAACACCCCACCATCCATAACCTCCAACCCTCTTTCCCCTCACTAACACCCCACCACCCCTAACCTCCAGCCCCATCTCCCTTCCATAATACCCCACTGCTGTCTGTTGTTGTTTCATTTCCTCCCTTTACATCTCACCTCCTCCTCCACCTCCTCATCTCACCTGTACATACTCCTCATATTTACGCTAACCCCTATAGATCCCTCTTTTGGTCCGCTTGCCACCTGGATCCAAGGAAACTGTCACTGTATTCAACCTTGGCTTCGATAAACAATAGTCAGGTTTAGTTTATAGTGTGTTTAGTTTTGGGACTTTGTGCTATAAGTAATGTTAGAAAAGCATGGTCTTGTTTATCAAAGCTTCAGTGATAAAATTCAGTCAGACCCCCCCTCTCTTTATCTCTCTCTCTTTCCTCTCTCTCTCTCTCTCTCTCTCTCTCTCTCCCCTCTCCTCACTCTCTCATTTTATTTTCTCCAGTTCTACACTCTCTCCAAGGACTTTCCATATACACTACCGTTCAAAAGTTCGGGGTCACTTAAAAATGTCCTTGTTTTTTAAGGAAAAGCACATTTTTTGTCCATTAAAATAACATGAAATTGATCAGAAATACAGTGTAGACATTGTTAATGTTGTAAATTAGTATTGTAGAGTTCCTCTGTCCAGTGTCTGTGTTCTTTTGCCAATCTTAATCTTTTCTTTTTATTGGCTAGTCTGAGATATGGCTTTTTCTTTGCAACTCTGCCTAGAAGGCCAGCATCATGGAGTCACCTCTTCACTGTTGACGTTGAGACTGGTGTTTTGCGGGTACTATTTAATGAAGCTGCCAGTTGAGGACTTGTGAGGCGTCTGTTTCTCAAACTAGACACTCTAATGTACTTGTCCTCTTGCTCAGTTGTGCACCGGGGCCCTCCCACTCCTCTTTCTATTCTGGTTAGAGCCAGTTTGTGCTGTTCTGTGAAGGGAGTAGTACACAGCGTTGTACGAGATCTTCAGTTTCTTGGCAATTTCTCGCATTGAATAGCCTTCATTTCTCAGAACAAGAATAGACTGACGAGTTTCAGGAGAAAGTCCTTTGTTTCTGGCCATTTTGAGCCTGTAATCGAACCCACAAATGCTGATGTTCCAGATACTTAGCTAGTCTAAAGAAGGCCAGTTTTATTGCTTCTTTAATCAGAACAACAGTTTTCAGCTATGCTAAAATAATTGCAAAAGGGTTTTCAAATGATCAATTAGCCTTTTAAAATGATAAACATGGATTAGCTAACACAACGAAAATGCTTTTCTTTAAAAATAACAAGGACATTTTTAAGTGACCCCAAACTTTTGAATGATAGTGTACTTTAATGATACCCTGTCCATGGCAGTTGCAGTCGGAGACCTATATTTCCAAACCATTATGCATGAATGTTTTGTATAATCTATGGCGACATTGCACAATATAGATCTAGTCTTATTCCTAGATCTATAGAGTATCTGTAAAAAGGTCAGTCTCTCTCTCTTTCTTTTTCTTCCTTCTCTCAATTCTTCTTAACAGAAGGGATGGGGCGAGATCCAATGACCCTCATGAGGAGGTGATAATCTGAAAACAAACTGTATTAAATCCACTGTTGACCCTTGCAACCTTCTCTGCAATACAAAACCAAATAATGAACATTAGAGCAACAGCAGGCTCCACTGGGCAGGATTTTTTGTGACTCTGGTTACATTGGTTGTGATTTACAGTAATCCCCCCTTATGAAACTCAGTATAAAAGGTTTGACCCGGTTGCTACAGCCAAAAGCTCCATTCTCCAATTGGACCTCAGTGGGGAACACTTTTCTGGCCTGGCTGTATGCACTAGTGGATAGTCACATGACCAGAAGTAATACCAGTGAATAATATCACACTAATGTGGTCGTGCTAACACATACATTTAAACACCATTTATATATTCTTATTAAGCTGGTACCCAATGCCGGAGGGAGGGCCAATGCGAGTACCACAGAAAATGCTGCCCTCAGAAAGCAAGTACTCTTTCACTTTACTACATGTGGTTCCTTTCTTTTTTTAGTTTTTGGCTTGTAGTCTTGATATTTTTAAAAACATTGCCATCATTAAAAACACTACCAAAATCTTGACTTTCACAGCCATGAACAATTAAACACATTTAATGTTTTTCCTCATTATGAGTTTTGTGATGTTAATATCATTGCTATTCTAGTTGAACTCATACTGCTATGTTGGCTCGATCGCCGCTGGTTACAGTTCTATCTGACCTTTTCCCTCTGTTCCATTCTCTCCTCCAGTACCATGGCAACCTACCCCCCCACATGTTCCAACCCCAATACATCCCAGGGAATGAACATGGCTAACAGCATCGCCAACCTGCGGCTCAAAGCCAAGGAGTACAGCTTGAACCAGGTGCCCACGGTTAACTGAGGAGAGAGGGGGGAGAGAGTGCTTCACGGTGGGGCTGGGGGCAGGAGCAGGGACTCTCTCTCTCACGTCTGTCCCACACAGAAAGACAGTCAGACCCCAGCCTGGCCCCCACAGGGATGATCAAGATCTGACCACCCTCCATGGAATTTTAGCTTGAAGTCTCCTCTCGCTCCAGAGCTTCGTCGCTATAGTGATGGACGTGCTTCCTATACTGTCCTCATACCTGAAGCATCAGATGAGAAAGCAAGTGACGCGGGGGAAATCTGAGAGGCTGTTTCTGTGAGCTGCCTCTCTCCTGTCCTGAGCATCGCTGAAATGTCACTGTCTGTACCTTCCAATGACACCAAAGACATCGAGACTGAGACTGGACGCTTTAGTAGTTTTTATTATTTCTTTCAATTTGGTGTTGACTGAATGAAAGGCTAATTTCCAAAGATATCAATGGAGAGGTGTTCTCTCAGACCCTGACAAAATAAATCTGATTGTCAGACTGTCAGTGTCTGTCTATAGTTTGACTCACGTTCAAGACCACAGTGCCTTGCTGGGGGTGAGGAGGAGACACCAGTATGGGCTGCTTTTCAAATGGAATGTCTTTTTATAATAGAGCTGATCAATAGGATTATAACACCAGAATGGGATGAGCAACGTTTTGATCAACAACAACAAACAACAACAAGGACTTATCCCTGCAAATTGGGAGGTCGCAAACATTTATACATTTAAAGAATTTTAGTTTTCACATACTGTATCTTTCTATTTTATGCCACTGACAAGCAAACTTTTTTTTCCCGACGCATTTTGATTCATGTAATGGTACACTATACCGGAAAGGCTAATGTAACCTATTTCTGAATCCAAGACTGTAGTTTCTCTTAATCTTGGTATGATATCCTTTATTTGTAACAGATAATCATATATATGAATAAAATACATTTCAAGCAAAGTAAAGCCACTGTGTCAGACTCACAGGGTTGAAAACTATTTGAGAGTTGCACTATCCATCCGTGATAACCACATGAGATATAAAGTATTTAAATGGATATAAAGATGTGCTCGCTTTTAGAATAATTTAACATTGTATAATGTTATTTTCAGAATGCATTGTTTTTTGAGCTATTGAGGGAACAAAGTGAATCGTATCAACTTTTTACTATGGTTAGCTTTATCTTTCTATGACTCAAGAGAGGACTTATCCAAAGAGGACTTATCCAAAGAGGACTTATCCATAGAGAACCTTCATACTTTAAAATAACCGTAACAGCAAGTCTAATTTCCATTTGACCACTGCAACAGAGACCATTTCGAACATTGGCTTTGTTTAAAAAATATATATAAGAAATAGTACCTTTGAAGTAGTGGCTGTTTGGAGAGGAAATGGGTTTTTGGAAGTTGTGCAAGTCCTCTTAAAAGTGTTTTATAACCTGGAGACAGACTTCTGCTTCAGAATAATTGTACTCTCCAAACCTCAAGCTGTTCCCGATGTGCTGATTACTACAAACTGAAATATTCCATCTTTAAAAAGCGGATATTTATGAGGAGGGAAATCCTCTCTCTAATACTGGGTGCCCAGTGGCCTCGTTGTGCTCAGCGGCTGTCACCGAGAGGTGTTTCTACTCACTAGCCCTTCATTACCTGTTGTAAACTGCTGATGTTTGACATCTCAGCAGTTCGGTCCAAGCCTTTTTACACCTTGTCCTTACTACACCTTGGTGTGTATGAGAAAGTTATTATTTTCAGGCAGTGTTCGGGTTTGCTTTTGGCTGTATTGGTTGTTGACTGCATTATCCACTTTGGAGGTTTTCTGTATGGTAGTCTATATGGGATAGTACTAGGTGTCGGGTGCGTGGCCGTGGCATGTCCGTACAGCAGAGTGGCGCCCTGGCTCACCTTTCACGGCCAGGCCAGGCTGACCTGAAGTGATTCCAGATGTTCAGCCCCCTCTAACCCCCGTCCCCTGTACCCCTCCTCGCCTCTCGTCCTCCGCACCCCTCGCCCCAGGCCCTGGCCACTCCATCAGGCCTGACAGCGTCCCCTCGGATGGGCGTCTCTCTCTACACCCGCGCAGATAACATACAAGCAGCTGCCCCCTCCTCCCTCCTCCACTCCCCCCTTAGCTCCACATCTGGAGCCCATTACAGAGGAGACAGTCAGTGAGAGGGGGGAGAGACAGTCTGTGTATGTGTGTTTGTGTGTGTGTGTGTGTGTGTGTGTGTGTGTGTGTGTGTGTGTGTGTGTGTGTGTGTGTGTGTGTGTGTGTGTGTGTGTGTGTGTGTGTGTGTGTGTGTGTGTGTGTGAGAGTGTGTGTGTGTGAGAGAGAGAGAGAGAGAGAGAAAGAGGGAGAGAGAGAGAGCTAGAGGGAGTAAGAGAGAGGTGGTGTAGCATCAACTTCGACCTCCATACATTACTCTATATCTGCTCTTCTTCACTTTCTATCTCTTATTATTTATCACTCTCTTTTCTGTCTCTGTCCTTTCGATCTCCTTCTCTCTGTTTCCTCTTCTCTTACTGTTTCCCTCTCGTCTCTTCCCATGACTGTCCGCATTCTTTGTCCTACTGTCACTGCCATGTGATCACAGATCTTATATTAATGAGAGGTTTTGGATTGGGCTTTGCTTTGCACAGAAAACTCCCGAGCTCAAGAGGTTGAGTGAAATAAGGCACAGCTGTTAACAGTGTGTGGTTCGGGTGAACAACCAAAAGAATGTCCTGAATTGTGGAGTTTCCACGCAGGGAGAGTCTAGTTGACTGAGAGAATCCAGTGTTTGTGTGATTAAGTCAGTTAAACTACACATTCTCTTAAAATACAGATGTAACAGCTATAGGATAAACAAAGCCTAGCCTACAGTCAAGTATCATTATGAACATAATCAATTCACCTTAGAGCCATTTCAATTTACTTAATGGCAGGCTATGTCACACATTTGTCCATCAGAATTTTAAAATGAGTACATTTTAAAATCATAAATACTCATTCACCATGTTTGGATATCTAACTAATTTAGGTTCGCTAGGCCTAGTGTGTGTAGCCTGGGCCTGAAAACACTTATTTAGACTAAATGCCACATAAATGTCCATTTTCTTTCAACACATCCTAAAGATCACACCCATGGTTTCTTCGTTCAAAGAAAGCTAATTATTGTGAGATAAACATTTTGGGTCGTGTAAACCGACTGTTGTGGCATGGTTGGTACTGGATGAATTTGCATTTTAATTTCCTCAGACGCGAGAGGCCACCGGGTACCGACCAAAACAACAATTATGGTGACTGACATGACTTGTGTTCTGAGACATCGTCACCATATAATCACAGTCAGATTTCCTCTGCGTACAATACATATTCCCCATGCACAGCCAAACTATTTACAGTATTTGCTGCTGGAAGGGTGTTTACGAATATGAATAGAATTTGATTGAGAGGTTTGGCTCGAGAGACTCCGAGGGGAACACAGGCGCAGGTTTGGCTCAGAACATGGCAGCTTTCATCATGCGCGGGAACAGGGAGCTGGGGAGGAACGTGTACAGCTGAGAGTGAGCTGCCTGACCCCTACAACCCCCCAAAAATACCCAAGCAGCATATCTTTCCTAACCCCTAGGCCTACATTTAATTTTTTGTTGTATGAATCCTAAATTCATGCTGTAAAAATGGATTTAGGCTACACTGTAATCTACCTACTACTCCATAGGCCCTTTTCCCACCACCGGAAATGACACACTTCTGCCAAAATACATTTGTTTTCAAGGTCACTAATGTTTGTACTTCAGATTTCCAAGGTTGACTAAACCAATCTAATATCAAAGATAGTGATATTATTTTTCTGATCGGCTGATGAATAACTAATAACTAAAGCATGTAGCCTAATCAGATTTGATGATGAAAGTCAGATTTCTTCTGATTGAATCTAGAAAGAGGAGGCCTACATGATACGGGCCTAGCACAATGGGGCCTAGCACAATGGGGCCCTAGCACAATGGGGCCTAGCACAATGGGCCTAGCACAATAGGGCCTAGCACAATGGGCCTAGCACAATAGGGCCTAGCACAATGGGGCCTAGCACAATGGGCCTAGCACAATGGGGCCTAGCACAATGGGGCCTAGCACAATGGTTAGGCTTCTTAGGCCATTGTTCTCTTGAAGATGGGTTATTCCTTGGGAAACAACAACTAACAACCACTCTAGTCAGCAACAGGTAAATGAACGAGCTACTAGAAAGTTTGTGATAGTTTCAACAAACTACTAAGTGACAAGCCGCCATCTTGCATAGAACGGGATCCAACAGGTAATACAGGCCTACAATAGCAACTCACCTCACCTGCCTGACATCTTCCCCAGATAACCAGCTCTCTTCTTCCCTCTGCTGGCTGCTGCCTCTCCATGCAGTAATGTCACTGCTGGTCAAGAGGTCCACTGAGTCCACCCAACAGAAAGCATGTTGTTACAGTAGGCTACATACAGTATGCGTACTGAACATACATTCATAAAATGAATTATACACATCTTACTTTGTGGAAAGTTAGTTGTAATTATTATTATTATTATTTCGGGTTGAAGAATTGTGTAAAGGATAAGTTATATAGCGATCTAACTATGATGTGAACATCATTTCAAGCAAACTGTCATGGAAACATTTCTGAAAAACAGTCCAGTATCTGTGGCATTAAAAATGTCTGTAGTGTAAACAGTTTATAGTTGAGGGGAAACTTTGAAGAAGTAGAAAAAGGCAGAGCTGCCTACACTCCTTTTTTTTAGTAACTCAGTCAGGGTTTCAACTTACTGTTAAGAGTTACAGATTTGGTAGTGCATCAGCAGTTTTCCACTTATGTCAGTCACTCAATTACCCTACGTAAGCTAACATGTTTTAGATTGCTAGGTAAGTTAGTCTAGCCAGCTATCTACACATTGTAGTAGGCCTAATCATTACCAAATTACTGACCGGGCACGCAGGGCATTGATTTTGTTAGTCACTCTCACACAGATATCATATGAACATGGCATAAGTTATGGCAAAACGTTTAAGAATTACAGAAAATGTGCTTCAGAACTGCAACACTTTGGGCCTCCTGAGTGGCTCTGTGGTCTAAGGCACTGCATCGCAGTGCTTGAGGCGTTACTACAGACCCGGGTTTGTTCCCGGGCTGTGTCACAACCGGCCATGATCGGGAGTCCCATAGGGCGGCGCACAATTGGCCCAGCGTTGTCCGGGTTAGGGGAGGGTTTAGCCGGGGTGACTTTACTTGGCTCATCGCGCTTTAGCGTCTCCTTGTAGCAGGCCGGGCGCCTGCAGGCTGTCCTCGGTTGTCAGTTGAAAGGTGTTTCCTCCAACAGGTTGGTGCAGCTGGCTTCCGGGTTAAATGGGCAGGTGTTAAGAAGCGCGATTCGGCAGGTCATGTTTCAGAGGACGCATGACTCGACCTTCGCTTCCTGAGCCTGTTGGGGAGTTGCAGTGATGAGACAAGATTTAAATTGGGGCGATAAAGGGGGTTAAAAAAATTATGAATAAAAACTGCCGTGCTTTTTTCTACACTTTTTCTACAACAGTTTTTCTATGGATTATTTTATTTATTTATTGCAGGACATTAACTTTAACACTGCAACACCTACTTTTAACAATTTACACTGAACATTTTTGCAGGAAAACATTTACTGGAAAAACTGTGCAGATGTAAAGTTTGGTAAGAGAATTTCGGTATAATCTACCTCAGTTTATGTGACCACGTTTTCCAAAACTCTGTTAAATATCTGCTACGAATTAAAATTTAAAGATGTCTGCAGAAAGAATGTCAGCTATGACATGGCACCTTGACTTTGAAAACATTTATTTGGTTATTGAACAACAGTAAGTGAAGTGGATTTACACCTGGTAACGGAATTGCAGTAATGGAATTTCATTATGGGTTCCTGATCTGTACTACACAGAAATACATAATTATGGATATGAATGTCAATCTCCTCATGGTGATGTATCCCTAAATAGGTACACAAATATTGCCTCTAGATTGTAAACTGACATGGTCAAAACATATTGATGCAATGGTAGCTAAGATTGGGAGAGGTATGTTCGTGAGAAAGCACTGCTCTGCTTTCTTGACATCACAATCAGCGAAACAAGTCCTACAGTCCTACAAGTTTTAGCACACCTGGACTACTGTCCAGATGAAGATGGCGCCAGAGGAGATGGCTGCTATTGTTCAGGCTCCTTACCAATTGTGTTATTGTGCGTGTTTATTCGCGTTATTTGTAACTTATTTTGTACATAATGTTCACCGTAATGTCCACCGTCTCTTATGACTGAAAAGAGCTTCTGAATATCAGGACAGCGATTACACACCTCATACTGGACAAAGATTTTTTCTTTAATGAGTCGGACGTGAAGGATTTACTTCAGACACCCGGCAAAGCCCAAATCCTCATCAATCGCATGAAGAAGAGGCGGAGATGTCGGGACGTACAGTGAGGGGAAAAAAGTATTTGATCCCCTGCTGATTTTGTACGTTTGCCCACTGACAAAGAAATTATTTTTAAATTTTTATTTCACCTTTATTTAACCAGGTAGGCAAGTTGAGAACATGTTCTCATTTACAATTGCGACCTGGCCAAGATAAAGCAAAGCAGTTCGACAACATACAAAAACACAGAGTTACACATGGAGTAAAACAACATACAATCAATGATACAGTAGACAAAAATAAGACTATGTACAATGTGAGCAAATGATGTGAGATAAGGGAGGTAAAGGCAAAAAAGGCCATGGTGGCAAAGTAAATAAAGTATAGCAAGTAAAACACTGGAATGGTAGATTTATAATTTGAAGAAAGTTCATAGTTAAAATATAAATAATATGGTGCAAAGGAGCAAAATAATAAATTAAATAAATAAATAAATACAGTAGGGAAGAGGTAGTGGTTTGGGCTAAATTATAGATGGGCTATGTACAGGTGCAGTGATCTGGGAGCTGCTCTGATAGCTGGTGCTTAAAGCTAGTGAGGGAGATAAGTGTTTCCAGTTTCAGAGATTTTTGTAGTTCGTTCAAGTCATTGGCAGCAGAGAACTGGAAGGAGAGACGACCAAAGGAGGAGTTGGCTTTAGGGGTGACCAGAGAGATATATCTGCTGGAGCGTGTGCTACAGGTGGGTGCTGCTATGGTGACCAGTGAGCGGAGATAAGGGGGGACTTTACCTAGCAGGGTCTTGTAGATGACCTGGAGCCAATGTGTTTGGCGACGATTATGAAGCGAAGGCCAGCCAACGAGAGCATACAGGTCGCAGTGGTGGGTAGTATATGGGGCATTGGTGACAAAACGGATGGCACTGTGATAGACTGCATCCAGCTTGTTGAGTAGGGTATTGGAGGCTATTTTGTAAATGACATCGCCGAAGTCGAGGATTGGTAGGATGGTCAGTTTTACGAGGGTATGTTTGGCAGCATGAGTGAAGGATGCTTTGTTGCGAAATAGGAAGCCAATTCTAGATTTAACTTTGGATTGGAGATGATTGATGTGAGTCTGGAAGGAGAGTTTACAGTCTAACCAGACACCTAGGTATTTGTAGTTGTCCACAAATTCTAAGTCAGAACCGTCCAGAGCAGTGATGCTGGGCAGGCGGGCAGGTGCAGGCAGCGATCGGTTGAAGAGCATGCATTTAGTTTTACTTGTATTTAGGAGCAGTTGGAGACCATGGAAGGAGAGTTGTATGGCATTGAAGCTCGTCTGGAGGGTTGTTAACACAGTGTCCAAAGAAGGGCCAGAAGTATACAGAATGGTGTCGTCTGCGTAGAGGTGGATCAGAGATTCACCAGCAGCAAGAGTGACATCATTGATGTATACAGAGAAAAGAGTTGGCCCAAGAATTGAACCCTGTGGTACCCCCATAGAGATCAGTCTATAATTTTAATGGTAGGTTTATTTGAACAGTGAGAGACAGAATAACAACAAAAAAATCCAGAAAAACGCATTTAAAAAATGTTATAAATTGATTTGCATTTTAATGAGGGAAATAAGTATTTGACCCCCTCTCAATCAGAAAGATTTCTGGCTCCCGATGTGCTGGCACTAAGACCGCACTCAAAGAGCTGTATAAGGCCATAAGCAAACAAGAAAATGCTCATCCAGAGGCGGCGCTCCTAGTGGCAGGGAAACTTAAATCCGTTTCAACAAATTTCTACCAGCATTTTAAATGTGCAACCAGAGGGAAAAAAACTCTGTACCACCTTTACTCTACACACAGAGACGCGTACAAAGCTCTCCCTCACCCTCCGTTTGGCAAATCTAACCATAATTCTATCCTCCTGATTCCTGCTTACAAGCAAAAACTAAAGCAGGAAGTACCAGTGACTGGCTCAATACGGAAGTGGTCAGATTACGCAGATGCTAAACTACCAGACTGTTTTGCTAGCACAGACTGGAATATGTTCCGGGATTCTTCCGATGGCATTGAGGAGTACACCACATCAGTCACTGTCTTCAGCAATAAGTGCATCGATGACGTCACCCCCACAGTGACCGTACGTACATACCCCAACCAGAAGCCATGGATTAAGGCAACATCTGCACTGAGCAAAAGGGTAGAGGGGCCGCTTTCAAGGAGCGAGACTAACCCGGACACTTACAAGAACTCCTGCTATGCCCTCCGACGAACCATCAAACAGGCAAAGCATCAATACAGGACTATGATTGAATCGTACTACACCGGCTCAGACGCTCGTCGGATGTGGCAGGGATTGCAAACTATTACGGACTTCAAAGGGAAGCACAGCCGCGAGCTGCCCAGTGACACAAGCCTATCAAACTAGTTAAATTACTTCTATGCTCGCTTCAAGGCAAGCAACATGGAAGCATTCATGAGAGCATTAGGTGTGCCCGACGACTGTGTGATCACGCTCTCCGTAGCCGATGTGAGTAAGACCTTTAAACAGGTCAACATTCACAAAGCTGCAGGGCCAGATGGATTACCAGGACATGTACTCCGAGCATGCGCTGACCAACTGGCAAGTGTCTTCACTGACATTTTCAACCTCTCCCTGACCGAGTCTGTAATACCAACGTGTTTCAAGCAGACCACCATAGTCCGTGTGCCCAAGAACACCAAGGTAACCTTCCTAAATGACTACCGATCCGTAGCACTCACATCTGTAGCCATGAAGTGCTTTGAAAGGCTGGTAATGGCTAACAACACCATTTTCCCAGAAACCCTAGACACACTCCAATTTGCATATCGCCCCAACAGATCCAATGATGATGCAATCTCTATTGCACTCCACGGTGCCCTTTCCCACCTGGAAAAAAGGAACACCTATGTGAGAATGCTATTCATTGTCTGCAGCTCAGCATTCAACACCACAGTGCCCTCAAAGCTCCTCACTAAGCTAGTCCAACACTAACCACTAGGCTACCTGTGCCCCTTGCTTAGTGGTGTTGCAGACTCTGGGGCCTTTCAGAACACGTATATATACTAAGATCATGTGACAGATCATGTGACACTTAGATTGCACACAGGTGGACTTTATTTAACTAATTATGTGATTTCTGAAGGCAATTGATTGCACCAGATCTTATTTAGGGGCTTTATAGCAAAGGGGGTGAATACATATGCATACACCAATTTTCCATTTTGAATTTTTTAGAATTTTTTTAAACAAGTAATTTTTTTCATTTCACTTCACCAATTTGGACTATTTTGTAATAGGAAAAACGCCAAGGAGGTTGAATACTTTGCAAGGCACTGTAAACTGTTGTTTTGAGAGTGAAATTTCACCCACAGTATTATGTCGTCAACCAAATTTCAACATAAACAAACCTTGTATAAATGATGTGGCATTTGTACCTTTAAAACGACATCAGATCTTCAGCGTTATATCCACGATCAGAAAAAAAAACAATATGCTGGGAAGCACCTCCTACTGGAGAATTGATATATTTACAGCAGGGGTAGAAAACCTTGGAAACCCTTGTACAGCACTGTTTCCATTCAATTTAAAGTTCTATTATGTTTGTATGTACTGAACGCAGCCCTGACCAACTGAGCTATTTGACCAGTTCAGTGATTGCCGAAGTTTGACACACCTGGTCTTCCAGGTCAGTTAAATAAAAAACCTAAATCACCTGTGGCACTCTAGAACAGCTACCTTTTAGTCTCCCATCCAGGATAAACTAAGCCCAGCACTGCTTAGCTACGATGTTTGTTGTTGACTATTACCAACTTGCTATTGTTAGAAGGACTGTTGAGTGATCTCCACTTAAAAACTAAGTAGATTCACCATTGCTATCAGAGCAAATTAAAGGCCTCAGCTTTTAAATTCTGGTTGAATACAATATGCCCAGGGATTCAAGTTCTGGTTGATTACAAATGAAATAATATTTATTGAAAGAATAGGACTGAATCAAATCAAACTTTATTTAAAGTGCATTTAAAGTTTGATTTGATTTATTTTATTTAGTCCTCTTCTTTAACTTAGATTTTTGTTTGAGATGGAGACGTGAATCCAACGTATCAATTACTAATTTGTAAACAAACTGAAATTAAAGCCAGATTAAGTCAGATTTACATGTTACATTTTAGTCATTTGGCAGACACTCTTATCCAGAGCGACTTACAGGAGCAATGTGGGTTAAGTTCCTTGCTCACGGTGATTGATGTGTATTTACTTAATTCTCCGTACTGGCCAATGATTAATATATGAAAAATATATGCCTTCATTTGACATGCTTCTATGAACTTCACATCTTTGTGCTCATGGGTCTTTTACATGGAAATACACAATAGGAAACTGATCTACTTCCCAACAGTCTTATAATAGACTTATTCCCAGATCATCCTCACATTATTGGCTTCATGTTAGTCTATTGGGCGATTCCACATCAGGAAGGCCCCAAAGTATTTTTGGTATCTCAGATTGTTCGGGCAATTCTCACTTAGGAACTAAATTGGGAGGAAGAATGTTTGATATCCTTTTTACATTTGTATAATTTTTTGGGGGGGAAATCATGATAAAAGTGACAATTTTAGGCCGTTTTTAGACCTACACGCGTTTCCTGTAAAACCCTATGATCTGTGAAATGTGAATGATATGGACAACATCTTCATGTCATTATACTCCTTATAGTGTGCTCTAAAATATGGAGTATGTCTACATTCTGAAATAAAAAATGCCATATTAATTTAACATAAAAGCAAAAGTACCCTTTTTGATTTAGCTTATTTTTAGACATAATGTTTGGACAATTTAGTCTTCAAACATGTCAAATTTCCAGAGTTAATGTGCATTTCATATCTAGACATAGTCCATGTCTTAGAGCGCACTATAAGGAGTATAATGACATCAAGATGTTGTCTGTATCATGCATATTTCACAGATCATAGGGTCTTACAGGAACAATATGGAGTATGTGAGGAGAAAATCTTGCGTTTTATAGTAGATCCCAAATCTACTATACTGACCAATTGTATCCAATCAAAAAAGACACATTACCGGGGTAGGATTAAATATACCTAGCTGTTCTGTATGGTCTCAGTGTTCGATCAGTGTCTAACTCAGGAAGTGAGTATTTCTTTCTCTTTCTTTGAAGGCAGTTTTAGTTTTCAGTAATAGTTTAGTTTCTTCTGGGTTTTGTGTGTGTGAAGCCCTTGGTATAAATGGGGGCAATCTCTGAAATAAATATAACTGTCACATCTTGTGCCAGAGAAATTCCCTTTCCAAACGAGCAATTTGGAGCCTACGCCTGACATGGAAAATCTGCCTTCAATTTGCCACTCTGATGGCTTTGCATGCACTCTCACTCTCCGCCTCTCTCTTTTGCTAATACACACACACATAGTGTACATGTAGGGGCTCACAGGCATACAGTGATAAGCACTCACAATCTGTTTCTCTCTCTTCCTTTTTCTCTCTCCCACACATCACACACACACACACACACACACACACACACACACACACACACACACACACACACACACACACACACACACACACACACACACACACACACACACACACACACACTGCTCGATTAAGCTGGCCTACACCAGCAAGTGGACCCTAAAGTTATTTTCTGTCTCAGTTATCCATTTAGTGTAAGTGGCAGGCTCACAAGGAAATGTTTTTATTCTCTTTATTAAACAATTACATTTAACTTAATACCTGATTAGATTGCGTGAAACACATCCTGAAGATAACAATCCCCAACTGATTTGTTTCTTTATTATTGAATGGTAAGGTTACAGTAATTTATTTTCACTACTACAGGTCCTCTGGACATTTGCTTGAGGGTTGCCTCCTGAACTATGCTGAATAGTACACTACAATACTTAGTTTCCGAACATTTCAGGCCTATTTCTGGCATTAGGCCTAGACTACTTTGTTCAGGACTGAAACTAGTTTTAAATGGCATCCATTTACAACATATCCACACACACGTGTGAGTGTGTGTGTTATTCACATGTAAGATTAACAAGAATAATCAGTACATGGGATTAGAATCCAAAGCCTTACACTTAAATTTAGGCTGATTTAATACATATCATTGTAACAGCTACAGTGTACATCCATATGGAAAACATACATAGGTGTGGTCCTATGTATGCATTGAATATGTGGATTAAATAAATGCATTTCATATCGAATTTGCGGCAAATCATATTGTAACACTTTATATTAAGGTCCCTTAATAAACCATTCATAAACAGTTTGTAAAAAGTTTACTTACCATTTATTAATCGCTGTTCCTACATTTGTAAATGTCAATAAGCAATCTCTAAAGAGTTTACAAACACTATTTAAAATGATTTATTAATGATTTATAAGATCATTAATAAAGGGTTTGATTATAGTAAGTTCACAATTTGGAAATAATGAATAATGTACTGCTAATGTATTTATAAAGCAGTTATAAAGGAGTCATTGTTAACTCATAAGACTATAAGGTTGTTAATGGTTGAATAATACATTGACTCACAATTTTTTACATGTATTTTATATATGTCATGAATGGCATATTTATATATTGTTAATGAGTGCATTTGTAAATGTGAGTACATGAACAGTTGAAGACGGAAGTTCACATACACCTTAGCCAAATACATTTAAACTCAGTTTTTCACAATTCCTGACATTTAATCCCGGTAAAAATTCCCTGTCTTAGGTCAGTTAGGATCACCACTTTATTTTAAGAGTGTGAAATGTCAGAATAATAGTAGAGAGAATGATTTATTTCAGCTTTTATTTCTTTCATCACATTCCGAGTGGGTCAGAAGTTTACATACACTCAATTAGTATTTGGTAGGATTGCCTTTAAATTGTTTAAATTGGGTCAAACGTTTTGGGTAGCCTTCCACACGCTTCCCACAATAAATTGGGTGAATTTTGGCCCATTCCTCCTGACAGACTCAGGTTTGTAAGGCTTCTTGTTCACACATGCTTTTCCAGTTCTGCCGACAAATGTTCTATAGGATTGAGGTCAGGGCTTTGTGATGGCCACTCCAATACCTTGACTTTGTTGTACTTAAGGCATTTTGTCACAACTTTGGAAGTATGCTTGGGGTCATTGTCCATTTGGAAGACCCATTTGTGACCAAGCTTTAACTTCCTGACTGATGTCTTGAGATGTTGCTTCAATATATCCACATAACTTTCCTACCTCATGATGCCATCTATTTTGTGAAGTGCACCAGTCCCTCCTGCAGCAAAGCACCCCCACAACATGATGCTGCCACCCCCGTGCTTCATGGTTGGGATGGTGTTCTTCGGCTTGCAAGCCTGCCCCTTTTTCCTTCAAACATAACAATGGTCATTATGGCCAAACAGTTCTGTTTTTGTTTCATCAGACCAGAGGATATTTCTCCAAAAAGTACGATCTTTGTCCCCATGTGCAGTTGCAAACCGTAGTCTGGCTTTTTTATGGTGGTTTTGGAGCATTGGCTTCTTCCTTGCTGAGCGGCCTTTCAGGTTATGTCGATATAGGACTTGTTTTACTGTGGATATAGATAATTTTGTACCTATTTCCTCCAGCATCTTCACAAGGTCCTTTGCTGTTGTTCTGGGATTTATTTGCACTTTTCTCACCAAAGGACGTTCATCTCTAGGAGACAGAATGCGTCTCCTTCCTGAGCGGTATGACGGCTGCGTGGTCCCATGGTGTTTATACTTGCATACTATTGTTTGTACGAATGAACGTGGTACCTTCAGGTGTTTGGAAGTTGCTCCCAAGGATGAACTAGACTTGTCGAGGTCTACAATTTTTTTTCTGAGGTCTTGGCTGATTTCTTTTGATTTTCCCATGATGTCAAGCAAAGAGGCACTGAGTTTGAAGGTAGGCCTTGAAATACATCCACAGGTACATCTCCAATTGACTCAAATGATGTCAATTAACCTATCAGAAGTTTCTAAAGCCATGACATAATTTTGTGGAATTTTCCAAGCTGTTTAAAGGCACAGTCAACTTAGTGTATGTAAACTTCTGACCCACTGGAATTGTGATACAGTAAATTATAAGTGAAAACAAATGTTGGAAAAATTACTTGTGTCATGCACAAAGTAGATGTCCTAACCGACTTGCCAAAACTATAGTTTGTTAACAAGAACTTTGTGGAGAGGTTGAAAAACGAGTTTTAATGACTCCAACCTAAGTATATGTAAACTTCCGACTTTAACTGTACTTACTAATACATCAGTTGATGATTAATGTAGATCTTTATAAATCACTTACGAATTATTAATTCACTTCTTTACCGGTGCTCTTTCCATGACATAATCTGACCATGTGAATACAGGCAAACTCCTATGATCCTTTATTGACTGGTTAAAGGATTTTTAAGCCTTGAGACAATTGAGACATGGATTTTGCCTGTGGGCCATTCCGAGGTTGAATGGGAAAGATAAAAGATATAAGTGCCTTTGAACAGGGTATGTTAGTAGGTGCCAGGCGCACCAGTTTGTGTCAAGAACTACAACACTGCTGAGGTTTTCATGCTAAACAGTTTTCCGTGTGTATCAAGAATGGTCCACCACCCAAAGGACATTCAGCCAACATGACACTAGTGTGGGAAGCATTGAAGTCAACATGGGCCAGCATCCCTGTGGAACGCTTTCAACACCTTGTAGAGTCCATGCCTCAACAAATTGAGACTGTTCTGAAGGCAAAAGGGGTGAGTATGTGCTGTGTGCGTGTATGTGTGCGTGTATGAATGCATGTGTGCATGTGTGTGTGCGTGTGCATGGTGAGCGACAGCGCGTGTTTCAGTGCTCCATGGAGTCTTTGCATTGCTCCGAGGGGAGCAGGAAGGAATGTGATGCATTTCCTGTTTGGTGAGTTCTCTGCCAACTCCCAGCCACAGACCTCTGCCACATGACAACCTCCTCACACACGGTTCTCCACGGAAACAAGAGAACTGATAAGTAACCAAACAAATTCAATGGAGGGGTATGTTAGGAATGGTGTAATATTAAAAGTCATGTGAAAATGTCAGACCTGTCATATGTGTCACAGACTATTATGACAACTTCAAACAAACTGCAGGACTGATGGCAGACTAAGGGAAACGTGATATTACAGGCACACACATGCCTTCACGCGCACGCATGCACTCACAGGGCACACACACACACACACCTGAATTCAAGTGATTCAGCCCAAGCCTAATAAGAGTTGGAACTGAAGTGAGATGTGAATACCTATGAATTATCATTAAGTAATGGGACTTTTCACAGGAACTAACTGCTGACTGACTGTGTTTACATCCACAGTAAATGGCTCTACAGACAGGGCACTGGGCCAATGTGTAGAGCAAAACTGCCCTATTATACATGCAGTATACTAGTTGCAGCTGGATACATCATGAGCTGGGCTCTAGAGAGTGTAATAACGCTATGGAGGGAAAATCACTATGCAAGTAGGATATTTATGAGTGTGTGTGTGTGTGTGTCTTTGCGTGCTTGGCTTGTGCACTTTGGAATAGTTTAAGTTTGAAAGTCTAAAAGTTATGGAGAGAGTGAGAGAGAGTCCAGCAGTTCCCTGCTCTGTTACGGTTATGTAACCTAGTCTCCTCGAGTCTCCTGTTATTTCCCCAGAACCTCTAACTTATTCATATCTCCATTCTTTATGAGTGTGCAGGAAGGGGAAAGACACAGATGCTATTTTTGGTTTAATAATGATATCCAAGGACTGCAGCTAGCAATAGATAGAAACGCTTGCAACATCCCTTTGGTTTCAGTGTTAGATTATTGAATATTTACAAGCATCAAGATGTGGCAGTGATGGAGTACTTCTTACTCTAATGATAGCAGTACAGCTACAGTATACAGCTCCTATTTATCACAGTTTAATCGAAACACAACACAATATCTTTGCTTCTTTAACAGAGGAGGTTCGGTAAACCACGCACACCACACGTGACGTAACCTTGCCTGAGACCCGAAGAAGTGCAATAGCTTCCAGAATAATCCCTAGGCTTTAGCTCAGTAGGCTAAAATACCCTTGTGGCGACGGGAGACCCAGCTTTGAACCCAGTTGGTAACACTTCCATATACATAGACTTCTTTCTGTTTTTGTGGTGCAGATGACTGACCAACTGACCTGATTCCTGTGCCATGGTAATTACTCTAGTGTATTTCCTGTAGGCTAAATCAATAGCTGTGATGTAAAAATCTATATAGCACCGACATCGATCCACACACAACCTACTGCACATGTTGTTGTTGCCTTCAGTCACTACGCAGGTTTACATCAACCCAGGTTTATTTGACAAAAGCAATGTCTCAAAAAATCTTGTAATGGAAATGGCAGATATAGGTGTTATCTTCTAAAGATCAACAACATTTTTATCCGTTCATCAGGGGTGGATTTTCCTTTTGTCAAACTTTCTTGATTGCGACAAATGATGATGGAAACTGTGTTTTTCATATATATATGATGATTGCCAAAAATCTTTAAAGGTACGCGGGCATGTGACTATAAAGTTCCACTCCACATTTAATTATAAATGCCTACTGGTTGCAAAATAAAACATTTCAAATATACAAATTATGTTTCTTTGCAGGACAAGGATTGTCCTGACTTTCAAGAAGGCATGAATTGCTTCGCCTTGCTTTTCTGGTTCGCTGGCAAGTTTCACCATCCAATTGTTGCAGCCTGGCCTCAAAGACTAGACGATACCGATGTACCAAGTCTGGAACCAACAGGACCCTGAACAGCTTCTCCTCTCAAGCCATAAGACTACTAAATAGTTAATCAATCTGCATTGACCCTTTCTGCACTAACTCTTTTGACTTATCACATAAACAATAGCAGCAGTGTATTATCTATCCTGCTGCATAGTCACTTTACCCCTACAGTACCTATATGTACATACATTATCTACCTCAATTACCTCGTACCTCTGCACATCGACTTGGTACTGGTACCCTGTGTATATAGCCAAGTTATCGTTACTCATTGTGTATTTATTCCTTGTGTTATTATTTTGGGAAGGGTCCTTTAAAGTAAGGCAAGGTTACTTAAGAGCAAAATGAAGGAGGGGAGGATGGGTACGATGTTTGAATCACATCACGGACAACATGAGGATATTAGCAACTTTGCATATACTTACTATTTTTAGCTCATTTGCAGCTACTTAGCTTGTCAGCTAACCTTTCCCCTTACCCTAACCCTAATTCCTAATCCTAACCTTAACTTTATCCTAAACCCTAACCCCTAGCCAAGCTAACACTAGCCACCTAGCTAACGTTAGCCACAACAAATTACAATTTGTAATAAAGTATTGCAAATGACGTATTGTACAACTTGCAATTCTTAACATATCATAGGAATTGTAATTTGGAATTTATCATACGAAATGGATGGACATCCACAAATTAATACAAACCATAAGAAATGGAATCTATCATACTAATTTTAGTGTAACAGATTTACATTTACTATGTTTTGTCTACCCCTAAGTCCAGGTCACAGCCAGCATTTCAGATCTACAGGAGTGCACGTTTGTAACGAGTGCGCTGAGAGTCGGGAAGCAAGTTCAGGGAGTGAGTGTTTTAATAAATAAAAGAAACAATGAACACAAAACACAAACAACGCACCAACATGAAAACAGAATCAATAAGACCTGAGGAAAGAACCAAGGGGAGTGACAGATATAGGGAAGGTAATCAAGGAGGTGATGGAGTCCAGCTGAGTGTCATGGGGCGCAGGTGCGCGAGATGGTGACAGGTGTGCGGGATAATCAGCAGCCTGATGAACTAGAGGCCAGAGAGGGAGTATACGTGACAACATTTCACCATGGCACGGACCGTGGGGATATGTTAACACATGAATTATTAGAATATGGAAATATTACAAAATGATTGCATTATATCCACTATTGCTTTCGCAGGCTACCCGAGACATGAAACAGACAGGTGGGAGCAGAGGTGGCACCTGTAACGTGTACGCTGGGAGTCGGGAAGCAAGTACAGGGAGTGAATAATTGAATAAAGAAATAGAACATGGTACAAAACAAGAAACATGAAAAACGTAGACATGAAACCCAAACAGAGTCAATAACACCTGAGGAAAGAACCAATGGGAGTGTAATGCCTCTGAGGATCAGGTTACAGTGGATCACAGTTCTACAGAGATATCTCTCCCTCCCGCAAAGGGGAAGAGGTATGGTGGGGGGTTTTATGACCTCACGCCCATCGAGTCAATTACACTTGAGGAAAGAACCAAGGGGAGTGACAGATATAGGGGAGGTAATCATAGAAGTGATGGAGTCCAGGTGAGTGTCATGAGGTGCAGGTGCACGTAACGATGGTGGCAAGTGTGCACAATGATTAGACAACTGGCGACAACGAGCGCCAAAGAGGAGGAGCGGGAGTAGACGTGACAGTCACTTCCCATCCGCCTCTCTGGCGCTCATTGTCACCAGTTTACTTATTATTATGCACACCTGCCACCATCGTTACACGCACCTGTGCCTCATGAGACTCACCTGGACTCCATCACTTTTATGATTACCTCCCATATATCTGTCACTCTCTTTGGTTCTTTCCCCAGGCGGTATGAGTCCAGATGCTACTCTTGTTTTGTATTGTTCCATGTTCTATTTATTATTAAATTCCCCCCCTGTACTTTCTTCCTGACTCCCAGCGTCTGCGTTACAGCACCAAATGTCCCAGATTGGTGTAGCAAAAAATACGTTTTTCTAATCAGGTCCCATGGCTTTAAAACTCTGCCCGAAAAAACTCCTGGCCTTGGGGAGGTTGAAAACCCTGTCAAGTGGCAGGAACCTTCTACTTGTTCATATGAATTATATTTTTAAGAAGGACTAGGAGGGTTTCCTATACACAGTCACAGAGAAAACAACATGATTGGACAATAAAACTGACAGGGATGAGCTTCTTTTTTTTTACCCATATTTAACTATTTTTCTGAAGAGCGATTTTCAGGATGTCTCCTGGTCTGACAAACACCTGTGGGATTCCCTTCATAATCCGTGATAGTTTGGCAAACCCTGACACATCTGTCGAGCGTCAAAACCGGCGTAGTAGGATTCAGTCTTCATCCAGGATTGATGTTTTGACTGTTGGGTGGCTCGTCGGAGGCCATAGCGTGTTTTATTATAAGCTTCCATATTAGTGTCCCTCTCGTTGAAACCGACAGCTGTAGCCTTTAGCTCAGTGCGGATGTCAGAGGAAGGCAAGTCATAGACTGTTCTCTGTGCTACCGCAGAGCAAGCAGTACCGGTGCACCAAGTCTGGAACCAACACCCAAACAGTTAAATAATTAACCAACAGCCCCCCCGGACTATCTGCAATGACCCTTTTTGCACAAACTAATTTTACTCATCACATACGCTGCTGCTACTGTTTTATTGTCTATCCTGTTGCCTAGTCACTTTAATCCTACCTACATGTACATATCTACCTCAATTACCTCATAGGCCTACCCCTGCACATCGACTCGGTATTGGTGCCCCATGTATATAACCAAGTTATTATTAATCATTGTGTATTTATTCCATTCCTCATGTTCTTATTTTTCTATTATTTCTCTTTTTTTCCTCTGCATTGTTGGGAAGGACCAGCCAGTAAGCATTTCATTGTTAGTCTACACCTGTTGTTTACGAAGCATGATAAAAAATACGATTTGATTTGAGTCTGTGAATGCAAAGGTAGGCATAGGAACACTGAGCAGAGCAGTAAAAGCTTATAGACTAACATTAATTTAGGAACATAGCCATACATTAGGCCTAGTACGAAATCCATGTTTGTCAAATGTAAAGGTAGATCTGTTATTATAACATTTAATTCATAGAACTAGTAAAAAGTAATATCATTTGAAAACATGTGATCCTTTTTTGCACTCTCATGGATGAGTCTTTGTCATGCGCGCAATGGTCCTCGCCCGCGCGCGAATGGACTGGGTCCTGGGTCCGGCTTCCTTTGATCTCGGTGCACGTGCACAGACGAAGTGCATAGTATGACTCATGCGAAATCAGCCAGCATTTATTGGACCGTGGGGGCCACTGGCAGCTACGGATCAATTATAACGAACTGAAAGCATCAGCCGCTTTTGTACAACATTTCGCGGATTCCGTGAGATATTCGGTACCTTGCTTGGAGAGATTCAGTTGGGATGATACAGTATTAATGGTTATTAACAGGAAGATTCCAACGTGAGGATTCCCCCGTGAAAAATCAGTATGGATTGGACAGTGTCAGAAAGCACTTTGATAGGAATTGAAAGGTAATGTAGGCTATGCCATCTAATCAGTCATTGCAATGCTGTAAATATATGATTGATGATTCAACTGAGCAGATATTCATTGCATTACAAAGTCATCTGTGAGTGCATTGCAATTCGTTTTTTTTCATGCAAAGATGCTCTTTTCAAAATGATACATGTTGGACTCTGAAATGCAGAACAATAATGTTCTCCTAATTTATCAACATTAATATTACATAGAGGATTGTGCCCAATGTGGTTGTGCAAGTTTGGAAGCTACATGAAGAGTGTTTCCTGTTGTAATTATTGACGTTTTGAAGCTGCTAACGATCTCTTGCATTTTTGTCATTACTTTCCTTGTTCAAATCTAAAAGGGTAGCATACACTATATTCCAAATAATGTTGCATTATTATACAGATGCATTGTTGTATAAAAGGAACATTAATATCATTTTGATAGTGGCTTCCCTAAGCCATATATAATTTACTGGCACACTGGGCTAAAACACTCAGGTCATGCTGTTCCGATGGTGAATGTGTATTCACTCTGGTGTTGTCAGTACTAGAGGGGAGGTTTAGGGTCTGTTTGTCTAACCCGTGGCCATTAGATCTCCGATGTACTTTGACCTGGTCTGGCCCCTCTACCAGCTAATCTTGGAACCTAGAACCTGTGTCCTGGCTGGCCCGCACTACTAGCCTATCCACTGCTTGTTCCCCTTGTCTAGGGCCTATATCAGTCAAGAAATCAATTAGTTGATTGGTTGTAGGGTCTATAGGTGATAGCTGTCATCAGACTTCAAAGGAGTATATGTTTCCATTAATGACAAAACTCCCCTCCCCCCACCCATTTTAATTAAACCTGGTTTGAAAACAGATCAGTGGTACTTATTGAACTGCCAAGTTTGCATTTTGACAGTTGGCTAACATTGATGCAAACCTTGTTGTTGTGCACTTGTCATCGTAGCTAGCTCTCACCCATTACAGCTGTATGGAGCGCCACACATTGGAAGTGTTAAAAGCTCTCATTAACAGCTTGTTAAAATGTGACACAAGGAATTAGACAGTAGGCTACATCTCCCCCTCTATCAACACAGGGAAGGTAGCAGTAACAGACCTAGCTGGTTCTAATCAGTAGGCGCTACGCGAGCCATCCCATCGTCTGTTTGTCTGGGCTTCATTCGGTACAGATGGCCAGACACACAGCTGAGCTCAACTCAGAGAAGGATATTATCTACTGTACTCAGATCAGGTGTGTGTGTGTGGGCTTGTAGTAAAACATGTGCTGTGTGTGGGCTTGTAGTAAAAAGTTTGTGTGCTGCTAACGATGCTTGATGGCAACATATTGGTACTGCACTGTCTGACTCCAGCACATATAAATAACATAACCTCATTCTGTTTATATGGTCCAGACCAGAGCCATATATGCAATAGTATTATGGGATTGGTCCAGACTGTCATTTCTCATGGCAGTGTCACTCTGAATCCACACTTATTAGCTTCTTGAATAGGAAGTTGTTCTTTTTCTGGAAACTTTTGGTGACTCAAGGTTTTCTGTCTGTCAGTGGGCTGCTGTCATAGCAGCTGGTTCAGAGCAGCTGTTTAAACACAGTAGGAGAGGTGTTGGGGAAGAGGGAGGGGGAAGGAAATAATGGGGGAGGAAGAGAGGGAGGGGAGGGGGTTAAGTGGTCAGGGTAATTACAGTGTCCTTGTTGTCGTAGAGCCAGACCAATACATTGCTCCCTCTCTCTCTTTCTCTCTCCTTAGATTTCTTTATTTCTCTCTCGATCTCTCTCTCGCTCTCTCTTTCTCTTACGACAGATCATAGGTTGACTTGCACTATTCGAACTTTCTCAGTGCAATGACTGATCAGTCATTTTGGTCAGTCATTCTGATCAGTCATTTTGAACCGATGTTGGTTCAATAAATCATGATATCATGTCTCTGAGAATTAACCAAAGGTCAGTAGTGGTTTTTCACACCTTACCTCTTGTCCTGAATTGACCTGACCTGGTATTGGATACTCTTCTCAGAGCTATGTGTGAGATTCCCCATGGCCAGCAGAAACACTGCAGGCAGGGAGTGTAACCATGATTGGGATGAAATCAATAGTGATGATGATGATGACAATGTCTGCAACGCAACGGCGATCTAACATCACGAAAGGAGAGAAAGAGTTGAAGGAAGGGGGAAAAACCACAAGACACATGAAATCATATACACAGTGAGTTGTTTTGATGGTTACATAACATGATAACAGCCCAGCACAAAAACAGTGCAAATAAATCACAATGTTCTCCTCCTCCTCCCCTGTACAGACATGCAGTGCAGCAGGGGCATAGCTATCTGGAGCCTGCCCAAGCTGCATGTGGGAGCCTCCTCTCTTCTCTCCCTGTTCCACACTGGTTAGACTTGTGGAATGTCAGACAGGTATGTGAGTTAGAGAGGGCAGATGCGTCAGAGGGGGGGGGGGGGGGGGGGGGGGAGACAGACATACAAAGAGAGATAGATAAGGAGAGGATAGAGGGTGGATGAGGGGGGTGAGTGAGAGAGAGAGAGAGAATATTCATAATATGCATAATCTAATTGACTGCTCCCCGCATATAGCTATTCCACTGACCACACCCTGATGTTTTTATAAAATTTCAATGGAATGGCATAAACCCAGTGTAATGAACCCCTTTGTCTTCTCAACGGTTTTATCAGTATAGCGTGCTTAGGTGACAGTCATAGCTTCTCTTAGCCCGATGACAAAAGACATGATAAAAGGTCAAGAATAAATTGCTGGTTTTTCCACCTGTATTACGTAAGGTATTTTTAGTGAAAGGTTTCTTTAGAGCGACACCAAAGATATGAAACCTTGTCTGTGCCTAACTTGCAGTGAACCATCCAGCGCTCACTGTTTTCAGTTGGAGAGGAGATCATTTGCTGATCCCCTGTTTTACCTGCGGCCTCTCTGAACCTGTCTTGTTTCATACACACACACATACATACATACAGTGGCTTGCGAAAGTATTCACCCCCTTGGCATTTTTCCTATTTTGTTGCCTTACAACCTGTATTTAAAATGACATTTTGGGGGGTTTGTATCATTTGATTTACACAACATGCCTACCACTTTGAAGATGCAAAAATGTTTTTTTTATTGTGAAACAAACAAGAAATAAGATTTTTTTTTTAAAACTTCAGTGTGCATAACTATTCACCCCCCCCCCAAAGGCAATACTTTGTAGAGCCACTTTTTGCAGCAATTACAGATGCAAGTCTCTTGGGGTATGTCTCTATAAGTTTGGCACATCTAGCCACTGGGATTTTTGCCCATTCTTCAAAGCAAAACTGCTCCAGCTCCTACAAGTTGGATGGGTTCTGCTGGTGTCCAGCAATCTTTAAGTCATACCACAGATTCTCAATTGGATTTGACTAGGCCATTCCAAAACATTTCGATGTTTACCCTTAAACCACTCGAGTGTTACTTTAGCAGTATGCTCATGGTCATTGTCCTGCTGGAAGGTGAACCTCTGTCCCAGTCTTAAATCTCTGGAAGAGGGAAACAGGTTTCGCTCAAGAATTTCCCTGTATTTAGTGCCATCCATCATTCCTTAAATTCTGACCAGTTTCCCAGTCCCTGCCGATGAAAAACATCCCCACAGCATGATGCTGCCACCACCATGCTTCACTGTGGGGATGGTGTTCTTGGGGTGATGAGAGGTATTGGGTTTGCGCCAGACATAGCATTTTCCTTGATGGCCAAAAAGCTCAATTTTAGTCTCATCTGACCAGAGTACCTTCTTCCATATGTTTGGGGAGTCTCCCACTTGCCTTTTGGCAAACACCAAACGTGTTTGCTTATTATTTTTCTTTAAGCAATGGCTTTTTTTCTGGCCACTCTTCCGTAAAACCTAGCTCTGTGGAGTGTACGGCTTAAAGTGGTCCTATGGACAGGTACTCGAATCTCCGCTGTGGAGCTTTGCAGCTCCTTCAGGGTTATCTTTGGTCTCTTTGTTGTCTCTCTGATTAATGCCCTCCTTGCCTGGTCCATGAGTTTTGGTGGGCGGCCCTCTCTTGGTAGGTTTGTTGTGGTGCCATATTCTTTCCATTTTTTAATAATAGATTTAGTGGTGCTCTGTAGGATGTTCAAAGTTTTGGATATTGTTTTATAACCCAACCCTGATCTGTACTTCTCCACAACCTTGTCCCTGACCTGTTTGGAGAGCTCCTTGGTCTTCATGGTGCCACTTGCTTAGTGGTGTTGCAGACTCTGGGGCCTTTTAGAACAGGTGAATATATATACTCAGATCATGTGACACTTAAATTACAAACAGGTGGACTTTATTTAACTAATTATGTACCTTCTGAAGGTAATTGGTTGAACCAGATCTTATTTAGGGGCTTCATAGCAAAGGGGGTGAATACATATGCATGCACTTATTTTCTGTTATTTTTTACATTTCACTTCACCAATTTGGACTATTTTGTGTATGTCCATTACATGAAACCCAAATAAAAATCAATTTAAATTGCAGGTTGTAATGCACCAAAATATATACATACACACACATACACACTTAGGTGTTTTCTTACTGCTCTGTGCTCTGCTATGGGGTGAATAGGATTGATGGTTTAACTGCATGTTGCTCAAGCAAGAGCTGGAAGGCCCTGGATGTGTGTATGCACAGTACTACACACACACACACACACACACACACACACACACACACACACACACACACACACACACACACACACACACACACACACACCACACACACGTTATGTTCTTCTGTTCTCATCAGGACCTAAAATGAATTTACATTCAAGATCTTATTTCCCCTGACCCTAACCTAAACCTAACATCTAAAAAAAATGTACAAACAAATTAGCATTTGTATGTACATGGAAGGTAAAAAAATTCAATACCAAGATACATAAAGAACAAACTCTCAGCTTTAGGCACATACGGCAGATTTAAACGGTGTCAGCATTGACAACTCAGTACTGAACTAACGCCTCTCCCTTTGGGTCAACGTCAACAGCTGAAGGTGGAACAGAGGACAGAAAATGAGAGAATCATATTCCTCACCTTTACCCTAACCATAATTGTAACCCTAACCTAACCCCTAAGTTTAAAATAGCCCTTGTTCTCATGGGGACATGGGAAATTTTCCCACGAGGGAGATTTTAGGTCCCCACAATGATAGAAGAACCATCCCGCGCGCACGCACACACACACACACACACACACACACACACACACACACACACACACACACACACACACACACACACACACACACACACACACACACACACAGACAGTGCCTCATACTGAAGTGCCTGTTTGGTGGGGAGTGTGCTGGAACAGATATGTCTTTCATGCTGAGCCAGAAGCACACACACACTTTACCTCTTCCTCCCTCTCTCCTCCCTCTCTCTTCCTCACTCTATGAGTGTTTGTGTACCTTTGCTCTGGTGCTGTTTACCACTACTCCTCCGTGTGTGTTGTGTGTGTGTGTGTGTGGAGAGGACCTGTGTGTTTCACTGGAATCCTGTCTTTCTCTGGCTGGCCTGCCACGTCAAATGACAGTCTGGAGCCCCGTGTCCTCAGGGAGCTGTGTGGCCGAACAGCCTGGCTGTGGTCTCTATTCTGGAGGTATGGACAGGAACAGGACTGGCTCTTACTGAGGTCTGAGGAGGACAACACTGATCTCAACTGAACTGGAGTAGCCATTGAGGAGATACTACTGCTCTGGAGGAATATTACGGGAAACCCTGCCTCTTGAATCCTGTGGAATCCTCCCAGTGCTTTTTTAAGTCTGTTTTATTTTGATTTACTGTGAACCGTTGGTTGGTTTGGCCTGGATATGAATGGATTTCTGTACAGGGGCAGGTAAGGTGTTCAATCTGCTGCCGACGATATACACTCCCCTACATATTTATTTGGAGAGTGAAGCTAAAACTTTTAATTTGGCTCATAGAATATTTTTCTGAATACTTCTACATTAATGTGGATGCTACCATGATTACGGATAATCATGATTGAATCGGGAATAATGACGAATGAGAAAGTTACAGAGAATATCCCCCCCCCCCCCCAAATGCTAACCTCTCACCATTACCATTAACAGGGGAGGTTAAATATTTTGAGGTGGTATGATCTTTATGCTTCTAACTTTTTCACTCATCATTATTCACTCATCATTCATGATTATCCGTAATCATGGTAGCATCCACATTAATGTAGAAGTTTTCAATAACATATTCTATTCTTATTTACAATAAGTGACTCGATAATGACACAATTAATTCTTTACCAACAATTTATATTGGGCACAACATAATCCGTAACACAACCAAAAGAAACTGCAAAGGTATCCAACAAGTTTGAAGAGTCACAATCAAATGGGGGGCACTACATACATAAAGTGCGTACATTTTTTTTACGGAAAAACAGATATGTATGAAAATACCCTCAAATAAAAGGTGACATTCTGTACTGTCGCCTCATATAAAACATTTAATCTCAAATCCAAAATGCTGGAGTATAGAGCCAAATAAAAATGTTTAGCTTCACTGTTCAATAGATACGCAGGGGAGTGTACATGTGGACTAGACTGAATAGTCTTACAGTTTGTCTTTGAGCGGTTTGGTGTGCTTCTGTTTGTTTTGAAGGCTTTGTTGCGTTGTGTGTTGATCTAAGGCTATCAATATACTGTATTATGTAATCAAAGTAATCATTCTCATGGGAGAACAGACAACCCCATGTCATCAGGTTTTTTTGGTTAGTCATTAGTCACAACACTGATTGGATGATTCGTTTTATCTACTGGGAAAGTTTGTTCCTATAGGAAGGACTACATTTAATGACAAATAGAAATCCTAGTGGCAGCAATACACATAGGAAAATACCAAATTATATTGATGTAATAATAATGAAATGAAGTATACTCATTATTTTGTTCACCATGTTGATTACTCAGACTTCCCTGTTGGTCCCCATGGCAGGTGCTGATGAGTAAGGGCTTTTTCAATTCAGCTTTGTGGGAAGACCTGCTGTTGTTGTTGTAGTGGCCTGGTGGTCTGTCTGTCTGAATAGTCATTAGGCTTCTTCCACGGTTAGAACTAACACACACACACACACACACACTCAGATGCTGCCTATACAGGCCAGCTGTTCCCCCAGGCGCAAGGTTAGGAGAGGGTTTGGCCGGGGGCAGGCCGTCATTGTAAATCAGAATTTGTTCTTAACTGACTTGCCTAGTTAAATAAATAAATAAAAATAGAAGTGTGTGTGTGGTTTGAAAATCAGAAAGTGTAATGTTCAGTATGTGCTTGCTACATGTGTGTGAACACATTCAGCTCAACCCAGTCTCTACTCTCACAGCTCACTGTGTTCCACCTAGTTTAATTGCTAGTGTTATTTCATTAGTAGGGAGTAGGCACAATAGTTTTCCCTGATCACGTGACCCGACTAGGAAATACTTTCTGGCCCTACTCTCAGCTCAAACAGTTTTAGCACTTTTGTAAGCTTTGGATGTGAGTAAAACTATATTCCAATCTATCCGAGGTAATAAAAACCGGATGTTCGATGTTATGTGCGTTTGACAAAAAAAACTCTGTTTCAGGCACTATGCTGGTGATCGGCAGGCCCGTACCAAGAGTATAGGACACATGGCTGGTAAGTGGAGATTCACACTGGCGTTTATCACACGCACACAATATTACATGCACACAATATTACATTCACGTTCTGTGACTGTCTCTCTCTCTCTCTTTCTCTTTCTCTCTCTCTTTCTTGCACTAAAGGGACTTTTCACCCTCTCTTTCTATCCTGCTGTTTTTCTCCCTTCCTGTTTGGTCAAACACACCTCTTACACCTCTCACTATATTACTCTTTTTAACTCTTTATTTATTAACCCACCCAGCCCATACAAGGACATGTTTAGACCATACAGCTGTTATTAAAGACACTTAACAAATATTGCCTCTGTGAATTACTCTTGAGTACAAAAAAGTGTTAGAATGTGTTTGGATGTGCCCCCCTTCCAAGTTCCTGTGTGTACACGTTTGGCACAGTGCAGTCGTCAATCAAATGGGTATTGTGTAATTTCTCGTAGCCTGGCCTGGCCTGTGTACCAGCAGTTAAACTTTAGGCCCGGGTCCAGGACATCTTCTGTAGCCTAGCCTACACTCTACACAACGCAAAGCTCTTTAATAACCTGTAATGAGCTCCTACTGCGATTTTAAAGAACTGTCAGAAATTTCAGCTCTGCCAATGGTTCTGTGATTAAGCCCCTCAGGACCTAAACCCGCATCTCCCCACTCATTCTATACCCCCCTCCAAAATCCGCCAAACACCCATTCTCAAGGAACAAATCACACATTATTGTATCCCTGCGTGGTTTTCCTGGGAATGTTCCTGGTATTTAGTCGTTTTAAAGAGAAGTTTGGCATTAGGTCATTTGGAGCAGTTTCAGCTGTAACGGACTGTACCGTGTTGGCTAAATACTTAACAGGGCCCTGGGGTGATACAGTGCATTCAGAAAGTATTCAGACCCCTTGACTTTTTCCATATTTTGTTACGTTACAGACTTATTCTAAAATGTATTCAATTAAACATGTTCCTCATCAATCAACACACAATACCCTATAATGACAAAGCGAAAACAGGTTGAGACATTTTTGTACATTTATAAAAAATATAACAGAAAAAAACGTATTTACATAAGTATTCAGACTCTTTGCTATGAGACTCGAAATTGAGCTCAGGTGCATCTTGTTTCCATTGATCATCCATGAGATGTTTCTACAGTTGATTGGACATGGTTTGGAAAGGCACACTCTTGTCTATATAAGGTCCCACAGTTGACAGTGCATGTCAGAGCAAAAACCAAGCTATGAGGTCCAAGGAATTGTCCATAGACCTCTGAGACAGGATTGTGTCGAGGCATAGATCTGGGGAAGGGTACCAAAATATTTCTAGCAGCATTGAAGGTCCCCAAGAACACAGTGGAAGAAGTTTGGAACCACCATGACTCTTCCTAGAGCTGGCCGCCCGGCCAAACTTAGCAATCGGGGGAGAAGGGCCTTGGTCAGGGAGGTGACTAAGAACCCGATGGTCACTCTGACGGAGCTCCAGAGTACCTCTGTGGAGATGGAAGAACCTTCCAGAAAGACAACCATCTCTGCAGCACTCCACCAATCAGGCCTTTATGGTAGAGGGGCCAGACGAAGACTGTTCCTCAGTAAAAGGCACATGACAGCTAGGGCTGTTACGGTGACCGTACTTCCGCCGCATGATAATAGTCCATTCTAAATCAAAACTAATTTCACACATATATATTATTTAGTATATGTAAAGACAAGATTAAATCAAGAATAGTCTGATGGGTGTCTATATTAGCCTATCACTTGTGAATGATATATTATCACTTGTGAATGATGCCCAGCATAAGGCAAGAAACAGTGCCTTCTTTTATGCAACTTTTTCAAATTATAATTGCACGCCTGATGTAGCCTAGCCCATAGGCCTAAATGTTTTGATGAGATTTGTATCACAGCTAAAGGGGCCACAACTTCTTAAAATGAAGCATAATGATCCGCTTTTCAAAATGGGGGAAGATCATTTTCACCATAAAAATGCACCTTTTTAATAAAAGCATTACATGCATAATCGCATTTGCGTTCACTTTTGAGAATAGTGTTTTCGCATATAGCCTACTGCCGTGTGCGCATTGCGGCGCTTATAATTTGAAAAAATAGCCTAATAGTTCAGCAACATTTTAAGCTAAACATTCTGATCTGTTGCGTCAGGCTCATTGCTTAAAACAGTGTTTCTTTATGCTAGTGGTTGTATTAATTTGGGTCTATCGCATCCCACAACTGTCCTAGACTATGTTTGGAATATTTATTTCTTGCACAGAGAGAAAGAATATAGTAGATTGACATAGGCTAGTGCTTTTGCTGTTCGTTATGCTTACTCATCTTGTTGGCTGACAAAAAGTAAATGTGTCCAATATTTTCAATATGTGCCTCGGAATTGGATAAGGATGCTCGCAGTTGCGTCCTTGATGTGTCTGTTTTCACTTGTAGCCTTCAAGAAAGACCCGATCACGTGACGGAGAGCCATGTGAGTGAGAGGTGCTTCAGCACGTAGCCGGGAGAAGGGAATTATAATGATTATATTCAGCCCAAGTGCACAACGGCCACTAGCTGCAAAAGGTATGGATTTTTTTGGAGGGCGTTACAGCCACACAAAGGGGATGCAGCCAGGAAATTCGAGGCATTATCAAGTGCTTGTCAAATTGTGACTGATGTAGTGTGTACAGCCTGAGTTTAAAAAAACAAAGCAGAGCTCGTGTCTTTCATGCGACTTTTTTCAAATCATCATTAGAGTTGCATCATGCAGCCATAGAATGTATTAAAATCAAAACATATTTGATTGATTTTACATTTGTATCACAACTAAAGTTACGTAAATAAGTATAAAGCAGTACCTGTTTCTTTGTCAACCGCTCAACACCAAGTAGTAGCACGTGCGCACTCCCTAAAATCGTTTGTAGAAAATATCCTTTCTATTTTATTCAGCTATGTTCAATTGTATTCTTCAAACTATAAAATAATATAAAATAATGCCATGGAATTCTAAGCAAATCTTGTCTGCTAAATGAACTAGTGTAGCCCACAGCCATATGGCATAGCCAGATCAGGACCTAACATGCTATTCTGTTCTTCTAAAATAGACTACATTTTCTTGATGTTTCTTTAGACCTGTCTAAAAAAAATAATGGATTTATTGTGATGGTGTAGGCTATATTACATGGATTTATTCAACTTTTTAAAATGTACATGTCCTTAATGTGGGGAAGCCAGGAGATGCTAAGTGTGTTTATGTTAATTAACAGTCAATTACCGTTATTTGCATCGGCTGACAAAATGTCATGACCGCTACAGCCCTAATGACAGCCCGCTTGGAGTTTACCAAAAGGTACCTAAAGGACTCTCAGACCATGAGAAACAAGATTCTCTGGTCTGATGAAACCAAGATTGAACTCTTTGGCCTGAATGCCAAGCATCACGTCTGGAGGAAACTGGGCACCATCCCGCCGGTGATGCGTTGTGATGTTAGCATCATGCTGTGGGGATGTTTTTCAGCGGCAGGTACTGGGAGACTAGTCAGGATCGAGGCAAGGATGAATGGAGGAAAGTATAGAGAGATCCTTGATGAAAACCTACTCCAGAGCGCTCAGGACCTCAGACTGGGGTAAAGGTTAACCTTCCAACAGGACAATGACCCTAAGCACACAGCCAAGACAACGCAGGAGTGGCTTTGGGACAAGTCTCTGAATGTCCTTGAGAGGCCCAGCCAGAGCCCGGACTTGAACCCGATCGAACATCTCTGGAGAGACCTGAAAATAGCTGTGCAGCGACGCTCCCCATCCAACCTGACAGAGCTTGAGAGGATCTGCAGAGAAGAATGGGAGAAACTCCCCAAATACAGGTGTGACAAGCGTCATACCCAAGAAGACTCGAGGCTCTAATCGCTGCCAAATGTGCCTCAACAACTGCCTAAAGCATCTGAATACTTATGTAAATGTGATATTTCCATTAATTATTTTTTTATCAGCAAAAGTTTCTAAAAACTAGTCTTTGCTTTGTCATTATGGGGTATCGTGTGTAGATTGATGAGAAAAAAATTGTATTTAATCAATTTCAGAATAAGGCTGTAATGTAACAAAATGTGGAAAAAGTCAAGGGGTCTGAATACTTTCTGAATGCACTATATCTCAAACACTAATTAGGGTTTAATGAGACAACGTAAGTTCCACACCGTTACTAAGGCCGGGATTCAATTAATTGCAGATTGTGACTTTTCAGGATAGCAGCACACGCATGCTGTTGTTTTGCAAATCAATCACACTTCTGCAAAGTGCAAATCAATTCACTTGATCCTGACAACCCTGTTAAGAGTTCTGACTGAGTGATGGCCTGGTGAGAATCCAGAGGTGTTTTTCTTAAAACTAAATATGATTTTTTTTACCTGACAATTATTGCAGCTTTCAAGTGTTTCATTTTCTATTTTCTAGATTTCTTGTGTAATGAGACAGAGAACGGCCCTCCTCCTCCTCTCCAGACCCACAGCCTCAGAGAGTTTGAACAGGTAAGGGCTTGTCTTCCTCTCTCCTGTTCTTATGGTCTGGTACAGTGTTGTAGTCATTGGAAAGAGGTGTTCAGGCCTGTCAGAATTGTCTGATAATGTGTTTCTAGGTGTGTTTGTGATGATTATGTGGTAACTGAACCTCTGACTATGAGTCAAGAAGACTATGGGTAAAAAAGATTCCAGTCTCCTGTAATTTCCCCCAATCCCTATCATTGCTCTCCTCACCTTATCCTTCCTGCATAATGGCCACGTAGAACTGGACTGTAAATAGCCCATACACTCAAGCACACAAGTAGAGAAATCGAAATAAATGATATTGTGTTTGTGACGCAGTGCAGCTCTGGTATACTACTATACAGTTAGTGGTGTTTATGGTTGTGGATGGAGGAGGTTGGTTTCCCTCTCCTCTAGTGCTCAGACATTGTAATAGGTTCTGGGCTGAGCGCCAGGCTATTATGGTTCTGATATAACTCTAGAAGTGCTTGCTTCAATTACCATAGTCTTGGTGAAGGACAGGACTTCAGGGAAGGGAGGAATGGGGAATCTGTGATTTGATATGGGGGTTAGGGGGAAAGGGTGGTAGTGGGGGCTGGATGGCTGAAGTAATGTCAATAGGGAGGGATAACATTGTAAGGGTGATTTTTCTGGAGCTTACAGTGTAGTGGTTTGTTTGGGGGTTAATCATTTTGGAAACCAGGAAGCCATTGGCGTAGTCTAGTCACTCGGGGTAATCCAAGGCTTGCTTTTCCCAACGAAGTCGACCGCGTAGCAGAGTCCCCAAACCAATCTAGCACAACGCATTGAATCCTGGGAAGTGATGTGGGGGCTGACTGATCCAGTGTGTTGTCTCTGGAGGCGACTCCGGCTGCCTTTGAAGTCTGTCTGCAGCCTGCAACTGGCTGCTTCATAGAGGGGATAGGATTAATCACGCTATGCAGATGCTTGAAAACCAGACCCTTGGCAACAGAGACTCTTAAGCTAGAGCATTTGAAAATTGTGGGAGCAATGTGGATATGTAGAGAGACTACTATACAGATACAGACCCAGTTACTGGGAGAACTATGCTAACTCGGTCTCAGGCTAGACACACCGTGGTACTGCATTTGAACTGGAGAAGATAAAAGTAGAGACAGAGAGAAGTGGGGACAAATTTCAGTTCAGGGAATGTCATTTCCTGAGATAACCTAGATAGCAAATCTTGTACCATATGCTCTGGGTGGTAACAATGGATTTTGTATGCCGGGGTTTGGGTTGTCAAGACGGTCGCCTCCACCGTTGGGGTTTTGTTTGCATGTCATTTCATATGCAAAATATTGACAACGGAAACCACTGATTCAAAAAAGCGGCTTCACTATGTCAGTCATAGTAACAGCAGGTTCAATCTGTTAAATACACCTCTTTCTCTAAATATATTTTTTATAGAACTTTCTGTGTCACTGGAAGTGCTATAGCAGTGATGGGGATTTAATATAACACAGTATCTGTTGAACTGAATGTGTGTTTTTATCACTAAGCTCACAGTAGAGCAACAGAGACTAGTGCTGTTGTCTTAGCGTAGGGATCTGAGTAAATATATTCCAGGTTACAGAACGGCCTGTGTGTGTGTGTGTGTGTGCATGTGTGTCCATGCGTGCGTAAGTTTGTCCTCTTTCCAAATTTGTGTCAGTTTAAAGAGTCAATCTTTCCCCCCTAGCTCAAAGAAACATGAACCTGCCAGACTAGCATTTGTAACTGTCAAACATCTCTGGACTACAATCCTGAGGTTTCAAGGGAAAAAAGTCAGAAAGTCAAAATACCCTTTCTCAAATAGCATTTATTAGTCCATTTGAGAAATTGAAGGCATATGCCTGCCTATAAATGTGAATTCAAACCGACCACAGAAACACTTAAATTGATATAAGAGTTGGGTATAATTTAGACCATTAAAACCTCACGACAAATTACAATTGCTAATCTGTTATGTTGCCCTTAGTCTGAATGTGCCGTACTCCAAAACCACATTATATGAAAGGTCTTTTAAAGTAGAATTACTGTAGAGTGGAGTGGCAGTCGTATACAGTCTGTCTGCCATACACCCAAACAATCCCACCCAGACCCACAGCCCATAGAGTTCAAGACGGCAGAATTCGGTGCCTATTTTTCATTCTTAATCTCCATAGCTTGTTCTCTTTCTCTATCACTCTCTCTATGTGTGTCTCTCTCTCTCTGTCTCTTGCTGTAGTTTTTGTTCGCCTTGTGAAAATAGGTCAGTGTTCTCTGTGACTAGCTAGCTAGCGCACGGCTCATATCAGCCCCCAAGATGTCGGATGGGAAGCCATCGCTTCGTGAGCCCGTTTCTCTAGCTGCTCATTATAATGCTGTAGAATACAGAGAGAGTAAAACACTGCTTGAAAGGTTATTGTTTAGTAGACAATGTAAATCATGAGTGACCTTCATATTTACAGTACACTCTTACAAAAAAAGGTGTAGGAGAACCCTTTGAATAACCATTTTTGGTTCCAGGTAGAAGAACCCTTTTGGGTTCAATGTAGAGCCCTTCTACATGGAACCCAAAAGGGTTCTACATGGAACCAAAAAGGGTTATTCTATGGCGACAGCCGAAGAACCCTTTTTTTCCTAAGAGTGTATACAGCTGATTATATGATTATGACAAATGTTTTTATTCTGCTCTTGAATAACACTGGGGGAAAAAAATATTCTCAAGGTTAGTAGTGTATTCATGTCAGTCTGTCTGTGTCCTGACTGAGCTGACCTGTCTCAAGTCGACGGAACAGTTCGGAAGAGTTCGTGCATATATTATGACAACATTTTGGGACGTTTTTGTTAGCTTTGGACTTTGGTAAGGTTTTTTTGGGCTGTTTGGGCACACGTCATTTTTTTCTCGAGGTAAGCCGAAGTCTGTAGCCGAAGTCTACGCCCCTTTGTTGGTGATTGGTCAACAGAATGTTTTAAAACATTTTTTTATTAAGACTTTGTTTTCATTCAATGAGTGACGACTCGTTTTCATGCACATTTTTTCAATGACAAATACTCCACCAAACATATTAGTTAGATGTAAAATTGCGCGACTAAGATCTCCTCTGCAAAAACGTGAGAATTAATGACCGATTTCTTGGGTTATCTTAGATTAATTTCAGTCTATTTTGAGGAAATGTATAGCTATGGCATCTCCATGGACAAACAGTAATATTGCTGCTTTTTTCTTGTTTTTCAAGCAAAGGTCTTTTAAGGGAGTTTGCGAGCACACTCATTTGGTTCGCCTAGCCGAGTTCGACTAGCTGAACTGAAGCATGCTCACTCCTATAGTCTTCCCTCCACTGATTAGACTAGTAGGCTGGAGTTGTGTTCCCTTGCGCAGGCGAGACGACGCAACAACCAATGGGTAATTTCAAATGTGCATCCAGGTATACTTAGGTGAGTGAGTCAACTTATTTGAATGACATACTGTAAATAATATGATTTCGTACATGATATTAACAAAGTGTGCTCTATTTGAAGTAGAAATGGACAATATACTTTATTACGTGAAACAAAACATTTAATATTTTTGAGACTGGTTGACTGCTATTTTAAACAACTGCTGTCATGGCTGCTTTGGTTGTCAATAGCCTTCTGGCAATTGTAGTCTTTTGGCTGTAGAAAAACAGGAACCTCCCAGGTGAGGCAGGCATGCGAGGGAGGAGCAACTGCGACTGCGCAATGAACAGTCTGAGGAGGAGAATGCACACTATGTCTTCATTCACACATCGATATGGATGGTAATTGGTGTGCTTACGACAGATGGCTCAGGTTTCTGTGGAGCAGCAGTAGCACTCTGGCTGTGTGGCACAAGATCGATACATAGAGCCTAAACATCAGCTCAGCTCACCTTTCTAGCTCACCGTGCTACATTCTCTCTCTAATATGTATGGTTAGCTCTTCTTCCCTTTACTCTCTCTCTCTCTCTCTCTCTCTCTCTCTCTCTGTCTCTTTCTCTCCCTCTCTCTCTCTCTCTCTCTCTCTCTCTCTCATATAAGAGAGAAAGAAAGAGAGAGAAGCCTACAGTACAGTAGAGTGTTTAATAGTTCTCAGGGCAGAGCTCTAAATCTGTGAAATACTTATTTCCCTCATTAAAATGCAAATAAATGTATAACATTTTTGACATGCGTTTTTCTGGATTTTTTTGTTTTCTGTCTCTCACTGTTCAAATAAACCTACCATTATAATTATAGACTGATCATTTCTTTGTCAGTGGGCAAACGTACAAAATCAGCAGGGGATCAAATACTTTTTCCCCTCCTGTACTTAGTGGACCGTTTATTAGGTACACCCATCGAGTACAGGGTTGGACCCTCCTTTGACTCCAGAACAGCCTGAATTCTTTGGAGAATAGATTCTACAAGGTGTGGCATTCAAACGTTGCTCAATTGGTATCAAGGGACCTAATGTGTGCCAGGAAAACATTCTCCACATAATCACACCACCGCCACCAGCCTGTACTGTTGACACCAGGCAGGATTGGGCCATGGATTCATGCTGCTTAAGCTAAATTCTGACTCTGCCATGAGCATGACGCAACAGGAACCGGGATTGGTCGGACCAGGCAATGTTTTTCCACTCCTCAATTGTTGTACTGCGTCGTTATTTGCCTGTTTATGGCTTTCACGATTCTTGGCATTCTCCTTCGACCTCTCATCAACGAGCTGTTTTCGCCCACAGGACTGCCACTGACTGACAGGATGTTTTTGGCTTGTCGCGCCATTCTCGGTAAACCCTAGACAACGTCATGCCTGAAAAGCCCAGGAGGCCGGTCGTTTCTGAGATACTGGCACCGACAATCATACCACGCTCAAAGTTGCTTAGGTCACTAATTTTGCCAATTGTAACATTCAATCGAACAGTAACTGAATGCCTTGATGCCTGTCTACCTGCTTTATATACAGTGCATCCGGAAAGTATTCAGACCCCTTTACTTTTTGCACATTTTGTTACGTTATAGCCTTATTCTAACATTTATTAAATTGTTTTTTTCCGTCATCAATCTACACACCATACCCCAAAATTACAAAGCAAAAACAGGTTTGTAGAAATGTTTGCAAATGTATAATTTTTTTAAAAACAGATATCACATTTACATAAGTATTCAGACCCTTTACTCAGTACTTTGTTGAAGCACCTTTGGCATTGATTACACCCTCGAGTCTTCTTGGGTATGACGCTACAAGCTTGGCACACCTATATTTGGGGAGTTTCTCAAATTCTTATCTGCAGATCTCTCAAGCTCTGTCAGGTTGGATGGGGAGCGTCGCTGCACAGCTATTTTCAGGTCTCCAGAGATGTTCGATCGGGTTCAAGTCCGGGCTCATGCTGGGCCACTCAAGGACATTCAGAGACTTGTCCTGAAGCCACTCCTGCATTGTCTTGGCTGTGTGCTTAGGGTCATTGTCCTGTTAGAAGGTGAACCTTCGACCCAGTCTGAGGTCCTGAGCGCTCTGCAGCAGGTTTCATCAATAATCTCTCTGTACTTTGCTCCATTCATCTTTCCCTCGATCCTGACTTGTCTCCCAGTCCCTGCCGCTGAAAAACATCCCCACAGCAAGATACTTCTACCACCGTTGGGATGGTGCCAGGATTCCTACAGACGTGACACTTGGCATTCAGGCCAAAGAGTTCAATCTTGGTTTCATCAGACCAGAGAATCTTGTTTCTCATGGTCTGAGAGTCCTTTAGGTGCATTTTGGCAAACTCCATGCGGGCTATCATGTGTCTTTAACTGAGGAGAGGCTTCTGTCTAGCCACTACCATAAAAGCCTGATTGGAGGAGTGCTTCAGAGATGGTTACCCTTATGGAAGGTTCTCCCATCTCCACAGAGGAAGTTTGGAGCTCTGTTAGAGTGACTATTGGGTTCTTGGTCACCTCCCTGACCAAGGCCCTTCTCACCAGTGTTGGTGGTTCGAAATGTATTCCAATTAATAATGATGGAGGCCACTGTGTTCTTAGGGACCTTCAATGCTGCACACATTTTTTGGTACCCTTCCCCAGATCTGTGTCTCAACACAATCCTGTCTTGGAGCTATAAGGGCAATTCCTTCGAACTCATGGCTTGGTTTTTGCTCGGAAGAACCCTAAAGAAGGCACAGTGATGCCGAAACGTTGGTGATTTCCCCAATAAATTACTGGGAATTTATATATAGTGTGTGACTGTGTGGCTTTTGGTTTTTGCTCTGACATGCACTGTCAACTGCGGGACCTTATATAGACAGGTTTGTGCCTTTCCAAATCATGTCCAATCAATTGAATTTACCATAGGTGGACTCCAATCAAGTTGTAGAAACATCTCAAGGATGATCAATGGAAACAGGATGCACCTGAGCTCCTGAGCTCAATTTCGAGTCTCATAGCAAAGGGTCTGTATACTTATGTAAATAAGGTATATATGTTTTTATTTATAATACATTTTCAAAAAACCTGTTTTCACTTTGTCATTATGGGGTACTGTGTGTAGATTGATGAGGATTTATTTTTTATTTAATCAATTTTAGAATAAGGCTGTAACGTAACAAAATGTGGAAAAAGTCAAGGGGGGGGTCTGAATACTTTCCGAATGTACTGTAACAAGCCACTGCCACGTGACTCACTGTCTGTAGGAGCGAACCATAATAAGACGGTCATCGCAACAGCCATAGCTTATGTGTGTGTTTCTGTGTGTGTGTTTTCACACTCCGAGAGAGGACATTTATGTTGTGCATTTCAACATTTATTCATATTATTACAAATTATTACAAACAAAAATGTAAAGAAAAAAAGTATTTTATAAATCGCTCTGGCACTTAGTGGCTGGCTGGGGCCTGCAATTACTCTACAATAAATTCAACCTTCTTTACCAGGGTCTGAGAGACAGAAAACCAAATAGACTATACATTCAATCAATCTGACCTATCAAAACAGTACACTAAGTAAATCTGACCAATCACTGATGAAAAACTAGAGTAAGAGTCACATCTGCCGATTTAACGAGACACGGGCTATTGAGTGACCTGTTGATGATGACACCCATGTAACAGATGCAATTATGGTAGTTTGTTAGTTAGAGGAGAAAAACGTCAAGCTTTTGAAAATCTGAAACACAGTGCGTATGACTAATTGAATCTTGTGTGTTTGGTATGCCAGCCGTAATATATCACAGACCTCTGAATCAGAGTGTAAATATATCACAGAGCTGCGAGGGCTGACTGCTGGCCTGGCCAACCAAGCACTGACTGTTACACTGTGACCTGGATACATTTTGTTTGGACATCTAGATATCAGAAGGCTCTCTATCTAGATTTTATTGGTTAAAGGAGAAGGAAATATCCAATGCAAGATAATACATGATATCCTGTAGCTATAAGCTCTCTGATGTTCTAGAGACAAATATGTGCTTTTATGTTATTTCAGGGAGGCACACACCCCATGGTTGTGTCGCTAGCAATGTTCCCTGAACGTTGTGATAATTCTGTAGAACTTCCAGCCCGCGTTTGCTGTGAACACTGAGGCTGTACCCGCTTTAAGTTACAGTTTTAACAGTGGCCATGTAGGCTACTGTGGCTATTTGATCATAATGTAGGCCTACCAGAGTGACCTACCATAAAAAAAACAAAGGAGAAAATGCATCCCATAACATTTTAACATGGAAATAGCTGTTCTATCATTCAAGCTACAGTAGCAGCCAATGTGCTGTGTTCAATGTAGGCCTAAGTTCCTTGAGTCTTTTGAAAAAAAAACTTGCAGGGCTTGACATTAACCTGTTTATCCACTTGTCCTTCAGACAATAAGGTGACTGAAAATGTTGTTGTGTTGTTTGATGCAAGAAACCACTTTACAAAATAAATGCATTATTATTCCCACAATTATTACAGAAAATCAGACAAATTATGCTACCCTCTGCCGACTGGTTATTTAGCTTATTCAAGCCTGTCTCAAAATACAACGCTGCCCCTTTCAGACAAAAGATGCTCTTTACCTGACTCTCTTTTCAAAGATGTCTAGAAAGGTATGCATTTTGTGCTCTTGTAGGAAGCAATCACTACGCAATTGCTGACTACAAATGATCTATAGCTGGGCTAATAACTCACTAACTAGCAAAGGATATTAACAAAATGTGCACACGTGGCTACATGCAGCTCTCGTTTTTATCTCAAAACAAGCGCATCTACTCACGACCACTCATTCTGTAAACACAATCCAGATCAAAGTAAATGGCACAGATCCATGTATGGCAATAGTCTATTTGCATATAGGCCTACTGCGTCTCTGATTGTTTATGCCGCACTGGTCTGTGTAGAGTTCAGGCTGAATAGCGCGTGTCAATGCAATAGAATCCTACTCCATTCTGCCTACAACAAAATCGCTTGCATAGTTCGTTTTGTTTCGGTATGTTGCATTGAGAGTTGCTAATATTGCGTGAATTAAAAAATGTAAGCCTATGCAACATTAACCAATTAAAACTGTACTGTAGCAATGAGGTTTGTGTAGTCCCTGTGGCTCAGTTGGTAGAGCATGGTGTGTGCAACGCCAGGGTTGTGGGTTGGATTCCCATGGGGGGCCAGTACAAAAATGCATGAAATGTATGCATTCACTACTGTAAGTCGCTCTGGATAAGAGCGTCTGCTAAAATGTAAATGGAGTAAGCTGTAGGCCCAATACAATATCACCGCATATTGGCTTTGCTTGAATTGCCTTGCCAATGCATTGTTGTTCGGGCCATTTAAAAAAAAAAAAAAGTATTTCAAAATTTGAGATAGTCCATATGATCACATCTGTAATAGATCTGTTGTTGTATTACTTGTGAAAGCACAGCTGAGTGAGCAAATATTTAAATCATTTACTTTTTATTTCTATTTTACTGGGTTTATGGTGCCTGCATCTGATGGTCAGTCTCAGCGGAAGGAGGGAGAGAGCAGGGTCTGCCTCAACATCCCTCCTCTCTCCCTTTCCGCCACTCACACTGACCAAAAAGTGACACCGTCTTTCAGATGGCGAAACTCGAGTTGCATCGCATTATTTCTACTTCATGCACAAATTCACGTTGTCACTACTATGAACAGAGAAAGTGAAATATTCCTTGATATTAAAAAAGATCCAAGCCGCTAATAATAACAACAACACAAGCCTATAGATACACTTCCCTGCTTATTCATTACTGCTGCAGTGCTTGTTGTAGGAAGAATGTGCTTTTTATAGCATACAAAAGTGTTGAATACAAAGGTTTGACAGTGCTAAGTAAGAGCTAAAAGATGAACACACTCATAGAAACAGCATATCTTTGCTATATTCGTTGACGGTCTCTCTCTAGTCATGGTTTTAAACTTTTAGAAATCTCACAGCATCAACTTTGCTTCCGTAGCTTTCTTTTATGCCTGCTACGTTATTCCAGACACGGTCATCTGAGCCATTTGATTGGCCAGAGGTAGGCCTATAGTGCACTTGATTTGCTCTCTGGGCCTGTGTTTGTACCTTCAGACACATGAAATGGTTCAGAATGGCAACAGTTTGCCTACCCGGCACGCAGGGCAGCAGAATCGGGTGCATCTACCGACAACAGCCCGAGACAAAATAAATAAAATATTAACACAATGCTTTATCGTTGTGTTTTTTTGCGGAAATGTTTGGCGATTGACTAGGAATGCCTTGAAGATCGGCCAGCCGATCGCGATGACTGGTTGGTGACCACTGCTCTAGAAAGTTGAGTGAAGTTCAATCTGGTGCTTCTCTCTGTGGGCTGATATTTCTGCGTGGCAGTCCCGGGGCTACTGCGTGCGCGCTCGCAGCTTAGAGGGAACATTGGTCTCTAGTTGGGTTTTAGATCAATATGCCGCTTGTACTAACTCATTACTGATGGACTGTTTGATGCTCTCCATTTGTTATTCCTTTCTATAGCTAGTCTCTCGCTGGGCTGGTAATGACCAGATCTGTCTGTAATCAAAGACAGATCTGGGATCAGATATATGCTCTGAGTGTTGGGTTACACATGTGCACAACAGGCCCCTGATAGACAGAGAGAGATAAAGAGAGACAGAGGGAGAGAGCTAGCATCAGTGAGAGAAAGACTTAGAGAGAGACCGAGAGAGGGAGAGAGACAGAGAGTGCACTCTCACGCCTTCTCCAGTCCTCCTCACATACCAGAGAAAAACCACACGCTAGCCAGAAAATAAGGACAGCGAGAGAGAAAAAGAGAGAAATTGAGAGAGTAAGACAAAGAGAGAGAGAAAGGAATTAGAGAGTCAAAGTAAAAACTTGGAACATTGTGCACACCACTTATTCCCAGTGAGAGGTTCCTGAAAGATTAGAATGCTGTGGTGTTGAAATAGTGGGGTTGTGCTGGTTTGACAGACAGCCCACTGGGCACAGACATCAGTTCCACAAGTTATCAACTAACGTGAATTCAACATGAAGTCAACAAAACATTTCAGCATGTTATTGGTTTTAGGTACCAAAAAAAAAGACACAATTCCCATATGTTGACTTTTTGCAAATCCAGTCAGTTTTCTACATTAATTCATCATATAGATTTTATGTTGCTGAAATGATGTTGAAACAACGTTAATAAAAGATATGTTTTAATTGAAAAAAACTTGATTCAACCAGTTTTTGCCCAGTGGGAGGTGCATCTAGATAAAGTAAGCATCTATGACTGATCTGTTAGGATCCTGCAGTGTATATTGTGTGATTGGTTGTAGAGAGAAAGATGAAGACCGGGAGCAGAGCAACACCTGACTCTCATCAACATCCGACTTCTATCTATCTATCTATCTATCCATCCATCCATCTCACTCACTCAGACCCGTACTGCAGTGCTGACTGAGTGAGGTCATAGGTAATGGCCCTACATTTAACTCACAGGACTTTTTAAATCCTGCATGGGGATACTTAAGTGGCATGAGCTCATGTTTTTCTGCAATCCTTCTCCCCGACCGGGTCTTGTGAGTGAAATCACTGGCCTGTGAGTCTCAGAAATGGCAGTAATCCCATTTTAAAACATATTTCGAAGTTGAACTTTTTCTTTAACAACTTTGCTCAAGTAGCCTCCACCCCTGTGAAAATATTTTCACTGCCTATGAAACATTAGAATTGAACCAGCAAACTCCTTGTTAAAGAGGATGCTGAGCCCCTGCTGTGGATGTTTTGCAGGGCAGGGGTGGACTGAATTTCTTATGGGTAGGTACAGTATATAACATATCTGACCCAGTCCAGCTCAGTTCAGCTCAGGGTCGTGTTCAAAAGGCACAAAACGTAAGAAAGCGGTTCGGAAATGGAATGAATCGGGGACTTTCCATTTGAAGTCATCCAATAAGAAAAGTTAATTGTTGTTTTTGCTACGTGTGCCCTAATGAACACAACCCAGCTCAGCCCAGGCCATGCAGTCAGAATTGGGTAATGCTGTTTGTAAATACCAGCCCGATTATCCCTAACGAGGGCCTAATAGGAACCAGATGAATGCTTATTTAATTTGTCAGAAAAAAGTTAGGGAAAGAGAAAAGGAAGGCCAGCTTTCCCCAGAGCTCTGCTCCCGGCAGGATGAAGCATCGCAAGAGGAATAAAACACAGGCCCCTCTGGGCACAGAGGGCACAGAACATATGTTCTGTCTAGTTTTGATTTACATTTGGTTGAGTTGTCAATGATTGTGAATTCAACGTGAAATCAACAAAAATATCACCATGTCATTGGCTTTTAGGTTTAAAGGTTTGGTGAAAAAAAGACAAAATTCCCTCATGTTTATGACTTTTTTGAAATTCAATAAGTTTTCCACATTGATTCAACATTATCACATAGAATGTTCTGGATGAAATTACGTGGAAACAACCTTGATTCACCAGTTATTGCCCAGTGGAGCGTGCCAATTTGTTGCGTAACGTTTAGCCTTTTTATACCATGTATACAATATAGACAGACATTTCACAAAGTAGGGGATGTACAGACCGAATATGTCTTAAATGTTTGAAATTTTAATATTCTACAGTAGGCTATTTCTGGAAACATTTTGTCAGTGTCCCTCAGTACAAATAATGTGCTACCCAAATGTTTTTCAAACCATAAAATCTCGAACATTCAGAACATTCAAAGCCACTAACTGTTCATTGGATGCAGTGTCCTAAAGTGGCCTTACTCCCAGATTGTACTGTTCTTAACTTAATCATATGGTGGCCAGGCAGAAACACACAGAGAGAGTGACTAACTGTTGTTTTGACAGCACAGCAGTGGACCAGAGGTTATGAGAACTGGTTTAAAGAGATTCTCCCGTACTTTTGCCAGTAGTTATAAAAGTAGCACTTGAGCAAAAAGTGGTCCCCGAAAATTGTGTACTATGGCACATACACTAGCAGTCAAAAGTTTGGGCACACCTAATCATTCAATGGTTTTCTTTATTTTTACTATTTTCTACATTGTAGAATAATAGTGAAGACATCAAAACTATGAAATAACATATGGAATCATGTAGTAACCAAAAAAGTGTTAAACAAATCAAAATATGCTTTTGCCTTTGCCTTGATGACAGCTTTGCACACTCTTGGTATTCTTTCAATCAGCTTCACCTGTAATGCTTTTCCAACAGTCTTGAAGGAGTTCCCACATATGCTGAGCACTTGTTGGCTGCTTTTCCTTCACTCTGCGGTCCAACTCATCCCAAACCATTTCAATTGGGTTGAGGTCGGGTGATTGTGGAGGCCAGGTCATTTGATGCAGCACTCCATCACTCTCCTTCTTGGTCAAATAGCCCTTACACAGCCTGAAGATGTGTTGGGTCATTGTCCTGTTGAAAAATAAATGATAGTCCCACAAAGCACAAACCAGATGGGATGGCGTATCGCTGCAGAATGCTGTGGTAGCCATGCTGGTTAAGGGTGCCTTGAATTCTAAATAAATCACAGTTACCAGCAAAGCACCCACATACCATCACACCTCCTCCTCCTCCATGCTTCAAAGTGGGATCCACACGTGCAGAGATCATCCATTCACCTACTCTGCGTCTCACAACGATCATTGCTCGTCCATTGCTCATGTTTCTTGGCCCAAGCAAGCCTTTTCTTCTCATTGGTGTCCTTTAGTCGTGGTTTCTTTGCAGCAATTTGACCATGATGCATTTATTTGGGCTGAAATCTGAGCTGCAGCTAACTCTAATGAACTTATCGTCTGCAACAGAGGTAACTCTGGGTCTTCCTTTCCTGTGGCGGTCCTCATGGGAGCCAGTTTCATCATAGTGCTTGATGGTTTTTGTGACTGCATTTGAAGAAACTTTAAAAGTTCTTGACATTTTCCGTACTGACTGACCTTCATGTCTTAAAGTAATGATGGACTGTCATTTCTCTTTGCTTATTTGAGCTGTTCTTGCCATAATATGGACTTGGTCTTTTACCAAATATGGCTATCTTCTGTATACCACCCCTACCTTGTCACAACACAACTGATTGGCTCAAATGCATTAAGAAGGAAATAAATTCCACACATTAACTTTTAAGAAGGCCCACCTGTTAATTGAAATGCATTCCAGGTGACTACCTCATGGAGCTGGTTGAGAGAATGCCAAGAGTGTGCAAAGCTGTCATCAAGGCAAAGGGTGGCTACTTTGAAGAATCTAAAAACACTTTTTTGGTTACTACATGACTCCATATGTGTTACTTCATAGTTTTGATGTCTTCATTATTATTCTACAATGTAGAAAATAGTAAACATAAAGAAAAACCTTTTGGATGAGTAGGTGTGTCCAAACTTTTGACTGGTCATTTCACTCACTCACTCACTCACTCACTCACTCACTCACTCACTCACTCACTCACTCACTCACTCACTCACTCACTCACTCACTCACTCACTCACTCACTCACTCACTCACTCACTCACTCACTCACATACATACATACATACATACATACATACATACATACATACATAGCATTTACATAGCATTTACATAGCAGGGTAGGATAACTAATGTGGCAGGTTAGGATAATTAACATGGCAGATTAGGTGAATTAGTCTGGCAGGTTAGGAGGATAAGGGTTAGGCTTAGCTACAATGCTACAGTTGCCAACAACAGTTGTCCTCGACGCGAAAGAAATGGCCAATGACCAATGGCGAGCATCAATGGGTGTATATACAGTATATTACATATACATCACATGCGACTCGTAATAATACTAAGCAGTTATCCTATAAAAAAGTATATGACGCCATAAGATAAATAGCAATATGAAAGCGACTATGTGAACCATGTTCAATCAGTTATTATGCATTTAGCTGACTAAGATTAAAGAATGGTCATGAGAATGGAGTTCTAAATACAAGTATTATTTAATAACTTTGTAAAATGAATCGATTCACATACAGTACAAGGCATGAAGGTTAAGTTACAAAGCATTATCTCCAATCAGATATCAGAGCTACAGGATGTAACCGCTGCTTCTCAACATCAACACAGAGAATGCTGAATTCCGAAGACAACACAGAGGAAATTCTTGGATACAGTTGATAAGAGTCACTTCGGGGGCTGGGCCGCAATACATACCGTAATTTCCGGACTATTGAGTGCACCTGAATATAAGCCGCACCCACTGAATTAAAAAAATATAAATATTTTGAACATAAATAAGCCGCACATGTCTATAAGCCGCAGGTGCCTACCGGTACATTGAAACAAATGAACTTTACACAGGCTTTAACAAAACACGGCTTGTAACAAAAATAAATAGGCTTTAACGAAACACGGCTTGTAACAAAAATAAATAGGCTTTAACTAAACACGGCTTGTCACAAAAAATAAAAAATTTGCAGTAAGCTTTAGTTGTCTTTTTGCACTGAGTCAATTCCTCACGCTGCTGTTTCCAACGTCTTATCATCGACTCATTAAGACCAAGCTCCCGTGCAGCAGCTCTATTTCCTTTTCCAACAGCCAGATCAATCGCCTTCAACTTGAAAGCTGCATCATATGCATTTTTCCGTGTCTTTGCCATGATGAGGGTGACAAAATGACTAACGTAATCAGAATGATGGGAAGTTTGAGAGTGCTCGATTTAATCTAAACAGTAAAAAAAAAGTTGTTTGACCTTAACCCGTTCGGCAATTTCATTGGTCTAATGAAAGCTTCATGCCGCCAAAAAACTGAGCACGTTTTTTGGAGAATTTTTTTTTGAAAGCAGGAAAAATCCATATATTAGCCGTGTCATTGTTTAAGCCGTGAGGTTCAAAGCGTGGGGAAAAAGTTGCGGCTTATAGTCCGGAAATTACGGTAACTTGACATCAAGAAACGGCAATATTAGAAAACACCTCTAATTGCAGTCTGCAATTACACCCTAATCAAAATGTAGGGAAAATGCTGTGGCACAGCTTCAAGAAAACGGTCGCTTTCAAACTAGAGGTTTCGTGCCTAATTGAAGGTAGCTAAGACAGTAGTTCTGCTCATAGATTATGTATGTATGTACTACACATTGACATATCCATCCCACCAAAAATAAAAAATAAAAATACTTTCTTAGACGCCAAAGTACCGGAGCATGCCATTAATGTTAGTGAACCGCAGCTCCCAGAAAGACAGACCGAGAGAGGCTTGATGTTAGTGAACACAGCTCAGCGAAAGACACACAGAGGAAGAGATTCCCTTAACATTTATAGGGATCGGCAAAGCTTTGATCCTTCCTAACAATAAACTTGAGTCTTTTATTGTTTGAATGCTGTGGTTAGGTGTGTGCGTGTGCGTAGTTCAGTCATTGAGTTCTACAGATGTGCCCTTTATGGAAAATAATGGGAGCAGAGACCGTGCCTCTAACCCCCCCCCCCCCCTACTATTCCACCCTCTCCCTCCACTCACCCCAGGCCCCTTTACACAGTAACGTTACAGTCCCATCCTGCCAACTGATGGTTCAGTGCAGTCAATGGGGCCCTCGGGCACAGCTCTGTGTCCCTTTGATTTATTTGCATAGACAATAAAGGAGGGCATGGTTCCAGCACACACACACACACACACACACACACACACACACACACACACACACACACACACACACACACACACACATATATATAGTATACATCAGATAGATACTGGACACGTGTCCACGCATGCATTACTGTAGAGTACTGTAGAATACAATAGAGTAAAATATTATGTGACTTCACTTACTGTCCATCCGAAGATGGAAATTAGCCTTTGGCATCACTTCAAAAAGAACACATGTTTACATCACAGCACACGTCATATATCCATTCATCCATCCGTCCATTGATCCATGATGAATCTGACATCAGTGCTATACTAGTAGACCTTTTCATACTGTACATTACATGGCATACTCTGCACAGTATCTTAAACATATGCATACATACAGTCCATCCATTTCAGACACCGAGGTCAAGTTCAGCCAGGCTCTTCATGGGTTTACATATTTTACATTACAACCCTCCTGTCTCGTCACACACAACACAAGCCACACATGTTGTCGTGCTAACACGCATGTTGATCAGAGAAGGTGTTTACAGCGTAAATGTGTTTGTTCACCACGCTAATTACAAGGGTAACACTGTCGTACCCACCATATGCCACCATACAGTACCACCTGTTGCCATCTCTCTCCTGTTGCCATCTCTTGGACCTATTGGGCATTGCACTCTTCAATGAGAAGCACAGTTTCTACTTGGTTTGTGAGTTCAACCGTAGTCTGACACACACACGTCCACTCACACGCACGCGTGCACACACTTTTTTTACGCTGCTGCTTCTATCTGTTTATTATCTATGTCAGTTTATGTACATATTACCTCAATGACCTCAACTAACCTGTACCCCTGCACATTGACTTGGTACCGGTATCCACTGTATATATAGCCTCGTTAATGTTATTTTATTGTGTTACTTTTTATTTATTTTTTACTTTAGTTTATTTAGTAAATATTTTCTTAACTCTTGTTTTTCTTAAAACTGCATTGTTGGTTAAGGGCTTGTAAGTAAGCATTTCACTGTACTACACCTGTTGTATTCGGCGCATGTGACAAATTTTATTTGATTTGACACACAGTCACACACACACCTATATACACAGACAGGTAAATGTTTATGGCCCTGGTACCCTATCCCTATCTGTTCTGTTTGTCAGCTGGGCTTCATTCACAAAACTGTTCCGCCGGCGGCGTTTCCTCCCTCCGATTTCTATTTGGGGCGAAAACACATCATTTTGTTCAATCAGTTTATGTTTGTTTTTTCAAAACTGTTCTCCCTGTTCGGCCGAAATGAATTCAAGCGAAGAGAGAGAAACTCTGGGAAAGATTTGGTTACACGTCTGCGAGAGACAAAAGCGGCCGGTGGGAGGGTTCATGACAGTTGGCAGTGGTTTGGAGAGAACTCGATACCATAATTTAGACCCTCCATAAACACACTGAATCAGAGACAGATTTACTCTGTGAAATATGGCTCTGGGAACAGCGGCACTTTTCCACAAAGCAGACCTTTCCCTGTAACATGAAATGCATGCTTTTATGATTACGTGCAATGTGTTTATGGTTGCTTACACAAACCTATGGAAAGTATTTAGTTGAACGTAACAGCACGGACTGTGTAGATGAACTGTCATAAATTAGAAGAGCAGCTATTGACTGTCTAGTCTGAAAGATTGTGATGTAATCAACTCTATTTAAAAATAACATGTTAGAGTTAGTAGGGTAAGGGTGTGTGTGTGTGTGTGTGTGTGTGTGTGTGTGTGTGTGTGTGTGTGTGTTCACCTTGTACTTATATATCCTGTTTCGACCCTCAGACTTAGCAAAAGATGACCTAGCGAAAGAGTAGCTTAGTGGGATTATTTCCTGACGCTCCAGCAGAAATCAAGCCTTTTCCAATCAGACAGCTAATAGTCAGCAGACAGCACAGCACAGCACAGCAGCAGCATGTAACTACAAATGGTTAGCTCATCTTCTCTCTCTCTCTCTCTCTCTCTCTCTCTCTCTCTCTCTCTCTCTCTCTCTCTCTCTCGCTCTTTTTCTTTTTCTCTCACTCACCATATTACCTCATCTTCTCCCTATGTATTTGTCTCTGTCTCTGTCTCTCCCTCCCACCCTCCTCTCTCTGATCCTGCCTCCCGGTGGAGAGTAAGGGGAGCTGGGGTGAGGTGTGTGTGGAGGCGGAGGCTCAGAAAGGTTCATTTGTCGACTGAGATTGACACAGGAAGATATTGATTGGAGCAGCAGGAGAGACAGGGGCGGGGGTGTTTCACCTCCTCTGATTCATATATGATAGATTACTATGTGTTGGTGTGATGGAGGTTGTCAGAATGGTTGGACGTGGGGGGGGGGATATGTCTGTCTCTTTATTCACCCCTGTATTGATATGATCTGTGATCTGTCAGGAAAAGAGAAGGTGAAAAGAAAGGCTACTGCTACCGTCTAAAGGGACGACTGAAAATCGCTCTGGATAAGAGCGTCTGCTAAATGACTAAAATGTAAAATGTAAATGTAAAATATCGCCTGGATAATTGACCTGAAATGGCTTCCTAATCACTCTCAGTCGCATTGTGTCTACAGCTAAAATGACTCTTGAGGGAATTCCTCAACTAGGCCATCAGAGAGCCATCGAAGCTCTATTTGTTTTCTTACTTGATTCGTTGATGGAGTCACTCTCTCTCCTCTGGAAGTGCCTATTGTCCTCCCTACTCGCCATTACTACAGACAGAAGATGCATGACTATATATGGAGGGTGATGATTGAGTGGAGGAGATGCAGAGATGGAGGAGCTCAATCAGATGTTTATAGGATTTGAAGATGTGGTCTTTAACTTCTTAAGTACACTAGTCATCCTTTTGTTCTGCAAGTGAGTTTGTGATGAAGGTAACATATCCCCCCTCGTCTTCCCAACTCCCCCCCCCCCCCCCCCCCCCCCCCCCCCATACTCCTCTCTGTTTGGCTCCCAGGCCTCATCTGGTGCAACAAATCTTAATGGAATGGAGTGGTACTTAGCTCTTTTTTTCTCTCTCCTCTCTCTCTCTCTCTCTCTCTCTCTCTCTCTCTCTCTCTCTCTCTCTCTCTCTCTCTCTCTCTCTCTCTCTCTCTTTCTCCCTCTAACTCTAACCTCCCAATCCCCAAATTTTCTGCTTTAATCTTAGCATTGATGTTGAGTGCCCCCGCTTTCCCTCCCTCCTAGACTTAGGTAATTTCCTGTCTGGCTGACTCACAGCAGTCACACCTCTGAATGGAGGGGGCGTTATGAAAGAGTGGATGGAATGAGCGGTAAAAAAGGGTGTGGTATGTCAGATCTGTGTCCATACTAGTCCACGTTGGCCTCAGCCTCTTTCTATCTCCCTCCCTCTCTCTCTCTTTTATACACACACACATACACCGCCCTTCCACAGACACACACGCAGACAAGTATCTCTCTCATCCGCTCGTTGTCCCTTTCGTCTGTCTAATCGTGTGACAATCTTGAAATTCCCAGATGCTTGACAATCTTGAAATTCCCAGAACTGAGCTGGCAGCGTTCCTTTCCTGTCTAGTCCCTACCCAGTAGCCGTAGTGTTAGCTACATCAGCTGCCTGAGTCAGGGCACTGCTGCCCTCTCTGGGAGTATCACTCTGCGCTATTGACCAGAGCTCCAGGCTAGGGGCCATCCGTCACAGTCTGCCCAGGGAAAGGTTCACGTCCGGGGGTCGGGTATCACAGACAGCCTGGGTCAGGAAGACCGGCGCTGGAACTACTGATCCCAGGCCAAAGAACGCTCCATGAGTCCGGATTCGGTTCCAGTTTATTAAGTCACCCGTTCAGTAAATAGTACGGTCTGGTACATCTGAGTTCCACATGGTGAGAATACGCCATCCAGTACCTAGCAGGGGGTTGATATAAAGCATGAGGTTAATGTGGCGTCGACAGAGAGGTGGACTTCTCCATTCATTGATTACACCCAGTAGGTTAGTATCCAGCTACAGAAGATGTTGTGAGACCATGCTGCCCTGCATTAGTTACACTATTGATTACTCTCTTCCCCCTACAAAATACATGACATCAGCTGTGTGTGTTCTACTCAGAGAGAAGCAGTAATTCTAACAAGTAAGAGCAGCCAATAGCCTCTTTAACCTAGCATCAGTCTCTGGTCGTATGAACTACAGCATCCAGATACCAAGTGTTTGTGTTTTCTGGGTTTGTATAAATCCTGTTTTATTCGTACCTCTTTCCCACTTGGCATAATTAAGCCCAAACAACAAATGTAGAAGTACTGTAAATACCCATGGAAACGCAGCGATGCCTGTAACCAAACACTGCCTGCGGCGGCGATGGCTCCCTAAGCCCTAGCGTGTGACCCGCTATTTTCCACCACTGCTGTGTTCTGCCCCCATCTAGGCTCAGTGTGTGTGGGTGTGTGGGAGTGTTTATGTGTGAGAGCTATAGATGTTGTGTTGCAGGGGTTGTGGGCAGCAGCATATGGGTTAGTGTTTGATTGGGTCTGTTTTTCTGGTCGTCATTGCGAGCAAGGAAGGTGATGTGCCATAGGGGCTCTTTTTGGAGCGCAGTGGGGTTGTCAGGCAGGCTGGAAAGTGTACGTACCCCTGATGGGAGGCTGGCACAGGGAGAGAGCCCCCCTCCTACCGCCTTTCCCCCCACCCACCAACGTTACACTACTTCATCCTCCACTCACATACCACTGGCACCCTGCTCTGCCTCCTCATCTGGGATGGATTTAACAGAGAAAAGGATGGCGAGAGGGATAGATGGAGAGAGGGAGGAATAGGGAAGAGATAGGGAGGGGGCATGATGCTTGATGAGAGAGGGGGAGAAGTAGAAATTGAAAGACGATATCCACCCCTCACCCTCTCGGTGACGTCCTCGTGTTACCATGGCAACCGAAGTCGACTGACAGATTGAGGCAGTGAAGAAATGGTTGATCTAGCTGGTATTGGATCAATGATGGATTATATGTACGTATAGCCCGTAAGGATCTGCACATATTGCATTGCATTGGGGTTACTGATTCAGAGTGCTGTCACAGGTTCCGTTTTTTTTTTTCTTCCCTTGGGTTACTGCTGGAGGACAACCTTGTCTTGTGCTCTAGTTTCCAGGTTACCCTAATTATTACTTATTGGTTTCACCTGGTTTTGATGACCTTCTCTGTTCACCTGGTTGCCTTGCTATTTAGGTTCCTCTGTTGCTTGTATCTGTGCTCAGGTCTTATCTTTTGTTTAGTGCACTCTTGTGCTGTTGCCTTGTTTTTGTCAAGACTAAGTAAAGAGCTGAATTTACGTTTACCTCTGCTTGCTGTGTTTCTCAGCGACTGGGTTCGAGTTCGTACAAGCATCATTGTAACAGGAGATCTAAGCCAACAATGGACCCAGCAGAGATTTCTCCGTCGTCCGAGGAACATGCTGAACTCCACCCTTTACGGTCGGCTGTCACCCACCATGGAACTGTGATTGGCCGCCATGAGGCGTGGCTGCAGGCATTGTCGGATGATTTAAGAACTCTTGTGCCCACTCTTCATTCAGCCTTTCTGAACGGACTCAGCGAGGTTCTCAAGGATGAACTGGCTTCCCGGGACAACCCTGACACTCTAGATGAGCTCATCGTTCTGGCCATCCGGATTGACAACCGGCTCCGGGAACGTCGTCGTGAGAGGACGGAGGGATTCCAAGTGGTCTCCAGTGTTTCGGGTCCCGCTGAGGGAGTAGATTCTTTGGGTGTCCCACAGCCCTATGCTGCGCCTGCTTGTTCTGTACCACGTCAGAGTTCTCAATTCGGCTCTGGTTCCCCTTCATATCCTTCAGAGGAGCCGACGCAATTGGGATGCACCAGGTTTCCGCTCTGGAGAGAAGGCGCAGGATTAACGGGCAACTCACCACTCCAGGGAGCTACGTTTTTTTTTAAATTGGACTTCTGCGAGTCAGACAGGGAGACGAGTGGAAAACAGCGTTCAACCCTCCTAATGGATATTATGAGTACCATGTCATGCCGTTTGGACTTACTAATGCTCCAGCTGTTTTCCAGGCCCTGGTTAATGACGTGCTGCGCGACTTCCTTCACCAGTTCGTCTTTGTATACCTGGATGACATTCTCATCTTCTGTCGGTTTTCTTCTGCACCCATTCTAGTTCATTCTAGTTCCTTCTCTTCGTGGTAGGGGTGGATGCCTCTGACGTTGGCATGGGTGCGGTTCTGTCTCAATGCTTGGCTAAAGACCAAACTCTTCACCCTCGTGCCTTCTCCAGACGTCTCACTCCAGCGGAGAGGAACTATGATGTCGGCAATTGGGAGATGCTTGTGGTCAAACTGGCTTTGGAGGAGTGGCGGTACTGGTTGGCGGGTTCGGAACATGCTTTTACGGTTTGGACGGTCCACAAGATCCTGGCCTACATCCAGGAGGCTAAACACCTCAATCCCAACAGGCTCGTTGGGCTCTTTTTTTCACTCGGTTCAGATTCACGGTATCTTACCACCAGGGGTCTAAGAATGTGAAGCTGGATGCCATGTCTCGCCAGTTCCCTAGCTCCAGTGAGGATTGGCCACTTGGATCCATCATCCCCAAGTCGCTCATCCTCGCGCCGGTGTCCTGTGGTATAGAGACTGTAGTGAGGGAGGCGCAAGGTAGGGAGGCAGTTCCTGACAAGCTGAGGGACTATTGTGTACAATGTTATATAGTATTTGTTAATGCTACACTTTAAGTTAATTAGCTCAATTCAAATATTTTCTGTCTGTACTGCACCCATTCAAGCATACATACTCATGTGACCGACGGGCTGGATTCGGTCTTGTGTAGCAAAATTTGAAATTGTATTTTTTTTTTACATTGGATGAAAGTAGAGACTCACCTAGAAAATGGTATATCATACACTACAGTTGAGGAACAATGGGAAAGTAATTCTGCTTTGAAAGTTGATAAACTTGATATACTTTTGAGAAAATGACCCTTGAACGTTTTGGTGAACCTACTAGGAGAGCTCTTCTTTGTCTACACCCATTCAGCATCGTTCACACCCTCTTAAGCCTTAGCTCCACCCATCTCTTTAAGGATTCACATGTGACGCCATATACTAAACAACCAAAGATTTCAAGACTTAAGGCTGGTTTATATTACATCTATCGACAGTTGTCGCAGTGACATCATGAACATTCTGTTGTCGTCCGACATAAAACTTCTTGTCATTATGAAAAAGTATAAATACAAAAACTACGGGCTGCATGACATCAGCAGCCTGGTGGTCCGAAACAGCATAACTAGTGTATTTGTCACGACTTCCCCCGAAGTTGGTTCCTCTCCTTGTTCGGGTGGCGTTCGGCGGTCGGCGTCGCCGGTCTTCTAGCCATCATCGATCCACTTTTCATTTTCCATTAGTTTTGTCTTGTCTTCCCACACACCTGGTTTCAATTCCATCATTACATGTTGTGTATTTAACCCTCTGTTCAACCCCCCCCCCCCCCCCCCCCCCCGGAATTGTTTATTGTAAGTGCTTGTGCACGTTTATCTGGTGTGCAACTGGGTTTTGTACCCATTTGATTGTTTGTTCTGATTCCGGTGGTTTTTATTATTAAACTGCTCCGTTGTAAACACAGTTTTTGCACTCCTGCGCCTGACTTCTCTGCTCCCCTTACAGTATTTCAACACCGATAAACCGACCCATTTAAAAATGAATTTAGTATATGCCAATCTAACATACCAGGCAACTAAAAGAAAATGTTTTGGTTAGTTTCTAGCTTGTTAGCTGGCTAGCCAGTTCAAATAATGACCATATCATATAGCTGACAACGTCTTCACTTTATCTCATTTGTCTTAATTACATGAAAATAAACTCACAACAAGATCATTATTTACAAGTTAATGGTGAGCCAATTACAGAAAATAGCTTGCGGCTGTGAGTGTGACGAAATAAAAGCAGGGTATTCTGACAGGAGAATTTTAGAACTTGGACACAGGCCAACGAGATAAACGTTATATCCTAATTTGACTTTGGTGCAGGTCATGTTCTTCACATTACCGTCTCTGGTAAACACATACTATATCCAATAAAATAAATAAAAAATTGTCACATGCACAGGATACAGAAGGTGTAGAGAAATGGTTACTTGTATAGTGGAGTCTTTTGTTTAGACATGTAGATAGCTTGCTAAACAATTAACCATAATCTCAACTCATAACGTTACTACCCTGCATGAATCTGCAGGTACCTAACCAACCAGGTTAAATGTTAGCTAGTTAGCTAACATTAGGCTATAACTAGCAATGCAAATGGCTTTGAGATAGTAATAATATTACTACACAGATCAGTAACTCTGATCACTCTTAGCTATGATGTGGGTGTGCCCCAAGGGTCAATACTGGGGCCCCTCCTGTTCAGCCTGTACATTAATGATCTGTCTTCTGTCTGTACTGGGTCTGAAGTTCAAATGTATGCAGATGATATAGTGATATATGTGCATGCAAAGAGCAAACAACAAGCTGCACAAGAACTCACTACTGTAATGGTCCCGGTTACAAAGTGGCTCAGTGACTGGTGTTTGCATCTCAATGTGAAAAAAACTGTCTGCATGTTCTTCACAAAGAGGGCAACATATGCTACTGAGCCAGATGTCTATGTGTCAGGGGAGAAGCTCCAGGTGGAATCTGATTTTAAGTACCTTGGCATCATACTTGATTCCAACCTCTCTTTTAAAAAGCATGTGAAAAAGGTCATTCAAATAACCAAATTTAATCTAGCTAATTTCCGATTTATATGAAATTGACTACAGAGGTAGCAAAACTGGACTTCAAATCTATGATACTCCCCCACTTAACATACTGCTTGACTAGTTGGGCCCAAGCTTGCTGTACAACATTAAAACCTATTCAGTCTGTCTACAAACAGGCTCTCAAAGTGCTTGATAGGAAGCCCAATAGCCATCATCACTGTTACATCCTCAGAAAGCATGAGTTCCTGAGTTGGGAAAATGTTGTGCATGTCTTGTATTCAAGATCCTAAATGTCCTGGCTCCCCCTCCACTCAGTATTTTTGTTAAACAGAAAACCCAAACATATGGCAGCAGATCCACAAGGTCTGCCATGAGAGGTGACTGTATAGTTCCCTTAAGGAAAAGCACCTTTAGTAAATCCGCTTTCTCTGTGAGAGCTTCCCATGTCTGGAATACACTGCCATCAGACACACACAACTGCACCACCTATCACACTTTCACAAAAAGCATGAAGACATGGCTAAAGGTCAATCAGATCTGTGAACATTATCCCTAGCTGTGTATTGCCGCTTTCCATGTTGTCTGTTGTCTGTAGCTTGTGAGGTGTGGAAACACTTTGTTGCTTTTATGGATTTTGTCTTGTTGCTTTTTGTTCTATGTTGCTCTGTCTGTATGCTACGTCTTGCTTGTCCTATGTTGCTCTGCGTGTGCTCACTGCTCAATGATTGTCTATATTGTAATTGTTTTTAATAACCTGCCCAGGCTCTGCGGTTGAAAATTAGCCGGCTGGCTAAAACCGGCACTTTTACTGAAACATTGATTAATGTGCACTGTCCATGTAAAAGTAAAATCAACTCAAACTAACCAGGAAGCTAACATTAGCTAGCTAGCTCACAGTACGCTTTAATTTGAAATTAAAATAACTTTCTGACAAAATTAAAAAAATGTAATATCTGAAAATGTAGCTAGCTATACTATCTTACCCGTGTACATGGATATACGCTTCTCCCTCTCTGTCACATATACTGTATGACATGACATTTACATTACATCACAGTAAATAGAGAGCAGATCACCACCGTGCCTCTGAAGTCAGTACGGTTGCCTTGGCATTTGTTTCCCTGGATACAGTGAAATTGAACATTTTCTGCTTGATTTATATCCCTTGTAGATAATCTACAAACAGAACAGTGGCATTTATGCTTGTCAGCCCAATTTTTATACGCATAATTATGAGCCTTGCGGTGTAAGATTGGACAAATTGAAATAAACAGAATTTTCTTTGATTACTTTCTTTGAGTATTTTACATGGTTGTTAAACATTGCTTGATATTATTAACTGGTGTTTTTGTTAACAGTGTGAGAACAGTAGCACACATTGCCTTTTGCATATTATTGCAGATATATTGGCAGGTTGGAAAATTCCACATCAGACTATAACTCATTTAATGATGAGGATTTGGAGTGAAAAGTGTTTGTTACCTCAGGATCCTCTCTTCCGGTGCTGTGTGGTCTGACTTTATTTGGTTCATATTCAGGTGGTTGTGTCATTCTACTTTTAGTGTTGGCCCTCCAGAATTACATCTTAGAACTAATTTAGTAGGATGGACAAACTCAACTAGCTAGTTTTAAATGGCTCAGTTGGTTGAGCATGATGCTTGCAACACCAACGTTTGTGGGTTTGATTCCTGCTGCGGCCACCCATATGTAAGTCGACGTAAGTCGATTTGGATAAAAGTGTCTGTTAAATAGCATATATATATATATGTATTATTTATTAGTGTTTCCATTCACTTCGGTGAACAGAAAAGGAGAGTGAAGCTATAGCAAAGTAGAGTTACAGCCATAGCCCCTCACATCACGACTTTACTTCCTCGAAGATCCTTTTCCCTTCCCTCTACTTCTCCTTCCTCCCAAGCTCTTCTGTGGTTAGTTCTTGGTCTCTTGTTGCACATTCAGTTTGAAAACAACATCCTAATTAAAGCACCATGGAAATGCGCAGCATGCAGCTTGGCTCTGCTTGGCGAGGGACGTCACCGTTGGAAAATGTTTATGAGCTGTGGCTGGTGTGACGTAGGAACCTTTCACTACCCAGATATTTATCTGCACGTCTTTAATCCAGTCTGATTGTAATAATGGATGTTTAGATACACCCCAATAATATAAATCAGTGGGGTACAATTTAGAAGTTGGTACGGGAGTCTGGAAAATGTCTGGATGTGCTTTTTTCCCGATGTGCTAGAGCCACTAGACTATGAGCAGACGTCAGAAAGGGAAAGTACAGTGAGAGAATAGGGACGATTTCATTTCACATGCAGCTCGTTTGGTAATAAATTCAATGATTTCTTCTGAATGAGACCTAATTGGGTTGTAATCGGTTATGGGTGTACTGTTGTTCTCTCCAGCTCTGCCGTAGCCTATCCAGTATGCTGGAATACTTAGTTTTTTATATTTTATTTAACCTTTATTTAACTAGACACGTGAGTTAAGGACAAATTCTTATTTAAAATGGTGGCGTAGGAACAGTGGGTTAACTGCCTTGTTCAGGGACAGAATGACTGATTTTTACCTTGTCAACTCGGGGATTGTATCTAGCAACCTTTCGGTTACGGGCCCAACGCTCTAACCACTAGGCTACCTGCTACCTGCTGGCTACCTGGACTGGACTGGGGTTCTCTCCTGGGGTTCTCTACCTATTCAGTGTTTCCCAACTCCAGTCCTCTAGTACCCACAACAGTAAACATTTTTACTGTAGCCCTGACAAACATACCTCGATCTACTTGTCAGCTAATCACCAAGGCCTCGATGAGTTGAATGAGGTGTGTTTGTCCAGGGGTAAAACACAAATGTGTACTATTGGGGGTACTCCAGGACTGGAGTTGGGAAACACTGACCTATATGATGGAATACAGTGTTACCACTGGCGATGATCATTCTCTGACCTGTTTGTGTCTCAGCTACTCAGTCACTGGCCTGGCCTAGCCATTGCAGTCTTGTTTGGTTAAGGTTTGAGTCTGCTAAATGGCATATATATACAGTGCCAGTCAAAAGTTTGGACACACCTACTCATTCAAGGGTTTCTCTTTATTTTTACTATTTTCTACATTGTAGAAAAATAGGGAAGACATCAAAACTATGAAATAAGACATATGGAATCATGTAGTAACCAAAAAAGTATTAAACAAATGAAAATATAGTTTTGATTTTAAATTCATCAAAGTAGCCACACTTTGCCTTTATGTCAGCTTTGCACACTCTTGGCATTCTCTCAACCAGCTTCATGAGGAATGCTTTTCCAACAGTCTTGAAGGAGTTCCCCCAATTGCTGAGCACTTGTTGGCTGCTTTTCCTTCACTCTGCGGTCTAACTCATCCCAAACCATCTCAATTGGGTTGAGGTCGGGTGATTGTGGAGGCCAGGTCATCTGATGCAGCATTCCATCACTCTCCTTCTTGGTTAAATAACCCTTACACAGCCTGGAGATGTGTTTTGGGTCATTGTCCTGTTTAAAAACCAGATGGGATGGCATATCACTGCAGAATGCTGTGGTAGCCATGCTGGTTAAGTGTGCCTTTAATTCTAAATAAATCACTGATAGTGTCACCAGCAAAGCACCCCCACATCATCACACCTCCTCCTCCTCCATGCTTCACAGTGGGAACCACACATGCGGAGATCATCCATTCACCTACTCTGCGTCTCACAAAGACACGGCGGTTGGAACCAAAAATTCTCAAATTTGGACTCATCAGACCAAAGGACATATTTCCACCGGTCTAATGTCCATTGCTTGTGTTTCTTGGCCCAAGCAAGTCTATTCTTCTTATTGGTGTCGTTTAGTAGTGGTTTCTTTGCAGCAATTCAACCATGAAGGTGTGATTCACATAGTCTCCTCTGAACAGTTGATGTTAAGATGTGTCTGTTACTTGAACTCTGTGAAGCATTTATTTGATCTGCATCCGAGGTGCAGTTCATTGCCGATTTCTGAGGCTGGTAACTATAATGAAGTTATCCTCTGCAGCAGAGGTAACTCTGGGTCTTCCTTTCCTGTGGCGGTCCTCATGAGTGCTAGTTTCATCATAACGCTTGATGGTTTTTTTCTGACTGCACCTGAAGAAACTTTAGACATTTTCGATATTGTCTTCATGTCTTAAAGTAATGATGGACTGTCATTTCTCTTTGCTTGTCACAATACAACTGATTGGCTCAAACGCATTAAAGAAGGGAAAAAAAATCCACAAATTAACTTTTAACAAGGCACACCTGTTAATTGAAATGTATTCCAGGTGACTACCTCATGGAGCTGGTTGAAAGAATGCCAAGAGTGTGCAAAGCTGTCATCAAGGCAAATATAAAATGTATTTTGATTTGTGTAACACTTGTTTGGTTACTACATGATTCCATATGTGTTATTTCATAATTTTGATGTCTTCACTATTATTCTACAACGTAAAAAATAATAAAAAATAAAGAAAAACCCTTGAATGGGTAGGTGTGTCCAAACTCTTGACTGGTACTCTATATATCAGTGTTTCCACTCACTCAGGTGAACAGAGCAGGAGAGTGGAGCTATAGCACCCCCTTATGGTCACAAAGCATGTAGTCACTCCGTAGTTGTCAAGTGTTGATATTCATATCTCATATGCTTCATTGGAGATATACATGCACGCATAGAGTTGTTTCAGTATTTATGGTTCCAGTTCAACTTGTTTAGGTGCTTTGCCTTTTCTGCCTGTATGTCTACTGATATGAGGTGGAGTGTTGGGGGTTCTTGGAAGCAGCTGTTGTGCCTAGCTCAGTGAGGGCTAACTTTTGGGTGATACAGAGTGGTGGGAGGATAGCAGGGCACTAACCATCAACTTGTCTCCTAGATCAACACAGTATGTGATCTCAAACTAGTTAGCAACCTATTTCTTTCCATTACAGTTCCAGATCAAATTGAAGGCTGCTGCCCAAGTGTAGTTGCATACAGTATGTTTTCCCTATCAGCTACAGTAGCAGCACACCACTTGTGTCTGTGGTCTGTCTGTGCCACTCTCCAGCCCATGTCAGATCCTGGGACAACTTCACAGTGTTAAAAAAAGAAACTCTGACACAACTCTTTATCAACACACTCCCTCCCCCCCACTGCTCATGCCACCCCCCCACAACCCCTCCTCAATGTTGAAAAACGAGGAGGCAGCTCTACTCCGGTTGTGATTGTCATTCACTTCATTCTTGATTGTGTGTTGGACATCAGTGTTGTTGTTCTACAGTTAGACAGCAACTACTATTCTACTGATAGATTTTGAATTATTGTTGTTTATGTTATTACGTTTTTATTCAGTGCTGCTTTATGATGCAGGACTGAATGGGGGGCTCTGTTGCCCCCTGTGAAAAACCTGGCACCATGTCTAACAGTTTCCGCGGTTACCGCACTATTTCTCAGCACCTGAAAGACCTGAAGAAGGAGAACTTCAGCCTGAAGCTGCGGATCTACTTCCTTGAGGAGAGGATCCAGCAGAAATACGAGGACAGCAGTAACGATGTCCACAAGAGGGTGAGTCTCACTGGGGCACCGAGGGACATATGAGAGGGGGTAGGAGCAGTGGCGATTTCCACAAGAGGTTGAGTCTCACTGGGGCACCGAGGGACAGGGGAGAAGGGGAAAGAGCAGCGAAAATGTTCACAAGAGGTTGAGCCTCACTGGGGCACAGAGGGACAGGGGAGAGGGGGTAGGAGCAGCGATGATGTCCACAAGAGGGTCCTACTGCGACATGGAGGGGTGGAGGAGAGGGGTGCAGGAGGGGACAGGGGAAAGGAATTGGGAAGGTGGCCATTTGTCGCAGTTTCATGTGCTGCTTCTGTTGTGTGTGTGTGTGACAGAGAAAGAGGGTGAGAGAGTTTTGGTCTTTGGTCTTTGCTGCATGCTCTAGGTTCATCATACAGTTGTAGTCAGAAGTTTACATACACTTAAGTTGGAGTCATTAAAACTCGTTTTTCAACCACTCCACAAATTTCTTGTTAACAAACTATATTTTTGGCAAGTCGGTTAGGACATCTACTTTGTGCATGACACAAGTAATTTTTCCAACAACTGTTTAGAGACAGATGATTTCACTTATAATTCACTGTATCACAATTCCAGTGGGTCAGAAGTTTACATACACTAAGTTGACTGTGCCTTTAAACAGCTTGGAAATTTCCAGAAAATGATGTCATGGCTTTAGAAGCTTCTGATAGGCTAATTGACATCATTTGAGTCAATTGGAGGTGTACCTGTGGATGTATTTCAAGGCCTACCTTCAAACGTAGTGTCTCTTTGTTTGACATCATGGGAAAATCAAAAGAAAGCAGCCAAGACCTCAGAAAAAAATGTAGACCTCCACAAGTCTGGTTCATCCTTGGGAGCAATGTCCAAATGACTGAAGGTACCACGTTCATCTTTACAAACAATAGTATGCAAGTATAAACACCATGGGACCACGTAGCCGTCATACTGCTCAGGAAGGAGATGCGTTCTGCCTCCTAGAGATGAACGTACTTTGGTGCGAAAAGTGCAAATCAATCCCAGAACAACAGCAAAGGACCTTGTGAAGATGCTGGAGGAAACAGGTACAAAAGTATCTATATCCATAGTAAAACTAGTCCTATATCGACATAACTTGAAAGGCCGCTCAGCAAGGAAGAAGCTACTGCTCCATAACCGGCATAAAAAAGCCAGACTACGGTTTGCAACTGCACATGGGGACGAAGATTGTACTTTTTGGAGAAATGTCCTCTGGTCTGATGAAACAAAATAGAACTGTTTGGCCATAATGACCATTGTTATGTTTGGAGGAAAAAGAGGGAGGCTTGTAAGCCAAAGAACACTATCCAACCGTGAAGCATGGCGGTGGCAGCATCATGTTGTGGTGGTGCTTTGCTGCAGGAGGGACTGGTGCACTTCACAAAATAGATGGCATCATGAGGGAGGAAAACTTTGTGGATATATTGAAGCAACATCTCAAGTCATCCTTCAGGAAGTTAAAGCTTGGTCGCAAATGGGTCTTCCAAATGGACAATGACCCCAAGCATACTTCCAAAGTTGTGGCAAAATGCCTTAAGGACAACAAAGGTATTGGAGTGGCCATCGCAAAGCCCTGACCTCAATCCTATAGAACATTTGTGGGCAGAACTGAAAAAGCGTGTGCTAGCAAGGAGGCCTACAAACCTGACTCAGTTGCACCAGCTCTGTCAGGAGGAATGGGCCAAAATTCACCCAACTTATTGTGGGAAGCTTGTGGAAGGCTCCCCAAAACGTTTGATCCAAGTTAAACAATTTAAAAATACTAATTGAGTGTATGTAAACTAATGACCCACTGGGAATGTGATGAAAGAAATAAAGCTGAAATAAATCATTCTCTCTACTATTATTCTGACATTTCACATTCTTAAAATAAAGTGGTGATCCTAACTGACCTAAGACAGGGAATATTTGCTAGGATTAAACGTCAGTAATTGTGAAAAACTGAGTTTAAATGTATTTGGCTAAGGTGTATGTAAACTTCCGACTTCAACTGTACATGAAAATGCATAGGCTTTTTAACTCCAGATGATGGGGTCATGCTAGTCACATCGTTGAATGAATGAATGAATACTGTAATCATGGTTAACAGTAAAATCCCAGGCCCAAGTATCTCCTATGGCAGTTTGCTGTACACACTGTAGTTTGTAGCTCTCTTCCTGTTGATTGTTTATGCTGCAGTTCCCAGCATATAATGATAACTACATCTGACCGCAGGTCTCAGACCAGTCTCTGAATGTTAACAGAACCTGTCAGTCACACAGCCCTGTCTGTATGTATATATAAACCTAAAATGCTGCTTTTCATTGCTGACCTGCAGATTTCACTAATGTGCATTGAGCTAAAAGCTCTGAGTAAATAACCGTTTTTTGGCACAATTTGGTGAAAGCCCCAAAGGCTTCAGAAAGCCTCGGTTTCCCATCACTACCTAACGCGCAAGTCAGTCTTCTTCTATGGTATCATGCCGGTCCGCAAACAAACGTTAGAGGAAGGGGGAAAATAACATTAATCCACAAAAACCGAAAAAAATATATAATACCAATTATCAACTAAAATCTTCCCACCTCTTCAGTCATTTGATAATTCAAACTTCCCTAATCAGGCTCTGGGGCCTGAGAGGCTGGGACCGCTCTAGACAGTACTCCAAGGACCTCTTCAGATGTGAAATCTTTTAATCCCAGATATCGTTTAGCTGCAGAAACAATGTCGATTTTTCTTATTTTCAACTTGAGCAGTACCATGTACTACCATTGCTATAAAAGAGACAAAAACCACCTTCTTTACATCAAGCATTTCTGGATCCTGTTAGCAGTACTCATGCTGAAGTGTAGGCCTACAGGTATTCACTACCATTGGACATTCAGAGATACTCAATCTTTCTACCCTTTTGACAGCTTCCACACATAGGAGACTCTCTGAACTGCTCTGATTTTGGCAATCTCAATCTCTTTCACCCTAATCGGGCATTCCAAGGACTTCACTTCATGGTCTCCACTACAGTTACAGCACTTTGCTCCTTCGCCATTTTCTTCTGCTACACATTCACCTTCATAGTGGTTTTCCCCACATATCCCACACCTTGGCTTCTCACTTTGGCAGATAATACATTGTAAAGGCCTGTATATAAACACCGATAGGGTAGTATACTTATCCCAGCTGCACACTGATAGTGAGAAACTCCACATCAAAAAACACAAGAACAGACAAACTCTTCTCCTTCATGCCTTTTACCACATGATTCATCCTTTGTGCATCGACCACTCCAGCTGTATTCTTTAATAGAGCAATGGCGACTTCTTTCGAAACTCCTTAAATGTCACCCTTTACCGGTGCCCTTCTCCGTAGATCAGGCCCGCGGATCAATTTCCCCACTATGAACTCTTACTGTTGAGAGTTAGAATAGTAGAATACACAAGGTGCAATTTCGAAATTTGGTTGTGCATCAGCAATTTTTATCTTGTTACAGTGAGGGAAAAAAGTATTTGATCCCCATTAAAATTAGCTGTAAGCACTAATCGCTCAGCACTACCAATTTCACTTTACCTAAAGATTTCTTCAACAAATTTCGGACGGATTCACCAAGTCAGGCATATATCTGTTTTCTATAAATCGTACTCCTACCAGATACGATAGTCCATTCGTCCTTGTTTCCACCACCATCAGATTTTTGTTCACCATCCGCTTCCGCTATTGTTCGCGTCCATCCACTTCCCATAATCCTCCACTCCGTAAACCGTCATGAGTCCAGAAGTCTGTCTTCTTCTTCTTCTTTGAGATTGGGTTGGTGGATCGCACCCAACTTTTAAGGTGCATACACTTCCACCTATTGTACTAAATTGTGAGGCCAGTCACGGCCTACCTACATGTTCCTCTGAAGAAAGTGAAATAGAGCCCTAGACACCACTTCCCTTCCCTTTCCTCCCCACTACACCACCCCAACCCTGTCCAGCCTCTCTAACCCTTTCACACAATCTCTCCCTATCTACGTCATACAGTTAACAAAATATCAGCACATGCTCCACCGTTTCCTCTACTAAACACTCATCACACAGACCTGTTTCATGTCTCCCTATCATCCACAATGTGGCATTCAAATTCATATCTACCAGCTCTCTCCTCACTGTACTCTTAGCCACCACATCAGCATTCTCATTACCTTCCACACCCACACGGGCGGGAACCCAGCAAAAGCTTACCACCACTCTCATCCTCTCCAATTCCATTAATGCCAAGAGTGTGCAAAGCTGTCATCAACGCAAAGGGTGTGTCACGACTTCCACCGAGGGTGGTTCCTCTCCCTGTTCGGGCGGTGTTCGGCGGTCGGCGTCGCCGGCCTACTAGCCGTCACCGATCCATTTGTCTTTTTCTGTTTGTTTTGTCTTTGGTTTTTTCACACCTGGTTTCATTTGCTTTAATTTCTGTGTGTATTTTTTACCCCTGTTGCCTGCTTAGGTTTGTGTGGGGTTATTTGTCTCAGGTTGCTCGTTGAGGTTGTGCCTCATTTTATTTCACGTATATACGTATATATTGGGGGTAAAGCCCTGCGATAGACTAGCGTCCTGTCCAGGAGGTGTACTTATACATCAAGCTGCTTCACGCTATAGAAACAGAAGATAGGGACCTGCCTTTTGAGATGTTCCGGCTCGTGCAAGGCTACTACTATCTATCCCCATCCACAACAACCTAGCAAGCCACGAGTCTACTACGTGCTCACCAATTATATACTATATATACACCAGATGACTGACAGGGGGCACTGTCAGTCATTTTGAGAATCCAGCTGAGAATACCACAGCGAGATTAATTCACAATAGCTGGACTCTCTGGAGGCTAGACTGTCACAGTTTTATTTGTCGTCTCTCAAGCTGGGCTCACTCGCTCAGAGGAAGATGTAATCGATTATTTGTCTGGATAGGCCAGAAAATGTGACACATCACTCCCTATGCAAATGTGGAATCTGAAACCTTACACTTCTAGTCAGCTCCAGTTAGAGAGTGGAAAGGAGAGCAGACAGATGGGGCTTTTTGGCATTATAAGGCATGGGACCCTACGGCGTTCACAGAGCACTTTGTACACCAAAACACTCCAAGCTAGAATCCTTAGTTGCTACATCCATTTTTGGACTCATAAATGAATTGCATACTGTATACCCATTGATTCTCGAAGCATACAACTTATTAAGGTCTTTTGAAATACTGTAGAATTCCATTCATTCTTATGGAGGACTGCTCCTTCTGAGGAGTATCAGTAAGGCTGACCGGTGGCTTCAAAGCTTTTTATTGGCCAATACATAGCATCAGAAAGCTAGTTTATATACATATAATGTATAAACATATACATTAGTGCTCACATTGCCCCTAGCGGACGGTATTGAAGCCATCTCCCGACATCCTGGGGACCTGGACAAACGTTAAATACTGAAGTCTATCTGATGTGATCTTGCTGAATAATTATAGGCCCACTTCCTACTGACCTAAATACTAATGTTGGCTGGAAGGAACTCCAGCTTCAGGCCCCTTAATATGATCACAACCAACATCCAGGATAGCAGGATAGGGAGAGACATTGCATGTGTGTGTGTGTGTGTGTGTGTGTGTGAGAGAGCGAGAGCTTGTAAATGTGTGCATGGCTTTGTGTGTACGTGTATGTGTAGGTATGCGTATACACTTTACAGAGTAACAGCTTGGCATTTCAACATGTCTTGGTTACAGTGCATCCAAACACACTCTAATAAGCCAACATGAGTACGCCCATATTCATCCATTAACTGACTGTTGCTGCCCTTGTCCAGTGCCTAGAGTTATAACTGTCTCTGTTGCTCAGGGCTGGCGCAGTGGAAGGGGGAGAGGGGGTTAGATAGGGGGCCCTGCAGTTAAAATGTATTGGTCACACATATTTAGCAATGTTATTGCGGGTGTAGTGAAATGCATGTGTTCCTAGCTCCAACATTGCAGTAGTATCTAACAATTCATAACAATACACACAAATCTAAAAGTAAAAGAATGGAATTAAGAAATATATAAATATTTAGTTTGAGCAATGTCGGAGTGGCATTGACTAAAATACAGTAGAATAGAATACAGTATATACATATGAGATGAGTAAAGCAGTATGTAAACATTATTTAAACATGATTAAAGGGACTAGTGTTCCATTGTTAAAGTGACCTGTGATTCCATATCTATGTATATAGGGCAGCAGCCTCTAAGGTGCAGGGTTGCGTAACCGGGTGGTAGCCGGCTAGTGATGGCTATTTAACAGTCTGATGGCCTTGAGATAGGTGTTTTTCAGTCTCTCGGCCCCAGCTTTGATGCACCTGTACTGCCCTCGCCTTCTGGATGATAGCGGGGTGAACAGGCAGTGGCTCTGGTGATTAATGTCCTTGATGATCTTTTTGGCCTTCCTGTGACATTGGGGGCTGTAGGTGTCCTGGTGGGCAGGTAGTTTGCCCACGGGGATGCATTGGGCAGACTGCACCACCCTCTGGAGAGCCCTGATACAGCCCGACATGATGCTCTCAATTGTGCATCTGTAAAAGTTTGTGAGGGTTTTAGGGCCCAAGCCAAATTTCTTCAGCCTCCTGAGATTGAAGAGGCACTGTTGCGCCTTCTTCACCACACTATCTGTGTGGGTGGACCATTTCAGATCGTCAGTGATGTGTACGCCGAGGAACTTGAAGCTTTCCACCTTCTTCACTGTAGTCCTGTCGATGTGGATGGGGGTGTGCTCCCTCTTCTGTTTCCTGAAGTCCACGATCAGCTCTTTTGCTTTGTTGACATTGAGTGAGAGGTTATTTTCCTGGCACCATACTCCCAGGGCTCTCACCTCCTCCCTGTAGGCTGTCTCGTCATTGTTGGTAATCAGGCTTACTACTGTTGTGTCATCTGCAAACTTGAGGATTGAGTTGGAGGCGTGCGTGGCCACACAGTCATGGGTTAGCAGGGAGTACAGGAGGTATTGTTTCCTACCTTCATCACCTGGGGGCGGCCTGTCAGGAAGTCCAGGACCCAGTTGCACAGGGCGGGATTCAGATCCAGGGTCGCGAGCTTAATGGTGAGCTTGTAGGGTACTATGGTGAACATCATTCTTACATAGGTATTCCTCTTGTCCAGATGGGATAGGGGAGTGTGCAGTGGGATGGCGATTGCTGAAGGGGGTGGATTGGGGGTTAGGGAGAACTAGTGCTCATATCCCACTCTTCTATTTAGAAACCTGCTTCACTCTCAAATCTCACAGATATGGGTCGGCACGTGCACTTGGGGAGACACTCATTTTGTATACTGTATTATGAAGCTTATCTGAGTCAATTCATGCCTCATACACATCATTTACCGTTACATTATTATTATATTGAACATGCATCTAATGAACATGCAGAGTAAAATGTTTCTATGTTAGATATTATTGATTGGTGTGACCTTCTGTTTTTATGCAGAACATTGAATTGAAGGTAGAGGTGGAGAGCTTGAAGCAGGAGCTCCAGGAGAACCAGGAGATTCTGGACAAGGCCCCGTGAGTACACTACCATGTCTTGTATTGTCACAGTGTCCTTGCCTTCCCTGTGGCTCAGTTGGTAGAGCATAGTGTTTGAAACGCCAGGGTTGTGGGTTCGATTCCCACGGGGGGGCCAGTATGAAATGAATATGAAATGTATGTATTCACTACTGCAAGTTGCTCTGGATAAGAGTGTCTGCTAAATGACTAAAATGCACAGACAAATACTAGAATACAGCCTACTCACTTCACAGTTGATCTCTATATTATATTCAGACTAAGTTCTCATATCCCCCTGTACTGCCCAGTCTGGTCCTAAGATAGATTCCTGCAGTTCAGACTACAGCTGGCCTCAGGGCATGTGGGTCCTTGTCCCTAACCCTCTCTTTGCTGTGTAAACTCACCTAACACAACAGTTCTAAAGCCCTGTGGAATGCGTGGTGGGCTCTTAAGTGCTTTTGAAGAGTATGAAGTGGCTCTGTGGGTAGTACAAACTTAGAAAATAGGCTTCCAAAAATGTTCTAAGGCTGTCCCCATAGGAACCCTTTTTGTTTCCAGGTAGAACCATTTTGGGATCCATGTAGGACCCTATGTGGAAAGGGTTCAACATAGAACCCACAAGGGTTCTTTCTGGACCAAAAGGGTTCTACCTGGAACCAAAAAGGGTTCTTTAACGGGTTCTCCTATGGAGACAGCCGATGAACCCTTGTAGGTTCTAGATATCACCTTTTTTCTAAAGGTGTAGGGACTAAAGATAAAAGAGAGAGATGGAGTAAGAGGGTAATAGGCAGAGAAGGGGGGAAGCCTCTGGATTGTTTTGCTGAGCCAGGGACGATTTGAGCCACAGAACCTGCCAATAGATAGAGCAGCTGTCTCAGTGTCTCTCAGTGTTAGAGATATGCTGATCTCCTCAGATACAACATGCACCCCCTTTACAGACCTTCTGTACTGTATACCAGGGCTCGGCAACAGGCCACAAGGGATTTAAAAAAAAAAGTTTGTGGTAAAAAAGACTAGAATCATCAGGAATTCAGCTAAAAATGTAATTTAGGAAATCTGTTTCCAAGTATTCTCACGAATAAAAAATAAATGTGATTGTGTCTCAATGTAATCAAGTTACAGATGTAGGATCTTAATTTGATCACTATTTTGTTGCTGAGTATGAAATGCAAACTTGTAGTGTATTCAAGGTTTAAAATGCTTCTAATTTCCACTTTAAAATGTCAGACTTGAAAAAAATTCCATTAATTATAATCCACATAATATTTAACAGTGCATTCAGAAAGTATTCAGACCCCTTGACTTTTTTCACATTTTTTTACGTTACAGCCTTATTCTAAAATGGATTCAATAAAAAAATGTCCTCATCAATCTACACACAATGCCCCCTAATGATAAAGAGAAAAAAGTTTTTTGGTTTTTTTTACTTTTTTGCACATAAAAATATATATATTTTTAAATTATTTAAATACAGTACCAGTAAAGAGTGTGCTGTCATCAAGGCAAAGGGTGGCAAATTTGAAGAATATAAAATATATTTTGTTAATTGAAATGCATTCCAGGTGACTACCTCATGAAGCTGGTTGAAAGAATGCCAAGAGTGTGCAAAGCTGTCATCAAGGCAAATATAAAATGTATTTAAATTTGTTTAACAATTTTTTTGCTTACTACATTATTCCATATATGTTCTTTCATAGTTTTGATGTATTCACTATTATTGTAAATAGTAAAAATAAAGAAAAACCCTTGAATGAGTAGGTGTGTCTAAACTTTTGACTGGTACTGTAAGTATTCAGACCCTTTGCTATGAGACTCGAAATGGAGCTCAGGTGGATCCTGTTTCCATTGATCATTCTTGAGATGTTTCTACAACTTTATTGGAGTCCATCTGTGGTAAATCCAAATGATTGGAAAATATTTGGAAAGGCACACAACTGTCTATATAAGGTCCCACAGTTGACTGCATGTCGGAGCAAAAACCAAACCATGAGGTCGAAGGAATTGTCCGTAGAGCTCCGAGACAGAATTGTGTCGAGGCACAGATCTGGGGAAGGGAGGTGACCAAGAACCCGATGGACACTCTGACAGAGCTCCAGAGATCCTCTGTGGAGATAGGAGAACCTTCCAGAAGGACAACCATCTCTGCAGCAGTCTACCAATCAGGCCTTTATGGTGGAGTGGCCAGATGGAAGACACTTTTCAGTAAAAGACACATGACAGCCCTCTTGGAGTTTGTCAAAAGGCACCTAAAGCACTCTCAGACCATGGGAAAAAGATTCTCTGGTCTTATCAAACCAAGATTGAACTCTTTGGCCTGAATTCCAAGCCTCATATCTGGAGGAAACCTGGCACCATCCCTAAGGGGAAGTATGGTGCTGACAGCATCATGTTGTGGGGATGTTTTTCAGCGGCAGGGACTGGGAGCCAAGTCAGGATCGAGGGAAAGATGAAGGGAGCAAAGTACAGAGAGATCCTTGATGAAAACCTGCTCCAGGACCTCAGTCTGGGGCGAAGGTTCACCTTCCAACAGGACAACGGCCCTAAGCACACAGCCAAGACAATGCAGGACTGGCTTCGGGACAAGTCTCTGAATGTCCTTGAGTGGCCCAGCCAGAGCCCGGACTTGAACCCGATTGAACATCTCTGGAGAGACCTGAAAATAGCTGTGCAGAGACGCTCCCTATCCAACCTGACAGAGCTTGAGAGGATCTGCAGAGAATAATGGGAGAAACTCCCCAAATACAGGTGTGCCAAGCTTGTAGCATCATACCCAAGACTCTAGGCTCTAATCACTACCAAAGGTGCTTCAACAAAGTACTGAGTAAAGGGTCTGAATACTTTTGTAAATGTGATATTTCAGTTTTTGATTTTTAATACATTTGCAAACATTTCTAAAAACCTGTTTTTGCTTTGTTAGTGTAGGGTATTGTGTGTTGATTGATGAGAAAAACAACAGCATTTAATACATTTTTGAATAAGGCTGTAACGTAACAAAATGTGGGAAAAAATCAAGGGGTCTGAATACTTTCCGAATGCACTGTACATTTCCTGTTGCTGCAGGACTATTTTCCTGCTGTAGCAAACTGGCTTAAATTGAGGTTCAGTTGTGGTCAATATGCAGTGTAAAATTATTATAATTATGTTGGGCCCGACCATCTGCTCCGACAAAAATCTGCCCTAGTTGCCTACCCCTGCTGTATACCCTCTCCAATCAACCCCTCTCCTACATCACACACTCACCTTAAAGTAGAACTTCCCCACTTTCATCACATTTCTAGACTTACTCATTGTAAAACAGTCATTGCTTCATTAGTACAGCTTAATGGATGTATTCTTTTACTTGTACTAAACCCCATGGTGCCCCCCTACTAGCACTGACTTTGCTGATAACCAAGTAAGTAAGTAAGTACATTTTCCCCCAATAAAGTAGTTATCTCACCTAGCTTTCTTAAGATGAACTGTAAGTCACTCTGGAAAAGAGCAACTGCTAAATGAGTAAAATTTAAAATGTCTAGCCCTTCTGTTTATTGTCCTCAAGAATAATAATGTAACATGACTTGACACAAGAACAATAATGTAACACAATTATCCACAGATGTAGGACCTTAATTTGAGCCAGTTTGCTACAGCATAATCCTACAGCATCAGGAAATGGGAATTATAATTACTGGACATTTTTGTAGGGGTTGATACATTTTTCGTAAGGGAACATCAAGTCAGAAATTTCAAAGTGGAAATTACAAACTTCGGAAGCATTTTAAACCTCAAATACACTACAAGTTTTACATTTCCTGTATTGCAGGAAGGTTCTCCTGCAACATGCGGATCAAATTAAGATCCTACATCTGTACCAATCAGCACCTGATTTGATACATGAATCAGCCTGTGAACAAATAATTATGTTAATTAATCAGCAATGTATACAGAGAAGTAATTACTTAATAAATCAGTTAAGTGCTTCGTCAAGACACTTTTGCCCTGAAGGAGTATGGGTAGTGGGTCAGTCCCTCTAGACCTCCTTAAGTCTAGTTGACCCGTTGGGGTTCAACAAGGGTGCCAGGGCCAAGTGGTGCTCTCCCTGATTCATAAATAAACAGTTAGCTCTGTGATTGTCATTAGAGTTCTAAAAAGACTATGACATATAGAGGGCCACAGTGGACAAGCAGTTAGAGCAACACTCTCTTGAGAGAAGCAGCCCTGGGCTAACTCTAATGGTACTGTTAGGTGGTGAGTGACGAGCAGTAATGGGCGCTCGCTGTAATAGTGAGAACTGTCAGAGGACCACAATAAATGAAAGAGAAATTATGATCTTTTACCTAGTTAGATGTAGAGAGCAGGGACCGAGCCTCAGTCCATGGCTTACTGTTTATCATACATTATCACTCTCCAGGGAGAAAGCTTGTTAGCTTTTAAACTTTGGAATAGTGGATACATAGACTACAGCAAACGACTAACCCTGCAGTACAACAGTTAAAACATCTACAGAAACATGTATCATGTTTTATTTACATATGTTTTGTAAATAGAGTTACAGGATGTGATATTCTCATTCTGCACTGTATCATACTAAAGCCTTGTCGACGTGTTCATGTGCTCTGATAGGACGACGGCGGAGAGCCTGACCAATCAGAATGAGGAGGAGCTGAAGCGTCACTGTGAGGAGCGGCAGCAGGAGATCAGCCACATTCAGGAGATCCTCGAGACCAAGGTCGAGCTGCTGCAGGAGGTCACGCGCGTGCACACACACACACACACACACACACACACACACACACACACACACACACACTAATGCAGGAGGTCACACAGTTTTGACAGAAACTAGTATTATTCCAATGTTGATGATTCCAATACACTTTGTTTCTGTGCTCAGTTTCAAATGCTGTGGTTACATTTGGAACATACACTGACATTCCTGATGCATTGTGTTGTCAGGAGGCCCAGTTAGCGCGGGGCGAGGCTGAGAAGATGGCCTCTCTGGCAGAGGCTGAGTCCCAGTGCTGCCTGGCCGTGGAGAGAGAGATGATGATGAAGATGGAGGAGGAAAAGTGTGAGGGAGGGTCACTGGGATCCAGGCTGCAGCAGGGGGCCCTGGCAGAGAAGGACAGGTTAGCAGGAGGACAGGTGCCGATCGAGGTGTGACTGGCATGTCAGTGTGTTGTTTCTCTCAGAGAATGTGTGAATTTAATGCCAGATCAGAGTTTAATGCCAGGTCAGGGTTCCATCGCCGCAGGCAGAACAGCAGATACTGGGTCTGCAGCACGACCAGGTGGACTCGGGACGGGGACAGCCAGGGGTCGTCAGGCCAGGTAGTCCTGAGACATGGTCCTAGGGCTCAGGTCCTCTGGGAGGGGAGAGAGACAGAGAGATGGGAGAATTAGAGGGAGCATATCTAAGATCACACAGGACACCAGATAAGACCGGAGAACCAGATATAACAGACTGACCTTAGACTATTGCAGCATAGATACAGGAGACAGACAGGGGGGATCGTGGGACACTGCGGCCCCGTCCAAAGTTACAGGGACAAAAAGGCAGGATATAACCCCACCCAATTTGGCAAAACACAGCCCCCACACCACTAAACGGATATCAACAGGCCACTAATTTACTACCCTGAGACAAGGCCGAGTATAGCCCACGAAGATCTTCCCACCGCAGGAGCCCGAGGACAGGAAGGAGGGAAGAGAACGAGCAAGCCAGTGACTCAGCCCCCGTAATAGGGTCAGAGGCAGAGAATCACACTGATAAAATTGACAGAGGAACAGTGCCAGAGTCGTGCCATACGTACATACTGTCCTCTACTGAAAGAGTGGTATGGGGTCACAGATATCAGTCCAACAGTTGCAGAGCTTGTTTCATTTGGAACTTCTGCCCAACAGTCATAAAACGTACAAGCCTTGTATATCACAGTTTTAGTGGTTCAATTCAGTCAATCCTATACTTTCCTCACTCTCCCTCTCGCTCTCTCAATTCAATTCAAACGGCTTTATTGGCATGGGAAACATGTTTACGTTGCCAAATGCAAGTGAAATAGATAAAGAAAAGTGAAATAAAGAATCAGAAAGGAACAGTAAACATGACACTCACAAAAGTTTTAAAAGAATAGAGACATTTCAAATGTTATATTATGGCTATGTACAGCGTAGTAACAATGTGCAAATAGTTGAAATACAAAAGGAAACAATATATAATATAAATATGGCTTGTATTTACGTTGTTTGTGCTTCACTGTTTGCCCTTTTGTGGCAACAGGTCACAAATCTTGCCGCTGTCTTTCTCTCTGCCTCTCTCACTTTCTTGCTCTCCCTCTCTCTCTCTTAGAGTAATAGAGGACCTGACTGAGGAGAGGAGGTCGCTGAGCCACCGGGTCAGAGAGCTGGAGGTCAGAGTTCACGACCTCATGACTTCCCTCCAGAAGAAAGACAGTGATGCAGAGGTAAATGAAAGTCCAGTTTTATTTACATAGCTTATTACAGTGTAAAACAACGGTATCGTATATACAACCCCTCAGCTTCTCTTTCTCTCACAGTTCACTTAACCTTTTCATATGTGAGTTCGGTCGCCCCAGCATGAGTTTTTTATGCACATGTCAGAATGCACTCACTGTTTCAAAATGTGATTGTTACGCAACAGGACAGTTAACACGCGCTGCCTGTTAATTATCTACAGGCTGTTTCAACCGGTCAATTAAAAAATTATTTTCTAACAAGTTGTATTTTCTAACAATTTGAATTGAGGTGTGTTCCTCATCCTCATTAACCTAGGGCCGGCGGGACGAAATCGTCCCACCTACATAACAGCCAGTGGAATCCTGTGGCGCGTTATTCAAATACCTTAGAAATGCTATTACTTCAATTTCTCAAACATATGACTATTTTACAGCATTTTAAAGACAAGACTCTCGTTAATCTAACCACACTGTCCGATTTCAAAAAGGCTTTACAACGAAAGCAAAACATTAGATTATGTCAGCAGAGTACCCAGCCAGAAATAATCAGACACCCATTTTTCAAGCTAGCATATAATGTCACAAAAACCCAGAAGACAGCTAAATGCAGCACTAACCTTTGATGATCTTCATCAGATGACACACCTAGGACATTATGTTATACAATACATGCATGTTTTGTTCAATCAAGTTCATATTTATATCAAAAACCAGCTTTTTACATTAGCATGTGACGTTCAGAACTAGCATACCCCCCGCAAACTTCCGGGGAATTTGCTAACAATTTACTAAATTACTCACGATAAACGTTCACAAAAAGCATAACAATTATTTTAAGAATTATAGATACAGAACTCCTCTATGCACTCGATATGTCCGATTTTAAAATACCTTTTCGGTGAAAGCACATTTTGCAATATTCTCAGTAGATAGCCCGGCATCACAGGGCTAGCTATTTAGACACCCAGCAAGTTTAGCACTCACCAAAGTCAGATTTACTATAAGAAAAATGTTATTACCTTTGGTGTTCTTCATCAGAATGCACTCCCAGGACTTCTACTTCAATAACAAATGTTGGTTTGGTCCCAAATAATACATTGTTATATCCAAACAGCGGCGTTTTGTTCGTGCGTTCAAGACACTATCCGAAAGGTTAAAGAAGGGTGACGAGCATGGCGCATTTCGTGACAAAAAATGTCTAAATATTCCATTACCGTACTTCGAAGCATGTCAACCGCTGTTTAAAATCAATTTTTATGCAATTTTTCTCATAAAAAAGCGATAATATTCCGACTGGGAATCTGCGTTTAGGTAAAAAGAGGAAAGAAAATAAAGCACGGGGTCGACTCGTGCACGTGCCTAAGCCCATTGTCCTCTGATCGGCCACTTGCCAAAAGCGTAAATGTGTTTCAGCCTGGGGCTGCCTCGATATCATTCAGCTTTTTCCCGGGCTCTGAGAGCCTATGGGAGCCGTAGGAAGTGTCACGTTACAGCAAAGATCCTCAGTCTTCAATAAAAAGAGCCAAGATGAACAACAACTTGTCAGACAGGCCACTTCCTGTTCAGAATCTTCTCAGGTTTTTGCCTGCCATATGAGTTCTGTTATACTCACAGACACCATTCAAACAGTTTTAGAAACTTTGGGGTGTTTTCTATCCAAAGCCAATAATTATATGCATATTCTAGTTACTGGGCAGGAGTAGTAACCAGATTAAATCGGGTACGTTTTTTATCCGGCCGTGTCAATACTGCCCCCTACCCCCAACAGGTTAAGTCGCATAGAAGTAGCCCATTTCAGCGTTGCGGACAATTTGTTTGAGGATTTACTGAGCCGGACAAACTTCTCTCTTCGAGGAGAGCCCACGCACTTCACCAATGTTTCCGCAGATCAAGTATGCAGACGTGTGCAGTTTTGCACGAATTGTCACATTTTCATGCTGGCGCTTGCTTTGCCTTCCTTGTTGCCTTCCTTACAAATAATAACTTTTGGACATATGTGCGTTCCTATCAAAGTAAGTGCCTTATTTTCTGTATACCGTGTTGCGTTTCTACTGTAGCATACAGTATGTATTGTAGCAGGCTCAAGGGGGTGGGGTTTCCATGTCACCAAGTTCAATAACCAAACATGCACTCGAAGCACAACTAGAATACAAATGGGGAATTTCTTAGGGAGATTTGCACACTGTGGGAAATTAAATTTCAAATCAAATTTTATTAGTCACATGCCCCCGAATAAAACAGGTATAGACCTTACAGTGAAATGCTTACTTACGAGCCCCTAACCAAAAATATGGAAAAGAATAAGAGATAAAAGTAACAAGTAATTAAAGAGCAGCAGTAAAACAAATAACAGTATATACAGGGGGGTTCTGGTACAGAGTCAATGTGCGGGGGCACTGGTTAGTGGAGGTAGTATGTACATATAGAGTTATTAAAGTGACTATGCATAGATGACAACAGAGTGGCAGTGGTGTGGAGAGGGGGGGGCAATGCAAATAATTTGGGTAGCCTTTTGACTAGATGTTCAGGAGTCTTATGGCTTGGGGCTAGAAGCTGTTTAGAAGCCTCTTGGACCTAGACTTGGCGCTCCGGTACCGCTTGCCGTGCGGTAGCAGAGAGAAAAGGGGGAATTCAGCGACCAGTTCACAGTCCACAATCCGTTCTCACTGTCTGTTCCATTCTCCAGGGGTAATCCTAAAACTCGGATCCTCAGCCAAACCGGTTCGGTACACAGTGGGGGTAATCAGACAGTCCAGGTCACAACGGGTAATCACACAGAATTATCTCTCTTCTCACACGTTTTCCTCTGTCCTCTTCCCGTTTGTGCAGCCCGCTTCCTCTTTTATCCCCAAGCACTCCATGGCTTAATGATCCACAGGCTTGCCTCGTTGGGGCAGGAAGTCCATATAAGGCTCGGGGGTGGAGCCAGCGGGCTGCAAGATATCTCCATTCAATCACCACTCCCCTCACCTCTCCCTGCCTTCTGCCACACACCCTCCACCCTCAGCTCCGACCGGGAGGGAGGGGTGGTCCAGCTCCCTAGAGCTTCCCTCCTGGACAGGGCATCGGCATTTCCATGGGCTGCACCTGATCTGTGGACAACAGAGAAAGCAAAGGGCTGTAAGGATAGGAACCAGCGGGTGACCGGGGGTTACTGTCCTCATTCCGTGACATCCAAACCAGTGGTGCATGGTCCGTTACGAGGGTGAAGTGCCGTCCCAATAAGTAATATTTCAGTATCTCCAGCGTCCACTTGATCGCTAGACATTCTTTCTCCACAGTGGAATATCTTTGTTCCTGCGGCAACAGCTTCCGACTAATGTACACGACTGGGTGTTCCTCACCTTCTTGTAGCTGTAATAGGACGGCACCCAGCCGTTTCAGACGCATCGGTCTGTACCACCAGTGGTTTGGAAAAGTCCGGGGTCACCAGCATTAGTCCAGAACAGTGCTCCCTTTAGGTCCTGCAAGGCTTTCTCTGTCTCCTCTGTCCACGTCACCTGGGCGGGCAGACGGCTCCTGGTCAGCTCTGTCAAGGGACTGGTTAGGGAGGCAAAGCGGGGAATAAATCTCTGGTAGTAACTCGTCAACCCCACAAACATGCGTACCTGCTTCTTGGTGAGGGGGCAGGGCCAGTCCCGAATTGCCTCCATTTTCTTCACTTGGCATTTGACACATCCCCTTCCGATCGTGTACCCCAGGTACTCAGCCTCCCACAGGCAGAACCGACATTTCCTTGGGTTAGCTGTTAGCCCCAACCCCTGTAAGGCCTGCAATACCGCGGCCAACTAGTTTAGATGTGTCTCCCACTCGCTCCCATGGATCACAGCATCACTGAAGTAGGCCGCCGTGTACTCACGATGGGGATGGAGAATCCAGTCCATCAACCTCTGGAAGGTGGCCAGGGCCGCATGCATCCCAAAGCACAGCTTCTTGTAGTGGAACAGCCGTCAGGGATGGCGAAAGCAGCTTTCTCCCATGCCTCGGGAGCTAAGGGCACCTACCAATAACCTGTCAAGTCGAGCATGCTGATAAATCGTGTGGTTCCTAGCCGATCGATTAGTTCATCAATTCGGGGCATGGGGTAGGCGTCGAACTGACACGCCTGACAGGAAGGGTGCTAGCAGGCTGGCCCATTGCTCATGGGGCCATTTCTCCCTAGCCGCCGTCGTCTCGAAGGCTTGGAGGTAAGCCTTGATGTCAGTATAAACCCACCGGGTTTGGGATAAGAGACTGCTGCGCCTGCAGCCACGCCGGCCTGGGCGGCTGTCAGCTGGCTGAGTTCAGCTCGCAGAAGAGCAGTCTGCTAACGCTGTTCCTCCAGCAACTCCCGATGCATAGCCTGCTGCACTGTTCACCTCCACCAGTCTGTTTAGTTATTGAGCTTGGTTTGCTTTGCCCGCATTTTCTATGGGATTGAGGTCAGGGCTTTGTGATTGCCACTCCAATACCTTGACTTTGTTGTACTTAAGGCATTTTGTCACAACTTTGGAAGTATGCTTGGGGTCATTGTCCATTTGGAAGACCCATTTGTGACCAAGTTATAACTTCCTGACTGATGTCTTGAGATGTTGCTTCATTATAACCACATCATTTTCCTACCTCATGATGCCATCTATTTTGTGAAGTGCACCAGTCCCTCCTGTAGCAAAGCACCCCCACAACATGATGCTGCCACCCCTGTGCTTCACGGTTGGGATGGTGTTCTTTGGCTTGCAAGCCTCCCCCATTTTCTTCCAAACATAACGATGGTCATTATGGCCAAACAGTTCTATTTTTGTTTCATCAGACCAGAGGACATTTCTCCAAAAAGTACGATCTTTGTCCCCATGTGCAGTTGCAAACCGTAGTCTGGCTTTTTTATGGCAGTTTTGGAGCAGTGTCTTCTTCCTTGCTGAGCGGCCTTTCAGGTTATGTCGATATAGGACTCGTTTTACTGTGGATATAGATACTTTTGTACCTGTTTCCTCCAGCATCTTCACAATATCCTTTGCTGTTGTTCTGGGATTGATTTGCACTTTTTGCACCAAAGTATGTTAATCTCTAGGAGACAGAACGCGTCTCCTTCCTGAGCGGTATGATGGCTGCGTGGTCCCATGGTGTTTATACTTGCATACTATTGTTTGATGAACGTGGTACTTTCAGGCGTTTGGCAATTGCTCCCAATGATGAACCAGACTTGTGGAGGTCTACAGCTTTTTTCTGATGTCTTGGCTGATTTCTTTTGATTTCCCCATGATGTCAAGCAAAGAGGCACTGAGTTTGAAGGTAGGCCTTGAAATATATCCACAGGTACACCTCCAATTGACTCAAATGATGTCAATTAGCCTATCAGAAGCTTCTAAAGCCATGACATAATATGTTGGACTTTTCCAAGCTGTTTAAGGCACAGTCAACTTAGTGTAAAAACTACTTGTCAAGCACAAAGTAGATGTCCTAACCGACTTGAAAAACCTGTTTTAATGACTCCAACCTAAGTGTATGTAAACTTCCGACTTCAACTGTATGTATGTATGTATGTATGTATGTATGTATGTATGTATGTATGTATGTATGTATGTATGTATGTATGTATGTATGTATGTATGTATGTATGTATGTATGTATGTATGTAGGGAGCATAATGTATTTACAGTTTTTCAAGTTCTGGTGACAAATAAATCATTCCGATTATTGCATAGATTGTAATGGACACCTATGATGTGTGTAAAATACTTTTTTGAAGGTTGTACTGATTATAATGAGCTAATGCTAATGTGTGGCACCATGTTTGTTGACATAATACAATGCATTCTGTGTGTCACTAAACGTCTGTCAGACCAAAGATGTTATAATGAGGTGAAGGAATGGTTCACTCATCTTTCGGGTAAACTTCTGGAAGTGAATGAAGGGAAGTGAATGATCGTAGACGACACACCCCCTTCAACCATGCATACTGCAAACAGACCAAACCCATCTTGTCTCCTCTTATTATCTTTGGTCGACGCTAAAAACAAACATGGCGGTGCGCACAAACTACCATTATCGGATTACTTTCGATTTCTAGAAAGTGTTTTACTCAATTATTTCAATCAATGTTGAGCTGACCCGTGATGTGATGAATTATAAATAGTAATTGCTATTAGCTAATTCATATTGTGGTTTCTATCAACCGAGAGATATCTAAATATGACCGCTTGTGTTACTTCAATATTTCCTCAGTTAGCGTTAGGACAAATGTAGTTTACATTTTCTGGTTTGGATGATTGTGTATGCTGTAGCTACTTCTGTGAATGTCTGAACATTGCATCCAAAAATAAACATGTCACATTCAGGACATAACTTTGTAAGGACTGTGTTTGTGCAAAATGTTTTTGTGAAAAAACAGTGTTGTCAGCTCAAATGCTGACTGTTGAGTCAATCGAAACTGGACGTTCTAAATAAGCCTTCTAATCAAACCGGTTTGATCGTACGCTCCAGGGACCACTGTAGAATGATCTCACCCGTTCGTTGGTACGCGTGAAAAGATTAAAGTACTCCTGAGTGGCGCAGTGTTCTAAGGCACTGCATCGCAGTTGCTAGCTGTACCACTAGAGATCCTGGTTTGAGTCCAGGCTCTGTCGCAGCCTGCCGCGATCGGGAGACCCAAGGGGCGGCGCACAATTGGTCCAGCGTCATCCGGTTTGGGGGGGGGGTTTGACCGGCAGGGATGTCCTTGTCCCATCGCGCTCTAGCGACTCCTGTGGTGGGTCGGGTGCATGCACGCTGACACGGTCGCCAGGTGTACGGTGTTTCCTCCGACACATTGGTGTAGCTGGCTTCCGGGTTAAGCGGTCATTGCGTCAAGAAGCAGTGCATCTTGGTTGGTTCGTGTTTTGGAGGACGCATGGCTCTCGACTTTCACCTCTCCCGAGTCTGTACGGGAGTTGCAGCGATGAGACTAGTGAATTTAGGAGGCTGCAGAATGCACAGAACAAAGCAGCAAGGATTGTTTTAAGGTGGAGATATGGTTATTCTGTTGCAGTCATGCGCAATGTTCTTGGTTGGTCATCAATCGACAAGATAATTGAAAAAAACATGCTTATTAGAGGCAGCTGGTCATCGTTGTCTCTAATTGGAGATCATACTTAAGTAGTTGTTTTTTTATTTTGAGTTAGTGTATGTTGCACCGTTCTGTCACGGCTGTTGTAGGAAGGAGCGGACCAAAACGCAGCGTGTGTATCGTTCCACATTTTATTTAAACTGTGAAACTATGCAAGACATACAAATAAACTAAAATAAACAAAACAACAAACCGTGACGGCCACTCATGGCCACTCAAGGTATTGGAGTGGCCATCACAAAGCCCTGACCTCAATCCTATAGAAAATTTGTGGGCAGAACTGAAAAAGTGTGTGCGAGCAAGGAGGCCTACAAACCTGACTCAGTTACACCAGCTCTGTCAGGAGGAATGGGCCAGAATTCACCCAACTTATTGTGGGAAGCTTGTGGAAGGCTACCCAAAATGTTTGACCCAAGTTAAACAATTTAAAGGCAATGCTACCAAATACTAATTGAGTGTATGTAAACTTCTGACCCACTGGGAATGTGATGAAAGAAATAACATCTGAAATAAATCATTCTCTCTACTATTATTCTGACATTTCACATTCTTAAAATAAAGTGGTGATCCTAACTGACCTAAGACAGGGAATTTTTACTAGGATTAAACGTCAGGAATTGTGAAAAACTGAGTTTAAATGTATTTGGCTAAGGTGTACGTAAACTTCAACTGTGTATATACTGTATTCTATCCTATTCTACTGTATATTAGTCTATGCCGCTCTGACATTGCTCGTCCAAATATTTATATATTCTTAATTCCATTCCTTTACTTTAGATTGTGTGTATTGTTAGATATTACTTGTTAGATATTACTGCACTGTTGGAGCTAGAAACACAAGCATTTTGCTAAACTTGCAATAACATCTGCTAAATATGTGTGTATGTGACAAATAAAATGTGATTTGATTAATCCACTCTTGCTTAATTGCCATGGCATTGTGGAAAAATTATGCAATGTCTGTTTTGGCTGTAATGGAACTTGCATCTCGTATTGCGGGTGGTAACTGTAAAAAGTCTATACTTTACTCCAGGATACCCTTAACTGGCGGTAATTAGCTTTATTGACATCAGGGGAATTTAGTGAAAAGTTTCTGCCTATTTGCAACGCACGTCCTTGTTATTGGATTTCCATTTCCGTTTTCGTGTGTTCCACTTGAATTCAGCAGTGTCTATGAATCACATGATTATGAAGGCATAAATATATGAAAGTGTGTTTTCATATTTTACATTTATGTAGTTCTGTCTTTGTGATGTACTTGTCTAGGCTAGGCGGGACGAATTCGTCCCACCTACGTAACAGCCACTGCTATCCTGTGGCGCGATTTTCAAAACCTTAAAAATCCTATTACTTCAATTTCTCAAACATATGACTATTTTACAGCCATTTAAAGATAAGACTCTCGTTAATCTAACCACACTGTCCGATTTCAAAAAGGCTTTACAACGAAAGCAAAACATTAGATTATGTCAGCAGAGTACCAAGCCAGAAATAATCAGACACCCATTTTTCAAGCCAGCATATAATGTCACCAAAACCCAGAAGACAGCTAAATGCAGCACTCACCTTTGATGATCTTCATCAAATGACAACCCTAGGACATTATGTTATACAATACATGCATGTTTTGTTCAATCAAGTTCATATTTATATCAAAAACCAGCTTTTTACATTAGCATGTGACGTTCAGAACTAGCATACCCCCCGCAAACTTCTGGGGAATTCGCTAACATTTTACTAAATTACTCACGATAAACGTTCACAAAAAGCATAACAATTATTTTAAGAATTATAGATACAGACCTCCTCTATGCACTCGATATGTCCGATTTTAAAATAGCTTTTTGGTGAAAGCACATTTTGCAATATTCTAAGTACATAGCCCAGGCATCACGGGCTCGCTATTTAGACACCCGGCAAGTTTAGCACTCACCATAATCATATTTACTATTATAAAAATTTCATTACCTTTTGTTGTCTTCGTCAGAATACACACCCAGGACAGCTACTTCAATAACAAATGTTGGTTTGGTCCAAAATAATCCATCGTTATATCCGAATAGCGGCGTTTTGTTCGTGCGTTCCAGACACTATCCGAAATAGTAAAGAAGTGTCACGCGCTTGGCGCAATTCGTGACAATAAAATTCTAAGTATTCCATTACCGTACTTCGAAGCATGTCAACCGCTGTTTAAAATCAATTTTTACGACATTTTTCTCGTAGAAAAGCGATAATATTCCGACAGGGAATCTCCTTTTCGGCAAACAGAGGAAAAAATCCCAAAGGCGGGGGCGGTCGGGGTCACGCGCATAAGCTAGTGTCTCTTGATCGGCCACTTGAGAAAGGCGATAATGTGTTTCAGCCTGGGGCTGGAATGACGACATTCTGTTTTTTCCCGGGCTCTGAGCGCCTATGGACGACGTGGGAAGTGTCACGTTAGAGCAGAGATCCTTAGTAAATGATAGAGATGGAAAAGAAGTTCAACAAATGGTCAGACAGGCCACTTCCTGTAAAGGAATCTCTCAGGTTTTGACCTGCCATTTGAGTTCTGTTATACTCACAGACACCATTCAAACAGTTTTAGAAAATTTAGGGTGTTTTCTATCCATATGTAATAAGTATATGCATATTCTAGTTACTGAGTAGGAGTGGTAACCAGATTAAATCGGGTATGTTTTTTATCCAGCCGTGTCAATGCTGCCCCCTAGCCCTAACAGGTTAATGTTATGTATGATGTCATGTTTTATGTTTTACATTTACATTTTAGTCATTTAGCAGACACTCTTATCCAGAGCGACTTACAGTAGTGAATGCATACATTTCATACAATTTCATGCATTTTTTTTGTACTGGCCCCCCTGGGAATCGAACCCACAACCCTGGCGTTGCACACACCATGCTGGCGTTGCAAACACCATGCTCTACCAACTGAGCCACAGGGAAGGCCATGTGGAATTTCTTTCATTCTTAAATGTGTTTGAGCCGATCAGTTGTGTTGTGACAAGGTAGGGTCGGTATACAGAAGATAGCCCTATTTAGATTAAGTCCATAGCATGGCAAGAACAGCTCAAATAAGCAAAACGAAAAGACAGTCCATCATTACTTTACGACATGAGGCAATTAACTGCACCTCAGATTGCAGCCCAAATAAACGCTTCACAGAGTTCAAGTAACAGACACATCTCAACATCAACTGTTCAGAGGAGACTGTGTCAATCAGGCCTTCATGGTCGAATTCATGCAAAGAAACCACTACTAAAGGGCACCAATAAGAAGAGACTTGCTTGGGCCAAGAAACATGAGCAATGGACATTAGACCGGTGGAAATCTGTCCTTTGGTCTGATGAGTCCAAATTGGAGATTTTTGGTTCCAACCGCTGTGTCTTTGTGAGACGCAGAGTAGGTGAATGGATGATCTCTGCATGTGTGGTTCCCACCGTAAAGCATGGAGGAGGTGGTGTGATGGCGCTTTGCTGGTGACACTGTCAGTGATTTATTTAGAATTCAAGGCACGCTTAACCAGCATGGCTACCACAGCATTCTGCAGCGATACGCCATCCCATCTGGTTTGCGCTTAGTGGGACTATAATTTGTTTTTCAACAGGAAAATGACCCAAAACACACCTCCAGGCTGTGTAAGGGCTATTTGACCAAGAAGGAGAGTGATGGAGTGCTGCATCGGATGACCTGGCCTCCACAATCACCCGACGTCAACCCAACTGTGATGGTTTGGGATGAGTTGGACTGCAGAGTGAAGTAAAAGCAGCCAACAAGTGCTCAGCATGTGGGAACTCCTTCAAGACTTTTCAGAAAAGCATTCCAGGTGAAACTGATTGAGAGAATGCCAAGTGTGCAAAGCTGTCATCAAGGCAAAGGGTGACTACTTTGAAGAATTTCAAATGTAAAATATATTTTGATTTGTTAACACTTTTTTGGTCACAACATGATTCCATATGTGCCGCCCCATAGCCCTGATGTCTTCACTATTATTATACAATGTATAAAATAGTAAAAATAAAGAAAAACCCTTGAATGAGTAGGTGTGTCCAAACGTTTGACCGGTACTGTACGCACATTATGTTTTGAGTGGACCCCAGGAAGAGTAGCTTCTGCTTTAGCAGTAGCTCATGGGGATCCTAATAAAATACTAAATATTGAGATTTAGTCTTTTATTCTATTCTTCTATTTATGTTTGCTTGCATAATGTTTTACAGAGCAAATCAAAGAGAAGAGGTCATGTTTATGTTCATGTGTGACACAACACACACACATTGTTATTCCAAAGGTTAAACTGGGTCTCCTGACTGACTGACGACTGCTATAATTACAATCAAATCACAGTCTGCCACTTTGGTCTTTTTTTAGCCTTTCTTTACTCTCTTTATGCCACTTTTCTTATTTTTCTGTCATTTCCAGATAAATAAACAGTGAAATAATCAGTAAAAAGACTTCTGTAATTTCCACTGATTAGGATTAATACAGTTTTGATTGTGTTGATCATTAGGGTTGATTGCTGTCATGGCATCTCGTCTCCAGGGTTCAGTTATTAGATATTTTTGGGTGAGAAATGTACATTGGAGGTTTGTCCACTGAGTTCCAAAGGTCTACACCCCCTGGAGAAAACAAATCACATATCATCATGTTATATCAACATAAACAGCACTCATAATGAAAGATAGGGTGGGGAAGATTCATGTTTCCACTGCATGGGAAAGGCTTGGAGCTTGAGAGGCAGGATTTGGGTTAAACTCTCATCCCTGCACACAGCATCATGTGACTGGAAGGGAGCAGGGACCCTCCTCCCCTTATCCCCCTTGTTTTTGGCTGAAATGAGGGCCTATGTGTGTGAAGGCCAAAAGCCTGAGTGATGCTGGGAAATTCCTGCCACGGGGAAGAGATGAACTCATTCTTACATAGTAGCCTATGACTTCAGCACAGTAGACAGAAGAACGTTTCAAGCAAATGAACATGATATTTACATTTACATTTACATTTAAGTCATTTAGCAGACGCTCTTATCCAGAGCGACTTACAAATTGGTGCATTCACCTTATGATATCCAGTGGAACAACCACTTTACAATAGTGCATCTAAATATTTTAAGGGGGGAGGGGGTTAGAAGGATTACTTTATCCTATCCTAGGTATTCCTTAAAGAGGCGGGGTTTCAGGTGTCTCCGGAAGGTGGTGATTGACTCCGCTGTCCTGACGTCGTGAGGGAGCTTGTTCCACCATTGGGGTGCCAGAACAGCGAACAGTTTTGACTGGGCTGAGCGGGAACTGTGCTTCCTCAGAGGTAGGGGGGCCAGCAGGCCAGAGGTGGATGAACGCAGTGCCCTTGTTTGGGTGTAGGGCCTGATCAGAGCCTGAAGGTATGGAGGTGCCGTTCCCTTCACAGCTCCGTAGGCAATCACCATGGTCTTGTAGCGGATGCGAGCTTCAACTGGAAGCCAGTGGAGAGAGCGGAGGAGCGGGGTGACGTGAGAGAACTTGGGAAGGTTGAACACCAGACGGGCTGCGGCGTTCTGGATGAGTTGTAGGGGTTTAATGGCACAGGCAGGGAGCCCAGCCAACAGCGAGTTGCAGTAATCCAGACGGGAGATGCCAAGTGCCTGGATTAGGACCTGCGCCGCTTCCTGTGTGAGGCAGGGTCGTACTCTGCGAATGTTGTAGAGCATGAACCTACAGGATCGGGTCACCGCCTTGATGTTAGTGGAGAACGACAGGGTGTTGTCCAGGATCACGCCAAGGTTCTTAGCACTCTGGGAGGAGGACACAAGGGAGTTGTCAACCGTGATGGCGAGATCATGGAACGGGCAGTCCTTCCCCGGGAGGAAGAGCAGCTCCGTCTTGCCGAGGTTCAGCTTGAGGTGGTGATCCATCATCCACACTGATATGTCTGACAGACATGCAGAGATGCGATTCGCCGCCTGGTTATCAGAAGGGGGAAAGGAGAAGATTAATTGTGTGTCGTCTGCATAGCAATGATAGGAGAGACCATGTGAGGATATGACAGAGCCAAGTGACTTGGTGTATAGCGAGAATAGGAGAGGGCCTAGAACAGAGCCCTGGGGGACACCAGTGGTGAGAGCGCATGGTGCGGAGACAGATTCTCGCCACGCCACCTGGTAGGAGCGACCTGTCAGGTAGGACGCAATCCAAGCGTGGGCCGCGCCGGAGATGCCCAACTCGGAGAGGGTGGAGAGGAGGATCTGATGGTTCACAGTATCAAAGGCAGCAGATAGGTCTAGAAGGATGAGAGCAGAGGAGAGAGAGTTAGCTTTAGCAGTGCGGAGAGCCTCCGTGACACAGAGAAGAGCAGTCTCAGTTGAATGCCCAGTCTTGAAACCTGACTGATTAGGATCAAGAAGGTCATTCTGAGAGAGATAGCAGGAGAGCTGGCCAAGGACGGCACATTCAAGAGTTTTGGAGAGAAAAGAAAGAAGGGATACTGGTCTGTAGTTGTTGACATCGGAGGGATCGAGTGTAGGTTTTTTCAGAAGGGGTGCAACTCTCGCTCTCTTGAAGATGGAAGGGACGTAGCCAGCGGTCAAGGATGAGTTGATGAGCAAGGTGAGGAAGGGGAGAAGGTCTCCGGAAATGGTCTGGAGAAGAGAGGAGGGGATAGGGTCAAGTGGGCAGGTTGTTGGGCGGCCGGCCGTCACAAGACGCGAGATTTCATCTGGAGAGAGAGGAGAGAAAGAGGTCAAAGCACAGGGTAGGGCAGTGTGAGCAGGACCAGCGGTGTCGTTTGACTTAGCAAACGAGGATCGGATATCGTCAACCTTCTTTTCAAAATGGTTGACGAAGTCATCCGCAGAGAGGGAGGATTCAGGAGGGAGGAGAAGGTAGCAAAGAGCTTCCTAGGGTTAGAGGCAGATGCTTGGAATTTAGAGTGGTAGAAAGTGGCTTTAGCAGCAGAGACAGAAGAGGAGAATGTAGAGAGGAGGGAGTGAAAGGATGCCAGGTCCGCAGGGAGGCGAGTTTTCCTCCATTTCCGCTCGGCTGCCCGGAGCCCTGTTCTGTGAGCTCGTAGTGAGTCGTCGAGCCACGGAGCAGGAGGGGAGGACCGAGCCGGCCTGGAGGATAGGGGACAGAGAAAATCAAAGGATGCAGAAAGGGAGGAGAGGAGGGTTGAGGAGGCAGAATCAGGAGATAGGTTTGAGCAGAGGGAAGAGATGATAGGATGGAAGAGGAGAGAGTAGCGGGAGAGAGAGAGCGAAGGTTGGGACGGCGCAATATCATCCGAGTAGGGGCAGAGTGAGAAGTGTTGGATGAGAGCAAGAGGGAAAAGGATACAAGGTAGTGGTCGGAGATTTGGAGGGGAGTTGCAATGAGATTAGTGGAAGAACAGCATCTAGTAAAGATGAGGTCAAGCGTATTGCCTGCCTTGTGAGTAGGGGGGGAAGGTGAGAGGGTGAGGTCAAAAGAGGAGAGGAGTGGAAAGAAGGAGGCAGCGAGGAATGAGTCAAAGGTAGACGTGGGGAGGTTAAAGTCACCCAGAACTATGAGAGGTGAGCCATCCTCAGGAAAGGAACTTATCAAGGCGTCAAGCTCATTGATGAACTCTCCAAGGGAACCTGGAGGGCGATAAATGATAAGGATGTTAAGCTTGAAAGGGCTGGTAACTGTAACAGCATGGAATTCAAATGAGGAGATAGACAGATGGGTCAGAGGAGAAAGAGAGAATGTCCACTTGGGAGAGATGAGGATTCCAGTGCCACCACCCCGCTGGCTCGATGCTCTAGGGGTATGCGAGAACACGTGGGCAGACGAAGAGAGAGCAGTAGGAGTAGCAGTGTTATCTGTGGTAATCCATGTTTCCGTCAGCGCCAGGAAGTCTAGGGACTGGAGGGTAGCATAGGCTGAGATGAACTCAGCCTTGTTGGCTGCAGACCGGCAGTTCCAGAGGCTGCCGGAGACCTGGAACTCCACGTGGGTCGTGCGCGCTGGGACCACCAGGTTAGAGTGGCAGCGGCCACGCGGTGTGAAGCGTTTGTATGGCCTGTGCAGAGAGGAGAGAACAGGGATAGACAGACACATAGTTGACAAGCTACAGAAGTGTTGTTTCTTGTATTATTGTCTCTTGTGTCTTTAGAGAACTGTTTCACTTTGATATCCTTTTTCTTCTGTCCTGATTTTCTCTTTCTTTTCTTCTGTTAACTAGATATTCTTTGTTGTTCTTCGTTAGCTAGCTAGCTTCTTCCAAAAGAGTCCCTAGCAACTGCTTAGCAACTGGTAAACAATTCAGCTAGCTAAGATAACTACAATTTTATGAAAAATAGTTATTTTTCAAAAGCCTATCTTCTTTGTTTGTTGCTTGTTTTTTCTCCTATTCAGTCTTGCAGTTTTCTTTTGCTTTTTTCCGATGTACTTCACTCTAAAAACCATGTAAATTTCAATATTTGTAGGAGCTCATTTTTCAGCTGCTGCTGCTCAAATTGGAGTTCTGGAACGTCATTATGATATGATGGCCTAATTCTAAGTTTCAAGTACAAACACACAGTGCCCAGTTGATCAGTTCAGAAGTAAACGTTTAATGTTATTTTCTATTAGGCTATGCGTTTATATTTCTATTATGGATTATAATAACATGACATGCCGATAATGACAGCACCATACTTTTTAGACCTATACATTTCTACCTGCATGACTATCTATAAAATGGGACCGTATAAACTGAAGGGATAATAATATAAATGTATTTGGGAGGAAAGTATAAAGTGAACTCTATATGTTGATGTAATGTGATGTTTTTTAGACAGGCAGGCATTATGCTCAGGAGAGGAAGAATATATCACCCCTGTTTCGGGGAAATGGTACATTCCAGTGTGTCAAAGTCAGGGTTGCCATGTGAGTTGTTTTCTGGAAAATTGGTCTACTTTGAAAATGATGTTGCAGGGGGAAATGTATTGGTCGGGTTGCAGGTTTTTGGGTTACTTCTAAGTTGCACCACGGCCACCATTGGCATCTCTCATAAAGTAGATATAAATTGAAAAAATATATAAACGCAACATGTGAAGTGTTGGTCCCATGTTTCATGAGCTGAAATAAAAGATCACAGAAATGTTACATATGCACCAAAAGCTTATTGCTCTCAAATGATGTGCACAAATTTGTTTACATCCCTGTTAGTGAGCATTTCTCCTTTGCCAAGATAATCCATCCACCTAACAGGTGTGGCATATCAAGAAGCTGATTAAACAGCATGATCATTACACAGGTGCAACTTGTACTGGGGACAATAAAAGGCCACTCTAAAATGTGCAGTTTTGTCACCCAACACAATGACACCGATGTCTCAAGTTCTGAGAGAGCGTGCAATTGGCATACTGACTGGAGGAATGTCCACCAGAGCTGTTGCCAGAGGATTGAATGTTAATGTTGTTTATTTACTATAAGCCTCCTCCAACGTCGTTTTAGAGAATTTGGCAGTATGTCCAACTGGCCTCACAACCGCAGACCACGTGTAACCAAGCCAGCCCAGGACCTCCACATCCGGCTTCTTCACCTGCAGGATCGTTTGAGACCAGCCACCCGGACAGCTGATGAAACTGAGGAGTATTTCTGTCTGTAATAAAGCCCTTTTGTGGGGATAAACTCATTCTGATTGGCTGGGGCTGGCTCCCAATTGGGTGGGCCTATGCCCTCCCAGGCCCACCCATGGCTGTCCCTGCCCAGTCATGTAAAATCCTTAAATTAGGGCCTAATGAATGTATTTCAATTGACTGATTTCCTTCTATGAACTGTAACTCAGTAAAGTCTTTGAAATAGTTGCATATTGCATTCATATTTCATATATTCATATGTTTTGTTCGGAAGTTTACATACACTTAGGTTGGAGTCATTAAAACTCATTTTTTCAACCACTCCACAAATTTCTTGTTAACAAACTAGAGTTTTGGCAAGTCAGTTAGGACATCTACTTTGTGCATGACACAAGTAATTTTTCCAACCATTGTTTACAGACAGATTATTTCACTTATAATTCACTTATCACAATTCCAGTGGGTCAGAAGTTTACATACACTAAGTTGACTGTGCCTTTAAACAGCTTGGAAAATTCCAGAAAATTATGCCATGGCTTTAGAAGCTTCTGATAGGCTAATTTACAGAATTTGTATCAATTGGAGGTGTACATGTGGATGTATTTCAAGGCCTACCTTCAAACTCAGTGCCTTTTTGCTTGACATCATGGGAAAATCAAAAGAAATCAGCCAAGACCTCAGAAAAAAATTGTAGACCTCCACAAGTCTGGTTCATCCTTGGGAGCAATTTCCAAACGCCTGAAGGTACCACATTCATCCGTACAAACGATTGTATGCAAATATAAACACCATGGTACCACGCAGCCGTCATACTGCTCAGGAAGGAGATGCGTTCTGTCTCCTAGAGATGAACGTCCTTTGGTGCGAAAGTGCAAATCAATCCCAGAACAACAGCAAAGGACCTTGTGGAGATGCTGGAAGAAACTGGTACAAAAGTATCTATATCCACAGCAAAACGAGTCCTATGTCGACATAACCTGAAAGGCCATTCAGCAAGGAAGAATCCACTGCTCCAAAACCGCCATAAAAAAGCCAGACTACGGTTTGCAACTGCACATGGGGACAAAGATCGTACTTTTTGGAGAAATGTCCTCTGGTCTGATGAAACGAAAATAGAACTGTTTGGCCTTAATGACCATCGTTATGTTTGGAGGAAAAAGGGGGAGGCTTGCAAGCCGAAGAACACCATCCCAACCGTGAGGCACAGGGATGGCAGCATCATGTTGTGGGGGTGCTTTGCTGCAGGAGGGACTGGTGCACTTAACAAAATAGATGTCATCATGAAGATGGAAAATTATGTGGATATATTAAAGCAACATCTCATGACATCAGTCAGGAAGTTAAAGCTTGGTCGCAAATGGGTCTTCCAAATGGACAATGACCCCAAGCATACTTCCAAAGTTGTGGCAAAATGGCTTAAGGACAACAAAGTCAAGATATTGGAGTGGCCATCACAAAGCCCTGACCTCAATCCTATAGAAATTTGTGGGCAGAACTGAAAAAGTGTGTGCGAGCAAGGAGGCCTACAAACCTGACTCAGTTACACCAGCTATGTCAGGAGGAATGGGCCAAAATTCAGCCAATTTATTGTGGGAAGTTTGTGGAAGGCTACCCAAAACGTTTGACCCAAGTTAAACAATTTAAAGGTAATGCTACCAAATATTAATTGAGTGTATGTAAACTTCTGAGCCACTGGGAATGTGATTAAACAAATAAAAGCTCAAATAAATCACTCTCTACTATTATTCTGACATTTCACATTCTTAAAATAAAGTGGTGATCCTAACTGACCTAAGACAGGGAATTTTACTAGTATTAAATATCAGGAATGGTGAAAAACTGAGTTTAAATGTATTTGGCTAAGGTGTATGTAAACTTCTGACTTCAACTGTATATATACATGTGAAATGTCAGAATAATAGTAGAGAGAATGATTTATTTCAGCATTTATTTCTTTCATCACATTCCCAGTGGGTCAGAAGTGTCTATGTCCTGGAAAGTTGGCTGTTGTATACAACGTCCTTCTATTCACATTAGTGCACGTTAGAAACAACTGTCCCGGTTTAGGGACACTGATCCCGTAGAACACGGTAGAACTGATGCGCATCAAGAATTAAAGGTAACAAAGCACGGGAAAAGGTCATTGGGCGCACTAGAGCGAATTAGATAATTCTCTCCTCGATGTTATTCTAACAAATAATCCTGATAGGTATCAGTCTGGTGTTTTCTGTAATGACCTTAGTGATCACTGTTTTACAGCTTGTGTTTGTAATTGCTGCTCAGTAAAACGACCTGTCCTGATTTGTCATTGACACTTGCTAAAAAACTTTAATGAGCAAGCCTTCTGTAACGGCTGTCGTGGTGAATGGATGACCAAAACGCAGACGGGATGTGAATGCTCATCTTTCTATTTAATTAGAATAAAATGAACACAAAAACAAGAAACAATAGACCGACAGGAACAGTTAGCAGGCTAACATAAAGCAGTGCTAAAACAACAACCCACAAACCCCAGGTGAAAAACACCCTCCTAATATAGGACTCCCAATCAGGCACAACGATATCCAGCTGTTCCTGATCAGGAGTCACAAGACTAACACAGAAACAGACATACTAGAAAACACATACAGACTTCTGCCACGTCCTGACCAAAATACTACACAACTACTCCCTCTGCTGGTCAGGACGTGACACCTTCCTTCCTGAGCTGGCCTCTGTTAAATGGTAGTGAATCAGCTTCATCCCCTATGTCAAAGACACTTGGGCCTTATTTTTTTTTCAGTGGTATTGTTAACAAACATGCCCCCATAAAGAAAATGAGAATTAAAAATAGATTAAGCTCCTGGTTCGAACGTGATCTTACAGAGTTACTCCACCTCAAGAATTGCATTTGGCGAAAGGCTCAGCACACGCATTCTCAGGCTGACTGGCTCTCGTTCAGGCAAATTAAAAATAAGTGCACTCAGGCTATCCGGAAGGCCAAAGTTAGTTACTTCAAGGAGCAGTTTTCTCTCTGTGGATCTAACACCAAGAAGTTCTGGAAAACGGTTAAAGACCTGGAGAATAAACACTTCTCCTCACAGCTGCCCATGTCCCTTAATGTTGATGATGTGGTTGTTACTGACAAGAAGCACATGGCTGAGCCCTTTAATCACCACTTCATTAAGTCAGGATTCCTATTTGACTCAGCCATGCCTCCTTGCCTGTCCAACATTTCATCTCCCACCCCTTCTAATGCTACTATCCCCGATGCTTCTCCCTTTTTTCCCCCTGCCCCGCTACAAAATTTCTCCCTGCAGGCAGTCACTGAGTCCGAGGTGCTAAAGGAGCTCCTGAAACTTGACCCCCAAAAAACATCTGGGTCAGATGGTTTAGACCCTTTTTTCTTTAAGGTTGCTGCCCCTATCATCGCCAAACCTATCTCCAACCTTTTTAACCTCTCTCTCCTTTCTGGGGAGGTTCCCATTGCTTGGAAGGCAGCCACGGTTCGTCATTTATTTAAAAGGGGAGCTCAAGCTGATCCTAACTGTTATAGGCCTATTTCTATTTTGCCCTGTTTATCAAAAGTGTTGGAAAAACGTGTCAATAATCAACTGACTGGCTTTCTTGATGTCTATAGTATTCTTTCTGGTATGCAATCTGGTTCCCACTCAGGTTATGGATGTGTCACTGCAACCTTAAAGGTCCTCAATGATTTCACCATTGCCCTTGATTCTAAGCAATGTTGTGCTGCTATTTTTATTGACTTGGCCAAAGCTTTTGATACGGTAGACCATTCCATTCTTGTGGGCCGGCTAAGGAGTATTGGTGTCTCTGAGTGGTCTTTGGCATGGTTTGCTAACTACCTCTCTCAAAGAGTGCAGTTTATAAAATCAGAACATCTGCTGTCTCAGCCACTGCCTGTCACCAGGGGAGTACCCCAAGGCTCGATCCTAGGCCCCACACTCTTCTTAATTTTGTAAGTCGCTCTGGATAAGAGCGTCTGCTAAATGACGTAAATGTAACAACATAGCTCAGGCAGTAGCTCACTGCACTCTATAGCTCACTGCACTCTATACTCCTCTGTAAACTGGTCATCTCTGTATACCCGTCTCAAGACCCACTGGTTGATGCTTATTTATAAAACCCTCTTAGGCCTCAATCCCCCCTATCTGAGATATCTACTGCAGCCCTCATCCTCCACTTACAACACCCGTTCTGCCAGTCACATTCTGTTAAAGGTCCCCAAAGCACACACATCCCTAGGTTGCTCCTTTTCAGTTCGCTGCAGCTAGTGACTGGAACGAGCTGCAACAAACACTCAAACTGGACAGTTTTATCTCAATCTCTTCAATCAAAGACTCAATCATGGACACTCTTACTGACAGTTGTGGCTGCTTTGCGTGATGTATTGTTGTCTCTACCTTCTTGCCCTTTGTGCTGTTGTGTGTGCCCAATAATGTTTGTACCATATTTTGTGCTGCTACCATGTTGTGTTGCTACCATGTTGTTGTCATGTTGTGTTGCTACCATGCTGTGTTGTCATGTGTTGCTGCCTTGCTATGTTTTTTTTTAGGTCTCTCTTTATGTAGTGTTCTGTTGTCTCTCTTGTCGTGATGTGTGTTTTGTCCAATATTTATATTTTATTTATTTTTAATCCCAGCCCCCGTCTCCGTAGGAGGCCTTTTGCCTTTTGGTAGGCCGTCATTGTAAATAAAAATGTGCTCTTAACTGACTTTCCTAGTTAAATAAAGGTTAAATAAAATATAATTATTAATAGCAAATTCAGTGATTGAAATTATGACCCCATCCTCAATAGCCTATTCCAGCAGGCTACTGGGAAACACAAGTGCTTCTTACCTCGAAATTGCAAATGAATTAGTCTGTTCATTTGATCTAAACCAGCTGCTAAATCGTTCAGTTTACATCTTGACCACATCTTGCCTAGGCTACTGTAGACTATCTGAAATAAAATGTAGGCCTATCAGGGACTATAGGCTACCTTCGCCTATCAAAGCAAACCATGGCAAAGTTGAATTCCAATCATAAACCCGGATTTTAGTCTGTAGCCTATGCCTATTGAAATGACATGTCAATCTCGCAAATGGGCCATTTGTACCTGTTTGTCGTCTTAACATCTGGCACATATTAACTGCACAATTGCCAGAACATAGCCTAACATTTATTTTTTTCTTCTTCCAAGTGTTTCCTGCTCAGAGATTGAGATTCTCTGTTCAACTTTCATCATTCAAACTCATCTTTCGGATTTAGCTTTAGTTATGCACATGCGCAAAAGGGATTTATTTACAATTATAAACCGGGTTTGAGGCCTGATGCTGATTAGCTGAGAGCCATGGTATATCAGACCTTATACCATGGGTATGACCAAGCATTTTTTTTACTGTTCTAATTACGTTGGTAAACAGTTTATAATAGCTATAAGGCACCATGGGGTTTGTGGTATATGGCCAATATACCATGGCTAACGGCTGTATCCAGGCACTCCTTGTTGTGTCTTGCGTGTTGTGTCTTGCATGGTATATTGGCCATGTACTGTACCATAACCCCTCATGCCTTTTTGCTTAATGAAAGCAGTCAGTCATCAAGCAGTCAGTTAAATCGACATCCATTGTTGGAAAATTATCTGGGGAGTTTAATAAGGGCAAATTCTATTTTATCTTGCAACATATTCAAATGTATTTATTACCTCATGTCATAGTTTGCAATAATTATTATTTTGATAATCCGAATTTAGCTTCTAACGTCGTTACAAGTTACGTCGATATTCCTTATTTATTGTATAAATGTGGCAACTCTTTTGCTGTAAAAAAATAGTTATTTTTCAGGCCTTTTGTGCGGGTTTTGTTTAGTCATTGGGTTGTGTATTTGGTGGGCCTGGCAACCCTGAATAACGTTTCCATCGCGCCCTGTTCTGATACACATGAAAACCCCGTGGAAACCATCGGTTCCATCTTCTCCCTTCCTCGTCACACGGTCCGGTAAACTGCTATCAGGGAGCCGAAAAATAACGGGACACCCACACCTTTTTTATAAGGACGTCACCACTACAGTATTTTTCTTTCGGGTGGTGAATTCCGTGTTCGTGTTGAATTAGCTGAGATGAGACAGCGCAACTGTAATTTGTTGTCTTGGATGAGCCGTGTCAGAAAATGCAGTATGAGATGACATCGGCAGTGAAAAGAATAGCGTGATATATTTTGTTTAGATCTGAAATGAGCACTATTGATAATGTATGATCTGTTTGATGACATTTTGTGAAGAACTGAAAGCGTTTCGACCGATTAGACGCAGTGTCGGGAGACACTTACAACGACACTGGATTTGGGCGCTTATCACAAATGACAGACGTCTCTTTCTTATTACGCTATATTCCATATATTGACCATGTTTAATTAGACTACAGTCTATATTTTTAGATGATCTTGAATAGATATAATCGCGATTGAATAGAAATCATTGCGCCCCTTCAAAGCACTGCAAAGAGCATAGGCTACCCCGTTTTTGATGCAACGAAGAGCTTTCATAACGGCAAATCGGCACAATGTACTAGTAACTACTAGTCTATTAGCCTACTATTTATTTTGAACACATAATACATAGAAGAAAAGTAAATGATCATTGCACAGCTAAATCATTTAAATAAAACCATGGATTATTGATCTCCAAACTGCTGGCACAATACATTTTATTTTATTGCCTGAACAATCTGAACAGACACAATTCCCCTCCAGTAAAACTGAGAGCAGAATTTCTCTGTAATGTTGGACATTAAAATGAAGGAGGCGTGTCGGATCTGCGCCCGCGAGCTCTGCGGTAATCAGCGGCGATGGATCTTCCACCCGGCCTCCAAACTCAACCTGCAGGTGCTGCTGTCCCACGCCCTGGGCAGAGAGTTGACCCGTGATGGCCGGGGGGAGTTTGCCTGTTCCAAGTGTGCCTTCATGCTGGACCGCATGTACCGCTTCGACACAGTGATCGCCCGCGTGGAGGCTCTGTCCCTGGAGCGCCTGCACAAGCTGCTGCTGGAGAAGGACCGGCTGAGACAATGTATAGGAGGCTTGTACTGGAAGAACAACACCGAGGACCAGACCCAGGATCAGACTGGGATGGGAATGGGGATAGGGCTAGGGGGTACTGGGGCTGGAGGGACAGAGAGTGGTGGGCGGTCTGAGGGTGACTCCCCTGTGATGGACCTCTCAGCCCTGCAGGAGGCCAGGTACAGCTCCCTGCTTCAGGGCGACCTGGCCTATTCTGTGTACGAGTCCTGGGCCGACCACGAGGACCAGCAGAGTCCGGTCCCGGATCACCAGCACCACACCCAGCATCATCACCCTCAATGCTCAGGATCAGAGACTCTGTCTGGGCATCGCTCCAGGCGGTGCAGAGGGTGTGCGGCTCTCCGTGTGGCCGACTCTGACTACGAGGCCGTGTGTAAGGTACCTCGGCGGTTAGGCAGGAGGAGCACGTCGTGTGAACCCTCCACCCGCTACTCAGGCAGTGCCATGGGGGGTGAGGAGACCTCCACAGGGTCAGAGTCCACGCCTGTCCCCTCCAAGTCCTCTCCCATGGGGCCAGAGAGCGACAGGACTCTGTGCGATGGGGATACAGAGAGGATAACCCTCAGCCCGGGCTCATCGATAGAATCTCAGGACACAGCCGTGGACGTGGCTCAGCCCTGCACCGCTCACCAAGTTGAGGAAGAGCAGAGAGAGGGAGGAGAGAAGGACCCAGGGAGGGATCAGAGGAGAGACCCTCGTCTCCAGGGGGATGATGCCCCCAGGGAGGGATCAGTCTCTGGGTTGACCATGGAGCTGGCTCTAAGTCTAGTGAGGATCTGGGAGTACAGACCTCTAAAGTCCCCTCAAGGCAGCAAGCTCCCTATCCTGGTCAAACCCAAACTGGAGACGGGCCTCCCTGGGCTCCCCCTGTCTCTCAGAACCCCAGACTATGACCTCTACTCCCACCCTGGTATCCCAGAGCTGGTGACCCCCAGCAGTCAGCAGGAGCTGCAGACAGAGCTGTCAGAGATGGAAGAGCAGTGGCTTGATGACTATGTGCAGTGTGGTCCCTTCTGCTTCCAGCAGGTACCTAGCAAGACCACCACCAGCCCCTGGCTCATAGAACAGACACACTGGAACTAACAAGACCAGATAGAGAGGCTTGAATTGGGGAAGGAGATGGGATGGTATCTACTGGCCTGGAAGGGTCGTGATTCTACAGACAATCAAACCACTTTTCCCCATCGTGATCCTAGCAACACGTCTGTAGCCACGACAACGGTTGCTATATGAACAACGATGCCCCGTGTTAGGCATGCTCTCCTCTGTTTAATCCACCTCCATAGCTTCCTTTGTCATGTTAATCATTAGCTAGCCTTGATACATGGCTAGGAATGAGCGTACTGATATTCTGAAATAATGGCCACTTGATAAGTATGACTCCGGGAGTTTAGTGGGTTGGTTTTTCCACTAAAGGTTGATTCACTGAACTGATGGAACAGCGTGTAATCATTAGAGCCCAGCTTGAGTCTTGTGTGTGTATTAGTGTGTGTGTGTTCTACCTGTAATGAGTTTACAGCACATTATGTTGGAGCAGGATTGGTTGATCTTTGAAATGAAACGACAAGGATATTTGAGTTATTTCACTATCCCTGACTACTAGAGACTTTACAGACCAAAACAGCCCCTCTTAATCATAAAGATAGCTCTATAGAGCTGAAAAACAAAAAACAGGAAATAAATGCCACTCTGCCGTGGAAACAGGGACTACTTTCTCAGGAAGTTATGGTGCAGTGAACTGACCTCATCACTTTCCACTCTCACACAGGGGCATGGGAAGTGTGTGTGTGCTTGTGTGTGTAAATATACGTGCATTTTGTCATTTTATAAACCTGAACCTATTTGTGTGTGTTGTGTTGTGTGTTTCAGAGGCTGCTAGATGAACAGCAAGGCCAGCTTCGTCAGTATGAGACTGCTGAAAGTCAGTGTGTTACTGAGCTCCAGAAGGCCCAGCTCCAGGTCCACTCTCTACAGGCCAAGATCAGAGAGAGCGAGGCCAGGAACCAGGTACCACTTCCCCCTCAGACTTTCACCATTCCTCCTTCTGAAGCAGTTCCTATTTTTACTCTACTTGACCATAGCATACTGTAGACATGCATCAAGGGCGGATTATTTGTTCAATCTTAAGAAAATAAACACTAAATTGAACTATTATTTCAAAGGCCTGCTTGTAAACTAGTTAATAAAAAAACGAACTACAGTATTAGGTTTTTAGCACTTCTCTGATGTGAATGTGATGTGTAGAAGCTGCAGGTGCGACTCGGGGACATGGAGTGTGAGCTGCGCTTGGTCAAAGAGAAGGCCCAGAGACAGGAACGAAACGTCCTCGACCTCACTGACACTGTCAACAGCAAGGAGACTGAGGTACAGAGGGAGAGAGGGGAAGAGGGAGGGAGAGGGAATGAAGGAGAGGCAAAAAGAGTGAGAGGGAGAGACGGACAAACAGGAAGCGAGATAATGATGCCACTTTACACTGTATTTTGTTCAACAAATGATGAACAATAGGTTACTTCACTCATGTGTTTTTATGTGTTTCGTGGGTCTCCCTCTCAGGCAGCAGAGTTGTACCGGGTCATAGAGGAGCAGAATAACGTGCTGTGTTCTTTGAAAGAGCTGGCCAACAGAACCCAGCTCCAAACACTACAGGTCAGCCCTCCTCCGAACCGTACACACACCTCACACACACACTTTGTACTAAAGTCCTAGAACACTAAAATGCTCTTAAATCTACAGCTGACGTGACGACACCGTCATTTACGGTTTGTGTAGTGTGTTACAATTTTATCAACATGATAATTGAGAGTAATAAGAGCTTGGCTTTCTCCATCTCTAATAGACCTTGTATTAATACACAAGCTTGATAGGATCCTTTGTAATGTCCCACAGTGCTAGTATAGAGAAAGCACAGCTGACCCCAGCACACAGCACATAGAGCTATCTGTAAACCGCCTTCACTCTCTGGCTCTCTTCCACCCACACCCTCCTCATCTCCTCTCTCTCTAACCCGTCTCGGGTGCAGGTGTCTGGGGTAGAGTTATTGCGAGGGCAGGGGGAGGTGCTGGCCCTCCAGGGCTCTCTGTTCCAGGCCCAGCTGGAGCTGCAGGGAAGCCAGAGAGCCCAGCGTCAGGCCACCAGGAGGGAGGAAGACCTCACCAGAGCCCTGCACCGCCTGGAGACAGACCTACAGGGAGTCATGGAGCACAGACACAGTACTGAGAGACACAACCAGGTGTGGGGGGACGGTGTGTGTCTGTGTGTGTGGCTTAGCCTTGCAATGGGGTTATATTTTCATTTTGTGAGTACGTGCATGCGTTTGCTTGTGTGTAAACATTGTATGAGACTTTGATGCTACCTGTCTGCTCTAGGACTTGCATCTGGTGCTTGAGAAAGCTCGATCAGAGCTGCGGCGGAAGGAGGAACAGCTGAAAGAGAAGAAGGGAGAGAGACGGAGAGAGGAGGAGGAGAGAGAGAAGAGCATCCGAGAGCTGAGGACCTCACTACAGACCAAAGAGCAGCTGGTGCAGGTCAGAAACAGACACACACTCACACACCCCATTCACACACCACCTCCCTCATCCGCAGCCTTCCTAACACACTCTGTGCCTGTCTCTCAGGAGTACTCCGAGTTGTTGGACCAACAGCAGGAGCCCAGGGAGAAGAGAGACACTCTCCTCACCAAGCTGAAAGATCGCATCAAGGACAGGGACAGAGCACTGGAGGTGAGAGTCCTAGTCAACGAGAGTTGAACCTCAAAGAAAACATATTACAGATATAAGAGGCGGGCAATTTTCCATCAAACTCATGATACAGGACTGCATGGGTTGCATGGACAGCAGTGTCCTGTATGGTGGTGATTGACAGCTATGTTCCATTAGAGATGCATTACGTTGTTCTATTTCGTTGTGTTCCCTCCCATCAGCGAGCGGTGGATGAGAAGTTCCGCTGTGTGGAGAAGAAGGAGGGAGAGATGCGGAGGCTACAGCGTCTTCTCAGAGAGAAAGAGAGAGACCTGGAGAGACAACACTGTGTACTGTCCAACAACGAAGAGACCATCACGGTACTGATGGACACACACACACACACACACACGCACACGCGCACACACTGGTTACTGAGTTCCTTCTATCTTGTGTGTGTGTGTGTTAAAGAGTCTGGAAGTGCTGGTGCGTGGGAAGGGTTTGGAGCTGGAGCAGGTGTGTGAGGCATGGAGGAGTGTACAGCGCCACCATGAGGACAGGGAGGAGAGACACAGCCGCAGCCTGAGAGAGAGAGACACGCTCATCAGCCAGCTACAGAACGCCCTGCACACACGTACCAATGAGGCTGAGGTGACATGCCCTAATTATACACTTGCCACAGTATACACAGGGGCGAAAATCTGATATCAACTTTGGAGGGGACAATTACATGAAATTTTCTCAAGAGCAATTCCTGAGGGGGACACCAAAAGTAGTGCTGTAACACATAGCCTACATTGTAATATGGTAAATGTATATTGAGGAACCAAAGAAATAAGGTGTTTGCCGTACTCCTAACTACCGGTACCCAAAACTACACAACTAATCACAACAGCAATACCATTGCCTTTAACAAATCTTAGTTCAGTCACCAGCTTAAGTTGAGAGTGGGGGTATCCATGGCATTTTCCAATTATGTTCCTATTTTACAAGTTAAAAAAATGGAGAACCTTTCATAATGTTGCCAAACAAAGACTCAACAAACTTACCTGAGACTCCCTGTCTCTGCCAGTCTGTCCCTGCATATCTGTCCCCAACTCTGCTGTCTGTGTGCCATCTGTTGCCTGCTCGGCCTAATGACATCATTGTGAAACATTTCCATTAGAATTTCATTTCTTTCTAATGAACATTTTATCAACTAGTCTTTGAGATATTAGGCTACTAGGGTTCTTACTTTGCGTTTTGGTGTACTGAAAAATACTCTGATGTCCGTCTTTTATTTTTCTGCCATTTTTCTACCTGGCTGGCTGGCTACACACACAGTGTGTAGGTTATTTACAGTAGGAGATGGGCTTCTATCATCTTATCTTTTATCATTCTATTTGGGCTTCGATCTAAAAAGTAGCTAGCAAATGTGAAACGGATTAAAATGACAAGAGTTGACAGCTGTATGAGTTCACCATTTACACAACATATGCTGCAACCTTTTGTAATTTTAATAGTTTGTTTCATATTGGCTGGCTTCCAACAATAGCTGAATTTGCAAAGCTAGCGAGCACCAATTCCGTTTCAGTGGTGTTTGCTATAATCTTTGCTACCCGGGTTAAATAAAGGTGAAATAAAATAAATAAATAAAAGTTCCCTTGCGACAATTTATCTTTTGTACCGAGACCATTAAATATATTTAAGACAATGGTAGAAGAGAGTGTAGTTCTGTTCAGACTTCAGTTTATCGCTAACCTTATCACAGGGACTTTGAAGCACTAATTTACATCATCTGCATGCTGATCTTGGAATAAATTGACGATTGCAAAGATTCCATCTTTGACGAGGCCACATAAATGGAATAGGTACTAGCTTGCTTAATAGTTAATATTTGTGCCCTAGCTCTGCATATTCAGCTAGTGTGTGTGCGCGATTGACTGGATTAACCTCACGTCAGTTACGTTCATTGAGTGCCTTTCAGACAGTAGACATGACCCCTCTGTTACCTTGCCAACTAAGGAACTGGCAGTGGATCAAACCATTGTGAGGCAAAGGGTGGGGGGGTCGCAATCTTTTGAAACTTAAAAACGCGCTATTAAGTGTCTATAATCAGCACAATTGCTTTCATTGCGTATTATTAATATTATTTAAATTACATAGTTATGTTTCAATGATATATTGGGGGGGACAAATCATATTTTTCCCGGGATGGGGGGGTCGTGTCCCCCCCGGGATTTCCGCCCCTGAGTATACATATACTGTACACCAGCACAAATAGATTTCCGCTGATCAGTGGCAAAATATTTTTAAACTCTTGCTTCTTGATTCTTCACACTATTTGCAATTTCTCGTCTTCTCTCTCTCTCTTTCTCACTCTCCCTCTGTCTCGTTCTCTCCGTCTGTCTCTGTCTCTCTCTCGCTCTCACATTATCTCTTGCTCTCTGCATCTCAGGATCTGACTGGAGCCCTGCTTGGTAAGGTGAAGGCAGATCCCAGTGAGGTGGTGGAGGAGCTGAAGGCTCGCCTCTCTCTGAAGGAGAAACTGTTCCAGGAACTGCTGTCCGACCGCAGCCGCCAGGCTCAGGAGCATCACTCACAGGTCCAGGACCTGCTCAACACCATCGGCACCAGGGACCAGTACATCCAGGTAATAAAACCACACTGGCCTGAGAGCTGTGGTTTGGTATAGCCTGAGGGACTGATTGGGTAGCGAGAATGAGAAGAGAAAGAAAGAGTGAGAGAATGAGAGAGAGAAAGAGACTTCTGCCACAAAGAAGCTGTATTGAGTCAGATCTTTTAATCCCCAAAAACCTCCATCCTTTCCCTCCCTCTCCCTCTCCCTATCCTCCCCTCTCCTCACTGTTCTCCCCCTCCAGGAATCGGCAGGTCGTCTGGGTGAGGTGATGAGTGAGCAGACCGTACGTCTCCAGGAGCTCCGCAGACAGCTGACCTCTTGCTCCCTGGCCTACGGATCTCAGCTAGGCCTCCAGGGTCCAGACTTCCAGGGGACCAGCCAGGACCTCCGGGCCTTGCAGGAGGAACTACGTCTGGCTCTGAGGAGGGAGAGGGAGGCCCAGGCTGAGCTCACAGCCCTCAGGACCCAGGGCACTGCCAGGCCAGCTGACAGGCAGGCAGAGTTTGAAGGTGGGCATCAGAGGAGCATGGGGCTCTGTCTGTAGTGGCACCATCTGTCTGTAGTGGTACCTTTTTTTGGGGGGTGATGATGCTAACCATAGTTAAGACTTCACAATGTTATTTATATATCAGCTAATAGATTTTTTTTTATATGATTTTAGCTTTTTTTGTAAAGCTTTGTGCAATTCTACATTTGTATGTTTTAATTGTGTTATGCATTGGATTATGTTTACAGCAGCTTAGGCATCAAATGCTTCTTTGAACGTATAACCAGTAGGCACAGAAACAGAGGGAAGATATGACTTATGTTTACATACAATACAAGGGATTTTGAACTTTGTATGATAGTGTCGATAGCATCATATGTTTTATGTTATGACTTCAACTATTTATACTAATAACGTGTGTGTGCCTTCGCGTGCTCAACTGCATGATTCATGGTGGTTATATAGCATGTAATGGTATTGCGTGTTGATATACCAGTCTCTGCAATTTGTATAGAATATCTAATAACGACTGCTGCCTGAAGTGTGTGCTTCAAGTTGATTGGAAGTGATGTTTTGCTTTTGCCAGAGTACGGTACATTTCAACAACCATTAATTATTATTATTCGTTTTAGCTCATTGTGTGGGTAAAATCTATAAACTGTTGTCTGAGTGCCACGCTATAAAGACCACGGTATGTAATAATAAAACATTGTTTTCTGACCTTGGGAATCCTCTCTTCGACTAGAGGTTTGTCAAATAGGAATCCTTTCTCCCAGAGACATTACCCGGCACGCGTCTGAATGAGAAACCATTTGATCTGGTAACATGGCAGAAGCTGCTTTTGCTACGGTCTCGACCGTCTGAGTCGCAGGTACTGTGACATCATCATCAATGGAGCACAGACCTTGTGTTGAGCTGAATAAACAAACCTTGTGTTACGCTGTCGGGGTTTATATGGTGTTCATGGTGGGCTCGGCTCCACTGTCCCTCCCGCCTCACCTCCCTCCCTTACTTCCTGCATGAACATAGTCTACATGAGTTGTACACTGGTCATAAACGTATCTATATCCAGTTACGTTAAGATCAATCTCTGTTAATACGCCTGATTCTCTCCACTTTCCAACCTGTCACAGTTGGTTCTACTCAGAGTAATAGGTAGTATCAGTTGAGGTCATTTGTGGATAAAAGGTAAGAAACCCACCTAGATATACAATGTGGATGCATGACTGCATGAGCGTGTGTGAGTATATAACCGTATACACAAAATACCCCCCCCTATTCGATTGTTTGAAGGGCCATGCACATTACCGGTACATAGAAACAAGGGTAGACTTTCCTAGTTGCATGTTTGCTTACATGTCAATCAGATTTCCCTAATCACATTTAAAGGGAAGACCTTAATCCCCAGAGCCCTGTTAGACCCAATGAGCAGAGACATACCTCATGCTGGCCACACCTCTTCTTAAAGTCTGTGTCACTGGTCTCTTGTTGCACAAGCTGTGTCTCCAAAGTACAGCGTCTGTGAAAAGAGAATATTGTATCGCTTAAGTCTCTATCACTCACTCGGCTGTCTGACTGCACAAGATTACAGCCAGCTAGTGCTTAGACATGCATTTGAATGCGTTTCTATTTGAATAGAGTATATTCCTGAAGTCCAACACTAAACAGATTACATAGAGGTCTAGACAAAATGATGGACTATTATATTAGCCCAAGGAGGCCTTATCCTTTTTAGAATGTGCATTCTGCACTCTTTGATGCATTTTAATACACTGCCCTGGCCAATTGCACTTCATATCACATCATCTTCTATTACCTAGTTATACGTCATAAACCTGTAGATTTGATCAATGAAACATTTTGATGATATTAGTTTTAAAAGCATTGTGTTATGCGACCTCCTTACAGTACATTTAAGCTATCTTCTCGTCCCAGGCTATTATTGTGTCATTTTATTTTACTGTAAAATGACTAATATATATGTAAAACTACTCCAATAGCCTTACAGTAAACATTTAAAATGACTCTCCTCCTGGCCCTCTAGTCTGAGATACCTTAGCATGTTACTCCACAGAGCTGTGTCTGTAGGTTTGTATTTACTGTAAACAGTTAAAAGTATCTGCTTACTGTATACTTACAGTATATCTTACAGTTTACCTTACTGCATATCTGCCCGTACAGTAGTATATCCCAGTACAGTGAGATTTCCTCAGAGGAAAATAATGCGTTTCATGTTTGAAGCTTCTCTTCCTGTCATTACTGAGAGGGGGAGAGGTTTATAGGGTGACCACCACCATTACTGAATGCAGGAAGCATCTTTTGTCGATGCGTTCACATCAGTTTGCTTTTTTGGTGGGAAGATTTTGACATACAGAAAGGCCAGGATTGGGGTAGGCTATGTGTGGTATGAAAATGTACAGTATTAAAATGGTTGTTGAATTGTACTCTGGCAGAAGTAAGAAGTGTCAAGGATTTGTATGTTTTAATCAATCTGTTGCCACAAATGCACTCTAGTACTCCATGTCAGTGGGACGTTTTCTTTTCAGGCTTTTCTTTTCAGAACTTGGGTGTATGTATGTGTCCATGTTTTTGCTTATGTTTCAACTAAGAACTGCGTTCTGTGGTCTCGGTTCTCTTTCTAGAATTCAGCTCAGAGGACAATGATAATGTTGAGGTCAACAGTAACTATGCAGACAGCATGGAGGAAGAGGACTTCAAACTGACAGCTCGAACCCTAGTCACCATGCAGGTAGGCCATGTACTGTACCTATAAAATTGAAATAGTGGTAGATTATTTTGTCTGAATTATGTCACATTGAATCCTTCCTATCCGCCACTCATATTTTAGTTGTCAACCTGGGTGATCCAAACACACTGTGGCGATTTTGCACACTCAGCGCTCTCTCGCTCTCGTTTTCTCCACTCTCCTCCAATCAGAACACTGGAGGACCTGGGAAGGGGAAGCTATCCCAAGAGGCAGTGGGAGAGGCCCAGGGGCTGGTGGAGGTGAAGCAGCTGGTGCAACAGAAGAGGGTGGTGGAGAGAGAGCTGCAGGAGCTCAAGGCTCAGCTGGAGAAGGCTGGCTTCTCCTCCCTGTACAGGATGAGGTAACGCACGCTGACTGCATATATGTTATTATGAAACATGATATAAATACAGTATACACTGAGTGTACAAAACATTAAGGACACCTTCCTAATATTGAGTTGAACCCCCGTTTGTCCTCAGAACAGCCTTATTTCATTGGGGCATAGATACTACGAGGTGTCGAAAGCGTTCCACAGGGATGCTGGCCCATGTTGACTCCATTGCTTCCTACAGTTGTGTCAAGTTGGCTCGATGTCATTTGGGTGGTGGACCATTTTTGATACACACAGGCAACTGTTGAGCGTGAAAAACTCAGCAGCGTTGCAGTTCTTGACACAAACCGGTGTGCCTGGCACCTACTAGCATACCTCGTTCAAAGGCACTTAAATCTTTTGTCTTGCCCATTCACCCTCTGAATGGCACACATACAAAATCCGTGTCTCAGTTGTCTCAAGACTTAAAAATCCTTCTTTAACCTGTCTCCCCTTCTTTTACACTGATTGAAGTGGACATAATTATATATATTATTTTACCTTTTACCCCTTTTTCTCTGCAATTTCATGATTTCATGAATTTCAAATTGGTAGTTACAGTCTTGTCCCATCGCTGCAACTCCCGTACGGACTCGGGAGAGGCGAAGGTCAAGAGCCATGCGATTGAAATGGATTTAACAAGTGACATCAATAAGGGATCATAGCTTTCACCTGGATTCACCTGGTCAGTCTATGTCATGGAAAGAGCAGGTGTCCTTAATGTTTTGTTCACTCAGTGTATATATGAATGAAAGTGAATGAGAATAAATGAAAGTGAACAAGATTAAAATAATGAAAATATGTCCTTGTTCATACAACTAACGCCTGTGGTTTTCACCCTGGTTTGAGCAGTGGATATGAGAGGTGCTAGTTGAGATGTGTCTGTGTTCTCTCTCACACAGGAAAGCCCTCTTCAGCCTACGCATGGAGAACACGGAGTTGAAGTCTCACCAGACAGAGAGACAGTCAGAGACTGACCCCAGGGATGAACAGAGATTCCTGGAAGAAGGGGAGGATAAAGAAAAGCTGGATGTGGCGGGGGAGGTAGAGCAACTGTGTGGAGTTGATCTATCTGATGGCTGGGAGGATGAGCGTCTGTCCCAGGGGAAGCGCTGTGCCCCCAGGCCCACCTTGAGAGACCCTGGCCTGGGGAAGAGACACTGCACTAGGACTGTCTCTCTGGACCTGGGAGCCCTGCTGTCCCAATCCACACAGGAAGGGGAAGACATCACACCAAATGATACTCTAATAACGCATGCTACTGTATGTATGGTAGGTCAACTGTGAGAGGCCCATCGACTGATTACCTCAAGAAAGGAATATCATTCTAAATATTTAAACAAGCCTGAGATGAATCGCTACATCTCTATGGACACAACACTGACGTTACTCTGGTCCTGTGTTGCAGGATGATGATGAGGAGGAGGCAGGAGGAGGAGAAGCTGGAGACAGGAAGCGGAGCCCCACAGAAACAGTGATGGTTGAGAATGCTGTGCGGCTCCGGCTGGAGAGCAAGGAGCTGCAGGAGAGACTCGTGGTTTCTGAGGCCACTGTGGAGGCTCAGGCTGAACGGCTCAAAGGCTACAGAGATCTACTGAGTGAGTCAATGCACCATCACCACACATACGCACACATGCACATATGCACACATACTGTTTGTCTATCACACATACGGTAATATGCTACATGCATTAATTCTAATGTATCGTTCTCTCTTTCTCTCTCTCTCTCTAGTGGAGGCGTCTGTGAAGCGGGACAGTAAGCAGGTCCAGGTGGATCTACAGGACATGGGCTATGAGACGTGTGGTCGCAGTGAGAACGAGGCTGAGAGGGAGGAGACCAGCAGCCCAGGTACTTACTATTACTATTGACGCTACAAATACCAGCAGGTCATTTTTTTTTTACACTAAAGTATTGCTGTACTCTGCAATACTTGAGGGTTATTGGGAGATTTAAACAATCTACTATGGTTTAGTAAAGCCACAAGAGGGCAGTACTGTATTTCAGTTGTCTAACCCACGTCCCCTCCCTTCCTGTTCCCCGCAGAGTTTGACGATCTGGAGATGTGCACGTCTCTGGAATGCGGCGGCTCCCAGTGGTGGTCAGGCGTTGTGCATCCTGGGAAGGCCAGTCCTCCAACATCAACCTCCGAGGCTGATGACTTCACATCTCTCCAGCGATTGGTTGAGGACCTGCGCTCGCAACTCTCCCACTCCCAGACGGTGATCCGGAGCCTCCAGGGCCGCCTGCGCTCCCTCTCCACCTCCAGTGACCTCTTCGGCCCCTCCAACGGCCCCTCCACCCCCCGCAAGGTCAATTGGGCCTTCCAGTTCCAGTCCTCGCTCTCCCAGAGCGGCCTGGATGAGGACGAGGGCTGGGAGTCGTCTGGTGGGGGTCTAGGGCCCTCCCCACATCACCCCAAACCCGACAAGGATCTCCAGGAGCTGGTGTCTCGCGTGGGAGCCCTGGAGGACCAGCTGAGGAAGGTCAAAGGGACCCAAGCAGGGACTCCAGGGCTCCCTGCAGAGGGAAAGGCTGCCATCTGGCCTGGGCCTGGGTAGGTAGCACCACCACTAACCCTGGTCCACATGTTAGAATGTATGCCGTATACAGTTAGAGTATCACAGCAGATGAATTTACAGTAAACACAGTATATGTGACCCATGCTGGAATGGAAACCACAATCCTCTTGTTGCTAGAAAATCCACTGACTCATGGGAACCAGTTGGTTTCATATTGACGCTTCCTTCTTCATCTGTCTCATGTTAACTCTTCCTTCTCCCTATGTCTGTCTCCTAATGACTTTTCCTTCTACCTCTGTCTCCTTGCAGGAAGTTTGATACCCTAATACAGGCGCAGGCCCGTGAGCTGTCGCACCTGCGCCAGAGGATGCGAGAGGGGCGTGGCGTGTGCCACATCCTGACCCAGCACCTGGGCGACACCACCAAGGCCTTTGAGGAGCTGCTGCGTGCCAATGACATTGACTACTACATGGGCCAGAGCTTCAGAGAACAGCTGGCGCAGAGCAGCGCCCTGGCACAGAGAGTCAGCACCAAGATCAGCGGACGTGAGTGGAGAGGTGAACGCACATGTAGACACATAAGATATGCACCATTGCACACAAATAGCACTTACTGGACACGAAGACACACAAATCGTTCACAATTTACATATAGCGCTGGCAAAATTATCGTAACCTATAATTATGGACAATAACCTTGATTTGATTTGATTTGACCGGGAACCAAAAATGTGTTGCATCAAAATTGTCTTAATACATTTATTTTAGGAGAAGGGGGGTTTTAACTTCATCTGCAAGTCGATATAGTTTTCCCAATAGCAGTTTTACATTTTTACATGAAGTGGGTAAAGATTTGAATCATTTTATGAGCAGAATGGCACGGTCAGAAGGAGAAACTTAATTTCCAAAAGTTGCAAGCGGTCAAATCCATTTGTTTTTGAGACAGGGGTGTCACTAAAACTATATTTTATTCATTAGGTATGTCGTATTTAATTTTCAAAGATGCCTTATGATGCATTACAAGCTCAAAACATTTTTCAACAAAAATGACAATTATAACAATAACCGTGGCCATTTGCGTGATATTTAATCCTTACCCAAAATGACATAATCGTTACAGCCCTAATTACACGATACCCATGAGATAACGGGTAGCTAATATACTCAATCTTCAACATCTTTTAACTTTACAACAGACATTTGCAAACACAATTTCTCAGTCACGTCCAGTCATGTCCAACAAGTCATAGCATGAGTGTGTGTGACCTTGTGTGTGTATTATCCTTATATAAAGTGCTAATGTCTCTCTTCAGGGGATCATCCAGAGATTCATGATGACAAGACTGGCACAGAGCTGCTCGCCATACGGTATGCGTCTGCCAATTTGCTTTCTGTGTGCGTATGTGTGTGTTTGCAACAGTGTGACATGAATGCAACAGTATTTCATCAGTATCAGTGTCATCTCTATTGTATTGTTGGTAACTCCTCTGTATAGCAGTAGAGTTTGGCAGTTGGAAAATATTGATTGTTGAGGGCATGTGTGTCCTTCACTGGGATTCTCTCTCTCTGGTTTGTCACTTGATCAGTGATCCACACAGAAAATCAATTAGTCTGATTAACTCACTGGTAGACCAGCAGACTGGACAGTTGGCTGTGACGATCATCAGAGATTAAGATAATCAGTTGCTCATGTCGCCGACGACATCGGATCTCAATCCGATACACCACTGTGACTGTTATTGTTGGGGTGTAATCTCTTTGAAAACTACTGAGAGACAGATCTCTCCATTTCCCTCTTTTCCTTTCCTAAGTCTATCCACTATATTTCTCTGCCTGTCTTTTTTTCGCTCAATCATCTTTGCCCTCTCTCTTTCTCAGTCTCTCTAGTCCCTTCAACCTCATGCTGGTAGGGTGGCTGGTTTTATAGCGTTAGCAACATTAGCGTTAAGGCAAACATGTTGAGTCAGGGCCATGTGATGTCACCACTGCTAACCAGCCCCATGGCGACAGTCATTGGAGAGTTGCGTTGTGATTGGATGAACCCACTGCCCTCCCTCCGCCTCCCTCTGATCGTTGTGGCAGCAGCCTCAGACCGCCACGGGGGGATTTGGTTGCTGAGAAGGCATCCTTTTTTTCTTTCCATCGTGTCTGTCTGTCTGTCTGTCTGTCTGTCTGTCTGTCTGTCTGTCTGTCTGTCTGTCTGTCTGTGTGTGTGTGTGTGTGTCTGTGTGTGTGTCTGTGTCTGTGTGTGTGTGTGTGTGTGTGTGTGTGTGTGTGTGTGTGTGTGTGTGTGTGTGTGTGTGTGTGTGTGTGTGTGTGTGTGTGAGAGAGAGTGAGAATTAGCCCGTCAACCAGGCTACAGTGTTGTGGGCACGCAGACAAGACTCACACTGTCTTGTGTTTGGGTTCAGACTCGGAGATGGAGGAGTGTGTGTGTATGAGAGAGGGAGAGAGACAAAAACACAATGAACAGAACCTGACAAACATTGTATTCCTGTGTCAGCTTGTATGGTACTGTATCTTTTTTTATCTCTTCATCCCTGAGCTGTGCTCATCGCGTGACGTGGTCCTCATAGAGTCGACTGGTGCTGAATAACCTCTGAATAACTACAACGACTGTCCCGGTTTGTGGGGTCATACTGTGCAGCCAGGGGCCTGTTGGGTCAGCCTGTCTGCTGGATGGCCTTGGTATCTGGGTGCATCTGATTACAGAGTGTCCCAGCCAGTTAGAGGGGCAGGCAGTTACAGACAGGGGCAGGCGGACAGAGACTTACGGACCAGAGCAGAACATTAGAGCACAGTAAGGTGCTAGCCATCGCTGGTCCAGGCTAATACTGAAAAGGTAGTCGCTTTCTGTCTCTGGTCCAGGCTATTGCTAAAGAACAGTCTCTGTTTCCCTCTTCTGAAGTAGTGGCACAGGCTGCATATGAGAAGACACTATGTCCTATTCCCTATACTGCACTACTTTTGACTCACATGCACTACATACGCCACTCAATTAGTATTTGGTAGGATTGCCTTTAAATTGTTTAACTTGGGTCAAACGTTTCGGATAGCCTTCCACAAGCTTTCCACAATAAGTTGGGGGAATTTTGGCCCATTCCTCCTGACATAGCTGGTGTAACTGAGTCAGGTTTGTAGGGCTCCTTGTTCGAACACGCTTTTTCAGTTCTGCCCACGAAATTTCTATAGGTTTGAGTTTAGGGCTTTGTGATGGCCACTCCAATACCTTGACTTTGTTGTCCTTAAGCCATTTTGCCACAACTTTGGAAGTATGCTTGGGGTCATTGTCCACTTGGAAGATGCATTTGTGACCAAGCTTTAACTTCCTGACTGATGTCTTGAGATGTTGCTTCAATATATCCACATAATTTTCCTACCTCATGATGCCATCTATTTTGTGAAGTGCACCAGTCCCTCCTGCTGTAAAGCACCCCCACAACATGATGCTGCCACCCCCGTGCTTCACGGTTGGGATGGTGTTCTTCGGCTTGCAAGCCTCCCCCTTTTTCCTCCAAAGATAACGATGGTCATTATGGCCAAACAGTTCTATTTTTGTTTCATCAGCCCAGAGGACATTTCTCCAAAAAGTACAATATGTTTCCCCATGTGCAGTTGCAAACCGTAGTCTGGCTTTTTTTATGGTGGTTTTGGAGCAGTGGCTTCTTCCTTGCTGAGCGGCCTTTCAGGTTATGTCGATATAGGACTCGTTTTACTGTGGATATAGATACTTTTGTACCTGTTTCCTCCAGCATCTTCACAAGGTCCTTTGCTGTTGTTCTGGGATTGATTTGCACTTTTCGCACCAAAGTACGCTCATCTCTAGGAGACAGAACACGTCTCCGTCCCGAGCGGTATGACGGCTGCGTGGTCCCATGGTGTTTATACTTGCGTGCCATTGTTTGTACAGATGAACATGGTACCTTCAGGCATTTGGAAATTGCTCCGAAGGATGAACCAGACTTGTTGAGGTCTACAACTTTTTTTCTGAGGTCTTGGCTGTTTTGTTTTGATTTTCCCATGATGTCAAGCAAAGAGGCACTGAGTTTGAAGGTAGGCCTTGAAATACATCCACAGGTACATCTCCAAATGACTCATTTGATGTCCATTAGCCTATTAGAATCTTCTAAAGCCATGACATCTTTTTTAAGGCACAGTCAACTTAGTGTATGGTAACTTCTGACCCACTGGAATTGTGATACAGTGAATTAATCTCTCTGAAAACAATTGTTGGAAAAATGACTTGTGTCATGCACAAAGTAGATGTCCTAACTGACTTGCCAAAACTATAGTTTGTTAACAAGAAATTTGTGGAGTGGTTGAAAAACGAGTTTTAATGACTCCAACCTAAGTGTATGTAAACTTCCGAATTCAACTGTAAGTGCACTATAGGGAATAGGATGTAATTTCATGTCAGAAGCAGCCATGGCCGAATAGCTCCCAGGCACAGACAACATCTTCGGTGTCAGCATAGAATCCCACCTCTGTGCCATTCAAGGGTGTTGGGGAAGTATACAATAAACACAGAGTAGCAGTAACTGTGTCCCAGCTCTCCTCTGTTTCTGCCCCTTTGCTCGGCTAGAGTTCTTCTCTCATTTAAAGCATAAATGGAGAGATTCTGATTTGGAGGACTGCTTTCCCCTAGAGTTCATGTGTCGTTACAGGGTTGAGAGCAGGGTCAGCCATTGCATTTTGGGTAATTAGAGGTGCCTCTCGCTGTCTTATATAAGAGAGAGGATGGAGAGAGAGAAAGCGAGAGAGTAGGATGGAGAGAGAGAGAAGCTGAGCCAGGGGATATATCCCTGCAGTACTGCCACACAGATGGACAACCAGATGCGGAGGACTTAAATGTGTTTTATTGCCATTTGACTCATTTAGGACAAGCCCTTAATTGAGTGAGTGAAAAGAGGGGATTTGTATTGATTTGATTCCCTTGCATGTGCCTTCTCGCGAGAGTGAACTGAAATAGGTCAGGAGCATCTAAATCTACAGAGAGAGGGAGACACAGAGTGAAACAGAGAGAGGGAGAGAGAGAGAGAGACGCAGAGTGAAACAGAGGGAGGGAGTGCGCGAGAGCATCACTTTGCCCCACAAATAGCAAGAGAAGAGCAAAGCCTAGTATAGAGCATGTTCCAGCACAGGCTCAGCTTGTCCATTTCTAAAACTACAGGAGCACTACGGAGAAGCAGGGCTATATTACATGTGCAATGGTGGATTCTCTGAATACTGCATTTGATTCATACTAAGCCCTGGGACTTTTTAAAAGGGGATGCATTGACTACAGTACCTGGAATTCTATTTTGGACCTTAACCTTGTGGATTTTAGACAAATGCTTTGTTCCTTTTTTGAAGTATACAACCTCTTCAAAAATCCAGTTTGAGGTAAAATGTAATAAACAAAAAATGTTGGGGTGAGGAACAGATGTTCCCCTCACACTGCAGAACCTGCAGACAGAAGGGCTTAGAAGAACAACATTTGACAAAGGGCCAGATGGGGACAGGTTTTTTGGGCCAGCGCTGCAGTGTGGGTTGTAAAACACACTGAAGAGACTGACTAGGGTTATCTGACTCTTTGCGTTTGACCATTCAGCCCCGGATACACCGGCCTAATATCACTCTCTGCTCTCTCCGTCTCTGGAAAAACACCACTCTCTCCGGTCGCTCTGTTTTGTGTTTGGCTGCTGGTGGGAAAAGAGGGAAGAAACAGCGGTTTCCTTGAATGCAGGATTGGATGCTCTCTCTTCTTCCCCGAGGGACACAGAGAGAAAGAGGGAGACAGAGCTACTGAGACAGAGCTACTGCTCTCCTCAATGTGAATTAACTGTCCTCCATGCTGTACCAAAACACCAGTGCTTCTTTAAAGCAAATATAACTGGCATCATTGTGCTCGCTTAGCATAAAAAGCTAGTTCTTATCACAACAACGGAGGAAACGCCACCTGATCTAAGTTACTGCACAGCAGATTTGGGATTTGTGGGACATTGTTGGGCTTGTCTGTACTGGACTGGCCTGGATAAGGTGCTGCTTACAAGACTGCACTAGTTATAGTCACAGCCCACACACACATTTGCGCATCCGTATCCTCATTCTGTGTGTGTGTGATGTGTGGCGGCGGTGGAGACAGCCAGCAGATCGGCCTACTCCCCTGGACGTCTCTGAAACCAGGCCTAATCTGAGGATTTACTCTGCTTTTCACCTGATTGCTTACGACCAGTCATCCCTCTATCCCTGTCTCCATCCCTTCCTCTGGCCCGTTCCCCCTTTCCTAACCTAACTAACACTCCGGGGATCATGTCCTTGGCAGTAAGCTAATGAGCACTCCTCGTTTACCGTGGGTACCCAGCTGAGAGGCGTTGCCCCGGCGACGACCCCTCACGACGAGGACAGCGACTGTCTCGCTGGTTTGGAAGAGGAGGAGCAGGAGGAGGAGGAGCAGAGAGGCCAGGATAGCGGCTCTCTGGCCCAGGGAGGAGGGCCTTTGGTGGGGCAGGCTGGCCAGGTGAGCATGGGGCCCGAGCCCATAGCTCCACTCTGGAAGGCCATGCTGTCTAAGAGAAGCCCTCTGTACAGAGACTCTCTGTTCTCCTTCTCTCTGTGGGAGAGCCGGGCCCAGGAGAGAGAACTGGCCCTGTACAGAAAACACACTGAAATAGAGAGAAGGGCCCTGCACAGGCAGCTGGAGAAGTAAGAATCTTACATTAATTGTTGTAGTAACGTGAGAGTGATAGTAATAGTAATCGTTAACTGTGTACTATACAGTAAGTCCTTCAGATGAGAAGCCAGTGCTGGACTGCAAATGGATACACAAGTCCGCTGCGTGTGTGTGTGTGGGGGGGGGGGGGGGGGGGGGGATCAGCCTGGCGCTGGTTTAGATTGGTGAGATGAGGTGACCTTCACCCTGAAATGACTCTGCTATCAATTCATTAATTCAGATAAGGGGGAACAGCCTGTGTGTTTGTGTGCGTACATATGTGTCTTTCTTTTTTTATTTATTCTTCAATATTTAATGACTTTGTACCTCTTTAATATGTGTTCTATTTATTTTGTGTTCTTTTGTCTTGTCCTGTTCACTGTTGTAATGTGTATGCCTCTTGGCCAGGTCATTATTGTAAATGAGAATTGGTTCTCATTTGACTTATCTGGTTAAATAAAGGTGAAATCAAAATAAAAGAAGTAAGACCTTATGTGAGCTGATGTGCCAGTCTGTCTATCAGCCTGGTCATTGGTCACCTCTGTGTCTGTGTCTCTGTTGATCCCTGTTTATCTTTCTGTTGGCAGTAAGAAGCTTCAGCTTCGGGAAGGATAGGATCATCAAGCATCTTTCTTTGTCTGTACGGCAAGGACAGTAGGGTGTCTAGGCCAGGACAGAACAGCTAATGGTCATGGATCACTGAATGTATCCCTGTATGTTTGTGTGTGTACAGGCTGAGTAAGGAACTTCAACAGAAGGATAAGGTCATTGAGTCTCTCCAAGCCAAACTCAACCAGCGCCAGCCTCGTTCT